>NC_089742.1:66726505-66839005 GCF_040412425.1 Macrobrachium rosenbergii | reverse complement strand
TGTTCTGCCAATGTAATTTCTCTGGAAGGACACATTCCTCACGCCGCCGGGCAAATAAATTCATAAACAAAATTGGTAGTCACCTCCGTCGGTGTGGGTGTGCATGTGCTATTTCTCATTACCAGTGATGCCAGTAAGCTAGGTTTGCAGTATACCCTTATGTTTATGTAGGTATAAGGGGCTCGTGGTTTGACGTTCTTCCTAATAATCTTCTTGATAATGTTGCTGCTGTTGTTATATTCAATGTTAAAGTTAATTTGGTAGTATACTGTTATCTGTTCTGTCTCCTGGTCGTGTTGGTCGGTGGTGGTGTCTTGCTTGTAATGTCGGTCAAGAAACTTGCGTATTTTTTATTGTTTCATATTGTCTTCAAATCCGTTGTTAGTGAACAGCTGTTGTATTCTGTCTAATTCCAGGTGTGTCGTCTTCCACGTGGTGCAGTGGATGAAGGCCATCGCCGTACTTATGAACAGATAACAGACTGTTTATAGGCTTATCGCGTTCATGCAGCGCCGATGTCAGTAGTTTTGTGGTATACCTGTGTGTTATATTTGTTAGTTTCGTTGTTTACCAGTACATCTAAAATGGAAGTTTCTGGTCTAAGCTGTGTTCTATGGTGAAGTTTAGTACGGATTTTTCTGTGAAGCTAAGATATTCAGACTAAAAGACATCTTCACAGAAAAATCCGTACTAAACTTCACCATAGAACACAGCTTAGGCCAGAAACTTCCATTTTTAGATGTACTGGTAAACAACGAGACTAACAAATGAAACACACAGGTATACACAAAGGCTACCAACGTCGGGCGCTGCCTGGAAGCTGAAAGAAGTTTACCCTCCGTACGGTCCAGAAACCAGGGTCAAGGTCACCCCTGCAGAACAAGGACACACCCTAATGCCACAGCCAGAGAAATCAATAATTTCATAAGGAATATAAGAAATAGAAATAGAATGTAAAACCAATACGTATAACATCATATACTATGTAATAACACATGTAAATATTATGTAAACTATTAACCACCCTAATGTACTGTAAATCAAACATTGTAAATGAAAACGTTAGCATCTCCCATAATCCGCTTACTGCCGATGGCTTGGTATAAACACAAAAGGGAGAATCTCAATGTATTTTACGGGCTGCTCCAGGAGCAAGAGCCCGTGCCAGCACAAGGCTGGCTAAATCTTAAACAGCAAACTCAATGTATTAGTTCTACCTATAAAGCCTGAAATACAGGCGAAACGGTCTGTACTAATTTTAAATAAATGGACAACACACCACGACTCTGTCTACTTATCCAGAAATTTGAAGAAGTATTTAAAACAGAAGTCAGGAAATATGAAAAAAGTCTGCATCAAAGAAATCAGTGCCACAAAGGCGATCGCCTACAACAAAAATTGTGAGGGAGAGAAACTCTTCCCGAAAAAAAAAAATTATATAGATGTATATACTGTATATATACATATGTGCGTGTGTGCCTTGAGTTCTTGATTTTGTACTATGTTGGAACACGTTTTCGTATCCGATATAGGAGGTGAATACAGAAATTTTCTTGCGTACCTCAGTGGATTTCTTCTTTGGGGAGACCTAAATTGACATTAGTGCGTTGAAATTTCGCCTTAGAAACGAGTGTCTTAATTTATTCTTCTTTGGGGATTTTAGCTCTTTCATTAGCAAGAGAATTCAAAATTTTTTGGGGGAAATTGAGTTCATTGTGTGTGTGCGTGTGTGTTTATACATACACACACTCACATATATATATAATATATACAGTATATATATTTATATATATATATATATGACTTTTTTTATCACATCACCGTGATTCATATTCAGTCAGTAAGCTACAAACGTCCTTTAATATCTAATTCGCTCTACCTCGGAAATAATATATTTTCAAATATGTTACCGGAAATAATATATTTTCATATATGTTACCGAAGGGGAATTTTTTAGTCGATAATAAGTTCGTCGTCTCGTGGGCTCGAACCAGCGAAGACAAGAACTCAGGACTACAATGGACGCATTTTAACCCACGCGGCCAGCAAGAGAGGTATAAGTGGATATCGTCTTCCCTATACAAATCGCCCGTCGAACTCAGGTGTTTGTATTTGGAGACGATATCCACCACCTCTGCCATGCTAACCCGTAGTGCGTTTGTCGAACGCAGCCATATTATGACTTTTTTATCACATCACCGTGATTCATATTCAGTCAGTAAGCTACAAAACGTCCTTTAATATCTAATTCGCTCTACCTCGGAAATAATATATTTTCATATATGTTACCGAAGGGGAATTTTAGTCGATAGTTCCAAGTTCGTCGTCTCGTGGGCTCGAACCAGCGAAGACAAGAACTCAGGACTACAGTGGACGCATTTTAACCACACGGCCAGCAAGAGAGGTATAAGTGGATATCGTCTTCCCTTTATACAAATTGCGCTTGTTTATATATATATATATATATATATATATATATATATATATATATATATATATATATATATATATATATATATATATAAACAAGCGCAAGTCTGGCCTAGTACTTGAGGCATATTTCATCAGGTACTTACATTTACCAAGTCCTGCAAGAGTAACCACTGCACTTCCCCAGTCAAAAGTCATATTTGGTGCTGCAAAGAAGTCAGCCCAAGGAGATTCTATAAGAATCACTGATTTTCCAGTTCCTTCAGTCGCTGTTTGAATTACCACGATGGCGGCAATCGGGACCAACACCGACCATACCTTCCAGTCCAATGTAAACATAGCTATTGAATAGCTGTTGATGAGATTGTTAGCCTGCTGTGTCTGTTGGAGGCAAGAAAAGCATAGCATTAATGATATTTCCCATACTATAATGCATAGGGGACGAATATTCCTAATGCTTTCATGCTTCAGGGCAGAGGGTTGAAACCTCCTGAGAATTCTAGTAAACACTGAATTAAAATTGCACACCACTTAATTTCAAATTTCTTGCTTGACCTTTCAGAGGTAGAATAATCTATTTTATAGCTGTAATAAGTTCAATTAAACATTACAAAACTAGAAAATGAATCAGAATACATGGCTTAAATATATCAGAAAGTAGAAAATGGTTACGTGGAAGCAGCTGACTTGTACCATGTGAAAAAGTAACAAGAACCTTACTTTGCTAATAATAGTACTAGAACAATTATGGGTAGTGAAGGGCAAGACAAAAACAAGCATACCAGGAAACCCGTAGGTTTTAGCAGTACCATAGCATTCATATAGAAGGGGTAAATGACAGGGACTGAAGAGAACTTAATTTTCATTCTAGTTTTAAAAATCAAAATGTCACAACCATTATCCATAATAATTAAATCAAAATTTAATTTTTGTCACTGAAATTAAACTCGAAATAAAAAAGAAAGTATTTAAAATTTAGCAAAAGTCAACATACAAATCAAACATGACTCCCCGTCAGTTAGGAAAAGGCATCAGCATGAGAATGAGACACCGTCTTTTCCTAGAAGCCAAATTTTTAAAAAGTAGGTGACCCAAACCTTAGAAATAGTTTTTAAAACAAAATTACTGCCAGAAATGAATTGCGAGACACTTTAATTAATCATCTTGTGCAACCAATGAAATCACACGCTTTGGAATGTTACCTTATCTATGCTATTGTTCAACACATCGAAGTTAGTACACCAAGCAAGAAGCTATGTCCTTAGCAAGAACTGACATGTTCCTACCCTCCTCAAAGGTAAAGGTTGAAGGGGAAGCAGTTTTATTTTTTCAATACAAACAATGTTCACAGAGTTAGTAATTTAGAAGAATTAAGATGTGTAATTATCTTGCTGAAGACTAACAAACAAACCTATTCACATACAAATGTTAAATGGTTACGAGGTCGTTTTTTCACCCCACACTCTACTTGGTAAATAAAATAAAACATCGTTTGGAAACTGTTGGAGGAAGAAATTTACTCTTAGTATGTTCTTTACTGCTGGTTCTAATGTGTTCATTTTTTGTGTAATTTAACCTTGGATAGGAACATTGTTTTTGTTATAGACAGGCGACAGATTTTGCAAAGCGGATAATAATGGAACAAAATTTTGGCTGAAAATTCGCAAGACAATTTCCGAAAACGATTTACCTATATTTTTTAAATCGTCAAATTAGTTGACTTCTCAGTTATGTCTGTCGTTAATTTTTTCTAATCATAATTCTTAAAGAAGCCACATTATTGAGAATTGTAGCCGCCTAAGTGCAATAATGTCGATTGGAATTGCACAGACTAAGAAAAAACTGTGTGACGGCAATGCGTCTCATAACGATGATTTGATGTTCATCCAATACAAATACTCAGGAGGGGTTGGGGGCACTTAGGGGACAAAGCCCCAGCGTAGTCGTGACGTTGCAAGATGCGTTGGACCTGAATCGATATCCTAGTGTGCAGTGTTACGAAACACTGCTGTGACGGATGCACGTGACTCGACTACTTCCAGAGAGTCCTGAAGTATTTGATTAGCTTGTTTTTCAAGATTCTAAAATAATTAACATTTATCAGTAAAATAGTATTTCCATATTTTTTCTCCTGATTAAATCGGTAATTTAACGCGCGAGTCAGAACTCAGTTTTTTACCATTTCCCTAAAATAAATAATACTTTTGTGGAATATAAAAAAGATGTAAAAGAAAAGAAAGCCCGGATATACCCTAAGCGTCTTAGTAATATGTGCTTTGCACGGAAAAGATTCCGTCTATCGTTGTAAAAATATCGATTTTTCCTGCGCATTTCCTAATACCAAACAGTTTTCCCTTTTTCTGGCAAATGAAAGCCTAGTGCACCACCGCACTCATGGCATATGTGTGTGTATATGTATATATATATATATATATATATATATATATATATATATATATGTGTGTGTGTGTGTGTGTATGTGTGTGTGTGTGTGTGTGTGTGTGTGTGTGTGTGTGTGTGTGTACCATAGTATTCATAGAAGGGGTAAATGAATGGGACTGAAGAGAACTTAATTTTCATTCTAGTTTTAAGAATCAAAAATGGCACAACCATTATCTATCATAATTAAACCAAAATTTAATTTTTGCCACAGAAATTAAACTCGAAATATAAAAGAGTATTTAAAACTTGGCAAAAGTCAACATACAAACCAAACATGACTCTCCGTCAGTTACGAAAAGACATCAGCATGAGACACCGTCTTTTCCTAGAAGCCAAATTTTTAAAAAGTAGGTGACCCAAACCTTAGAAATAGTTTTTAAAACAAAATTACTGCCAGAAATGAATTGCGAGGCACTTTAATTAACCATCTTGTGCAACCAATGGAATAACACGCTTTGGAGTGTTACCTTATCTATGCTATTGTTCAACACAACGAAGTGTGTATATGTATGTGTATAATACAAATATATATATATATATATATATATATATATATATATATATATATATATATATATATATATATATATATATATATGTATGTATTATGATATTTTTTATCATATACACCCGGGGACAGGATTTTTATTCACAAATATTAACCCACAAATTTCGTTTGGTATCCAGTTCACTATGTCAATCAGTTCGAACTGCCACTTGGTTGGGAAACAATGAAAATACAGTGACCATGATGATTCAGTGTCACAGCCACTTTATATTCGTTGTTTCTCATCCAGTTGTCAGTTCGGATCCCCACTGGTGACGAAGCACATATCACTTATAATTCCCAACTCGAGTGTAAGATATTCCCGAGGTATAGTGACTAGATATCAAATGAAATTTGCAATATGCGTGTTCGTTTCTTGACATCGCGTAGCCCTGCCAATGGAGGTCCAGAGCTCTTACATGATAATAAATAAGACTGCTTTTTGTCAGTTGTACCGTCCTCTCTCTCTCTCTCTCTCTCTCTCTCTCTCTCTCTCTCTCTCTCTTCAGGAGATATCTTTACCCATTTGTCACGCTGTCATGCAAGCAAATCTTACTCTGTAATTAATCTGTCACTGGAACTCCTGTAAAAGAATATTTTGCACATTCAGTAGTGTAGTTACTCTACTGGAGTTCTGTAATTTAACCCGTGGGAAAATTCTTAATGAAAACCTTAAGGTAAATTCCTGCCCATCTTTTTTTATTGCCATTCAGTTCAGCTTTGCACGATATGCTAGTTGGAAGGCCAGTGTTCCGGCATAATTCACTCTTCAGACTTTAACACGCTCTAACGGAAAGCCGATACATTTAAGCTGGTAAATATTTAGGATAACCGCTAATTATTCTGTCACAACATTACCCGACTAAAGTTTTTAATTTTTAGTTTATCCAGCTAAATAAAAACCTCAGTATAGGAAATAATAAAACTCTCTCTCTCTCTCTTGTGATGTACATGATTAGTCCTGAACTATTATTTCCAAGCTCCGACATCTATTAATGTTTCTTTATCTTACGACCAGTACTACTCTCTGTAATTACAATACGCGGTGCCAACTGTGGGACCTGTGTTTTTATCTGAGTTTTAATAACAGATCGCTAGTCTTTGGACCATTGTGTCGCTCTGAGGTCAGAAGGTACATTGTGAATCTTAGGATCAACGTTTCTTTATGAGATTATGGAATATAATACTAATCTTACGCCTAGTGTTTTCCCTCAGATTAGAAAGAACATTACCAATCGTAGGAGCAGTCTCCTCTTAGATTAGAAAATAGTGTCAATCATCAGAACGGTGTTTCTTGGTGAGATAAGGAAGTACACTGCCATTCTTAAGACCAATGCTTCCCAGTATTCTCTCTGAGATTAAAACTTATTTTTCTAATTTTAATACTAGTGTTTCTCTCTGAATTTAGAACGTACAGTGCCAGTCTTAATAGTGGTGTTTCTCAATCAATTTAAAAAGGAAGTTGCCAGTTTTAGGACCTGTGTTTTTCCTCAGAGTTTGAAAGTACATCGCCAGTCTTAGGGTCACAGAATCACTTTCACTTTAAAAGGTACATTGTGAATCTTAAGAGCAGTGTTTCTGTATGGGATTATGAGCTATAGCACTAACCTTACGACAAATTTTTTTTTTTAAATTAGGGAGTGCATTACCAGTGTCACGGCCAGTTTCCTCACTGGTTAGAAATTACAGATTTAAAATTACAGTGCCAGTTTCAGGACTGCTGTTTCTCTCACATTAGAAACTACAGTGCTAATCATACGACTGGTATTTACTTGGAAATTTCGTATTGTCAATCTTGAAACCAGTGTTTCTTGGTGTTAAAATCTGAGATGAGTGTTACTTCCTCAGCTTAGGAAGCAAAGTGCCAGTCATATGAGACAGAGTTTCATTCTTTGATTAAGAATTATAGGACTAATTTCAAGGTCTGCGCTATTATATGAGATCAGAGAATGCTTTGCCAGTCTTAGCGCCAGTATTTCCGTCTTAAATTAGAAAGTACAGTACTGTCACTGTACCTTCTAATCGTCGATTAGAAGGTACATTAACAATCTTAGAATCGCATATTAGAAGGTATATTAACAATCATAGGACCATTTTTCCATCTCAGATCAGATATTATAGTGTTTCTCTCTGATACTAGAGAGTTGTGCCAGTTTTAGGACCAGAGTTTCTCTCAAAGGTCAGGAATTGCTGTACCTATCGTAGAACCAGGGATTCCTGCGCAGATTAGGAAACACTTTGCCAGTCTTATGATTCGTGTTTGTCTCTGATATTGGAAAGTATAGTGCCATTCTCAAGATCAGTGCTTCTCAGTGTTTCCTTGCTGTGATTAGAGAGTACTGTGCCAGTCTTACGGTCAGTACTTCTCTCTGATATTAGAAAGTCCAGTGCCAAACACTACACTAGTGTTTCTCTGTGAGATTTTAAAGAAGAGTGCCACACTTATGTAAAGTGTTTCTCGTCTCATAATTCTAAACCAAGAAGGCCAGGATCTCCATGTCCTCTGATTTAAAAAACATATCCAAATCCCCTCCATCTCTCCTTCATCGTTATTTCTTCTACATTGGAGCTTCTTTTATTTCCATTTTGGTATCATTTCTCACTCTGTCCTGCCATCCGAATTCCAATACCTTTCTTAAAGTTTTATTCTGAAATCGACCAAATCATTTAGATTTAGTTTCATTATCACATCATGGTTTTTTTTCTTACAGCAATTCAGGTCACACTAAACTAGACTAATGTATAGTTTACTCTTATGTACGTACTTTGAATCTATTGGATTTACCAGTCATATTCAGTCTGTCCATTAACTGATTTGCCTTTTTTAGTCTTTCAATAATTCCAACTCAAGAGAACTTGTATTGGATATCATTGTTCCTGAACATGTGAAAGACAACCTCATAAATCCGTCCTTCATATAGCTTTATTTCATTCCTTTGTGCATACGCCGTCCTCGTTACTTCTGTTTGTCTTAGAAATATCTTGAGTCCAATCTCTCTAGGTACGTAATGTTTTATATTAAGCATATTTTGCAAATCTTGTGATATCTAGCTCATTAAAACAGTATCATTTGCGTATTCTAAATCTGTCAAGCCTCTGTCGTTGCCTCAGAGTCACCCTTTCGTGCATCTCTAGCACTTTTGTTCATTATAATATCTTTGAGATGGGCAAACAGCAAAGGTGACAAAACATTTGCCTGTATCACCCAATTTTTCCTGGGAACTCCCTTGACAAGACCCCACGGACATTGACTTTGCATATACTTTGATTTTTGTATGATACTAGTAAGGTTTACATATTTAACGGGGAGACAATGGTGATGCAAGACTATCTTTTTGGTTCGACTGAAACTGTCCAATTCCTACGCATAACAAACCCACTAGAAGGATTTCTTGAATTTTATACGCTGTGCATGTGTCTTAACACATATATTTGTTCTGTGCAACTCCTGCCGTTCTAAAGCCACCTTGTTCGTCTTTAAGTTTTATATCAGTTTCCGTCTCTAGTCTATTGAGAGTAATTATAATTAATATTTTCATTACAACGAACGTTACCGCAATGCCTGTATAGTTAGCGCTTTCAGTCAGGTCTACGCCATCGAAGCTGTCACTCCCAGTTCCCCATCATCAGGCTTTGTTTCTTCATGCCATATTCTGCCAAGAAATCTAGTTAGCGTTCTGGGTGTCATTTTATTTTCAACTAAAATCACCTCTACTTGCAGCGATTCCGTCATATATGGTGCACAATAAATTGTAAACTATGAATAGCAGATTCATTAACGGAAAGCATAATATTATATAATCTGCAGGATTCTGTAACGTGTAGGAGAATCATAAAATCAACATAAAACTTTTAAAATTACGACTTCATATCAAACTCCAGGCTTAGTTGCTAAATAAGAGGGAGCTTCCTCCCCCTCTTTCAAATGGCCTGTCTTTGTCCTCAGGGGTAGATCCTAAATTGCCCCCACCCCTACCCCACCCCATTGTAACTTCTTTTTCCTTTTGTCCTTTTTCATTCCCTGTTTTCTCTCCCCCCTCCCCCTTTCGAATCTTTCTTTCGTGTGACATTCGATTCTGTGGGAGCTGGCTTGACAACTGTACTCGTATGTTCGGTCAACATCAATTATAATAACGATAACCTACCGTTTTCCAAGTCGCGTATAACCTGTAGAAGATTAAATCACAATATTAAATAAACTTCAAAGAACAAACGGATGATTAACAGTACCTGACGAGCATGCGACGCCGCAAGTGTTCGTCGGCAGCGGAGAGAACAGTGATTTTCTGCCCGTGCGGACTTTGTGTGTACGACATTTACCGCACTGTCAATAAATCGCTTTGTTGAGAAGCGGTGAATAACAGAATGAATTACATGCTACTGCTGACGTGTAGTACCTGTGACGATGCAAGAAGTCAAAGTCGTATTCATTCATTTGATCTTTCTTGTCGTGTGTGTTTGTGCTATTCTCTTCTTTCTTGTGCTATTTCTCTAAAAGCAAGAACTTTTCTTGTGCTATTTCTCTTAAAAGCAAGAACTTTTCTTGTGCTATTTTAAAAGCAAGAACTTTCTTGTGCTATTTCTCTTAAAAGCAAGAACTTTTCTTGTGCTATTTCTCTTAAAAGCAAGAACTTTTCTGTGCTGTTTCAAGAACTTAAAAAAAGCAAGAACTCTTCTTGTGCTATTTCACTAAAAGCAAGAACTTTTCTTGTGCCATTTCTCTTAAAAACTTTTCTTGCAAGAACTCTTCTTGTGCGATTTCTCTTAAAAGCAAGAACTTTCTTGTGCTGTTTCACTTAAAAGCAAGAACTCTTCTTGTGCTATTTCTCTTAAAAGCAAGAACTTTTCTTGTGCTATTTCTCTTAAAAGCAAGAACTTCTCATGCTGTTTCACTTAAAAGCAAGAACTCTTCTTGTGCTATTTCTCTTAAAAGCAAGAACTTCTCTTGTGCTGTTTCACTTAAAAGCAAGAACTCTTCTTGTGCTATTTCTCTTAAAAGCAAGAACTTCTCTTGTGCTGTTTCACTTAAAAGCAAGAACTCTTCTTGTGCTATTTCTCTTAAAAGCAAGAACTTTTCTTGTGCTATTTCTCTTAAAAGCAAGAACTTCTCTTGTGCTGTTTCACTTAAAAGCAAGAACTCTTCTTGTGCTATTTCTCTTAAGAACTTTTCTTGTGCTATTTCAAAAGAAGAACTTTTCTCTTGTGCTGTTTCACTTAAAAGCAAGAACTCTTCTTGTGCTATTTCTCTTAAAAGCAAGAACTTCTCATGTGCTGTTTCACTTAAAAGCAAGAACTCTTCTTGTGCTATTTCTCTTAAAAGCAAGAACTTCTCTTGTGCTGTTTCACTTAAAAGCAAGAACTCTTCTTGTGCTATTTCTCTTAAAAGCAAGAACTCTTCTTGTGCTATTTCTCTTAAAAGCAAGAACTCTTCTTGTGCTATTTCTCTTAAAAGCAAGAACATTATGCAAAAGATAGTTTCATACGCTTGACAACAGGCGAAACCTTATGGGGAAATAATGTTAGATTCCGTATGGGTAACAAACATTAGTCTAACAGCGACCTTAAATAAAGACAAAGCACGTTTATAAGTGCTGTAACGTACAAGAACTTAATGTATGGTTACCGTGACAATATATAAAATCATGGAAAAACATGCTTACTAGAATTCAGTTAATATGTGTTAAGCATTATTTGCGGAAAATACACTCACACACACATATATATATATAAAATATATATACATATATATATATATATATATATATATATATATATATATATATATATATATACATATATATATGTATATAATATATATATATACTGTATATATATATATATATATATATATATATATATATATATATATATATATATATATATATATATATATATATATATATGTATATATATATATATATATATATATATATATATATATATATATATATATATATATATATATATATATATATATATATATATATACTTGCGAGGTCCAGAACTGTCGCCGGGACCCTCAGGCCATCCTCGCTTCAAAACAAAATCTACATGACGCACCGAGACTCTCAAGAAACTCAGACCCAGCGCTCCTGATTCAAGCAATCTTTATGCATTTTTCAGAAGATGCTTTTATGACCTTTGTCAGAACTGTAATCATTGATGTATGTAAGACATTGCAAGCTTTCTAACCATATGTATTTGAAACCTCTTCCTAATTTGTATATAGAATTGTTAACCATTCTTCAGGTGTGAGAAAACACATCTGACTGTATATATAGACGTCCTCCATTTTCTTCTAATTTCAAATTCTACTTTTCCACTCGCAAGAGTTCTGACCTATCAGAGATTTTGTATCAGTAAATTAGAATACACCTTGACTCAGCCTCTTACTTGCCGCCTCATTATACTGGTGAACCCGAAGATGACCGACGCTGCCACCACCAGCAACAGCCCACCCAGTGACAACGCTGCAGCAGCAAACATCCGCCTACCACCCTTCACAACCACAACCCAGAGGCCTGGTTCTTCAGAGAAGAGACCATCTTCAGGTCGAACAAGATCTTCTTCATCCCGCAGCCGACACCATCCTCGAGTTCCTGCCAGGCAACGTCTTTGAGCAGATTGCAGAATGGCTCGCCAACCAAAAGACAACCGGCACCTACATAGTGCTGAAGGCCCAACTAAGGTCATCCTTCAACATGCTGCCCACCCTCAGAGCTAGGAAATTTCTAGGCAATGTAGAGGCAGCAATAGGAGACCAACAGCTGTCGCACATCTACAACTAACTACGGTGGCTAATTACAATCCCCGCCACAGACTGCCACCCAGGGACCATGTTGGACCTTGTGAGAGGTCCTACTTACAAAATTACCCCACCAAATAGCCACCATCCCCAGCATCAACCCCCCCACAGCCACAGCAACAGACTTACACAGAGATGGACAGCAATCCAGAGGGCCCCGCCACCCTTATACACTACTACCAAAGCTCCAGGTGAAAAAACATACCAAAATACAAGCCCAAAACAGAAGAACATCTCAAGGACATTTGTTTCTACCACTGGAGTTCAGGAGCGAAGCCCAAAAATGTGAAAATGATTGCCGCACGTCAAGAAACACACAAAAGAGTCGCAGCAGCAACCCAGCAAAATAAATGTCACCGGTTGTCTCTTAAGAGACACTGCACCTGCTTTCCGTTGTCTTTCTTACAAGTACGGGCAAAAAAATTGACCTGTTTTCTCATCGCAGACAAAACATCAAATACGGAGTTCCTGGTCGACACCGGCACATTCAAATCATTCTTGCCAACCGGCCTGCACAAATGCCTCTGTCCAACCCCCAGCACCTTACAGGCATTCACTGCCAGCAGAGCCCCTGTGAAAATATACAGGAAAGGACCATGAAAGTGTCGTTTGGTGGAAGAAGTACAACCGGACATTCGTCACAGCAGATGTAACAATTGCACATTTAGGAACAGACTTTCTAAAAGCCCACGAAATGCTGGTAGACGTAGCAAAACAGCAGCTGATCACACGACCCACCCCCGTAGCCTCACTCACACCAACTCCAGCACCGGAGGTAAGTGACCTCCTACAGGAATTCCCGGAGATATTTAACAACGAACTACAGCACAACCTGACCAAACCCGCAAAGCACATAGTCACCAAAGGTCACCCACGCATGCCTGTTTTAGAAGTTTGGCCCAATTAAAACTCGCCCACGCCAAATAAGCCTTCCGGGACATGGAACAGGCAGGAATATGCCAAAAAGCCTCCAACCCCTGGGCATCTCCCAGACACATGGTACCAAAACCTGATTGGCACATGGCGACCCTGCAGCTACTACCAGAGACTCAACATCAAGACAGTACCCGACAGGTGCCCAAAGCTGAACATCGCTGACATAACCAACCAGATGGAGGGTACCAACATATTTACGAAGATCGACCTGTTGAAGGGATACTTCCAAGTTCCGGTCTCTAAGGAGGACATAGAAAAAAACGGCCATTATCAGTCCCTTCGGCACATACACCTTCAACTACAGCTGCTTTGGCCTTCGGAACTCTGGTGCGACCTTCCAACATCTGATGGATGAAATCCTGGGCAACCTACCCTTCTGCATCATCTACGTCGACGATATACTGATATTCAGCCACAACATCAAACAACACATGAGAGATATCAGGGGGGTCCTGCAAATACTTAAAGAAAATGGACTTATAGTCTGAAAAGGCAAATGCAATTGGGCAAAACCAGCAGTGGAATTCCTGGGCCACCAAATAAGCCCCGACGTTATCAAGCCCCTCCCGACGAAGGTCCAAGCAGTCACCGACTTCCCAAAACCAACACAATCAAAGTAGTCCAAGAATTCAAAGGAATGATTAACTATTACCATTGTTTCATACCTAACCTTGCTGAAATAATGCCCCCAATATACGAATGTTTAAAGGGAAAACCTAAAAGATTATGTTGGTATGGAAAACAAGATAAAGCCTTCACACTAACTAAAAAAGGCAATTACCTCTGCTGCCACACTAAATCTTTTGTTTACCCCATAGGTCCCTCACTCTAATGACGGACACGAGTAGCACAGCACAGCGATGGGCACAGTACTCAAACAAGACACAGCAGACCATGGTCGTCGCCCATTGGCATTCTTCAGCAACTTCAGCAGGAGAACCCAACCCTTACTTGGAGCAACCTATCCAGACAACCATCGCCTACAAGATGAGTACCAGACGCCCTCGCCCATACCTACCATTAGGGCTGAGAAAGAAAGCCTTCAACCTCACTCACAACCTGTCCCTTCCATCAGGCAGATCCACCGCCCGAACCTTGTCGGAGCGGCACATCTGGTGGAGAATGAAAGCGAACATCAAAAAGTGGGCATGAGAATGGCTACCATGCTGAACGTTAAAAGTAACAAGGCACACACAGAGACTGGGATAGGAAAATTCCAGACAACACAGCAACGACTGGCCCACATCCACGCCGACATTGTGGGACCCCTGACCTCCTCCGAGGGATACAGGTTTCTCTTCTCGAACATTAACAGGAACACCAGGTGGCCAAAAGCAATACCAGCAAGGCAGCAGACAGCAGAGATTTGTGCGAAAGCACTAATAGACTGGGTCAGCAGGCACAGAGTACTGCAGTACATAACATGCGACCAAGGAGCTAACTTCACCTCCACCTTATGGAGCTCCCTCACCACCAGCCTCGGGACAAAACTCATTCACACAACAGCATACAACCCAGAAGTGAACAGCATGGTGGAGCAGCTGCACCGCTCCCTCAACTCAGCACTCACCGCCAGATGTCAAGGTGGAAATTGGAGACAGGAATTACCATGGGTCTTGCTGAGATTAAGAACAGCCGCATGCAGCATTCAACACATCACCGGCAGAAGCACTCTACGGCCAAGTGTTGACAATACCGGCAGATGTTTTTCAAGACATGACAGAGCCCATGACTCTTCCAGACGTTCATAGAGCGTTGGAAAACATCATACCGGTGAAGACAACATATGATGTAGCAAGAAAAAAATATGTCCCCGAACACCTTAAAACAGCAAAGTATGCTTTCAAATAGACAGCAAGCCCCCTTTCCAGCCTAGGGACCACACCGCATACCCAATGCAGAGAGAAAGCGTATCAGTTGACGGTGGAACGGAAAGTCACCTGGGTCTCCACCAACAGATTAAAACTAGCCTATATCCTGGACTGCGACCCACTCCCCTAGGCTTGCTTTCGGGCGGGTGGGGGGAGTACTGTGAAGTCCAGACCTGTTGCCAGTACTCGGGCCATTATCGCTTCAAAACAAAAATCTACATGACCCACCAAGCCTCTCAGGAAACACAGCTCCAGAGCTCCTGACTCCAGCGATCTTCTATGCATTTTTCAGAAGATACTTTATGTCATTGTCAGAACTGTAATTACTAATGTATGTAAGGATTGCAAGCTTCCTAACCATATGTATTTGAAACCTCTTTCTAATTTGTGTATAGAATTGTTAACCATTCTTCAGGTGTGAGAAAGCACATCTGACTGTATATAGACATCCCTCCTTTTTCTTCTATGTCAAATTCTACTTTTCCGCTCGCAAGAGTTCTTGACCAGTCAGAGATTTTGTATCAGTAAATTAGAATACACCTTGACTCAGCCTCTTACTCGCCGCCTCGTTATATACTCACAACATTGAGCTACAAATGTCGTTTAATGTCCAGTTTGCTCAACCTCGGAAATAATACCAAAGAAGAATTACAGTAATATTGATAAGTTCACCGACAGCAACTACCTCCAACTTCAGTGACGAGTACTCTTACAATTTAGATGTCACGGTGATGTGATAAAATTCATATTTTTCGTATTTATATATAAACATACATATATATATATATATATATATATATATATATATATATATATATATATATATATATATGTGTGTATATACAGTATATATATATGTGTGTGTATATAGTACGGCCAGTATTCTAATCTGGACTTTAATTATGATATGCGAAGATAACATATCTAAAAGATTTTATCTCAGCATACTGGTTATTGTGTATGTTCTTAATTCTCGGCTTTCACTACGTACTATATATATATATATATATATATATATATATATATATATATATATATATATATATATATATATATATATATATTTATATATATATATATATATATATATATATATATATATATATATATATATATATATATAGTACTGTTTATATTCCTATCCGGACAAGAATTATGATATGCAAAGATACCATATATAAAAGATTTTATCTGACCATGCTGGTTACTGTTTATGTTCGTAATTCTCGGCTCCACTATGTCAGAGAGACGCAATTCATATCAATTTATTCTGTAGGCATCGCTAAACTTTTTTTCGCCGTTGTAGTGATTTGAGAAGAAAGTTACAAGAAGAATATTTAGAGGATAGTCGACTTACGTAACGTTAAAATTCTCGTTTATTTTTCTAATCACAGAAACGTTATATTCTGGCAAAATGCCCTGGACATGTTTTCCCCTTTCGCTGCACAGTCATTCCAACGCCTAACTTTTCTAATTCCGTTCAGCTTCCGAGTAAAGTTTTGTATAGGAAAAGTTATTTTGGAATAATATTATGCATTGAAATTTTATGCATTACCAGTGGATGTTTTCAACCTGCATTGATTTCAATAGCTTATTTTAGTTAACATTGTGATCTTAAGGGTGCGTCCACACTACAGTAAAACATATCATAAACACAAGTCGTCAACTTATCACATACGCATCACAAATAGGTTAAAACCAATCTGCGAATGTAACTGGAGAACGAACATTTGGAAATTTCGGATGTTCGTATGAAGCACTGGTTAGAGTGGACAATAAGCCGTTAACTTTTTTTACCCTCCGTGTGATGTGCACGATTCGGTACTGAACGGTGTTTATGACGTGTTTTATTCTAGTATGGACGTTTATGACGTGTTTTACTCTAGTATGGACACACCCTAATCCTCCTTCAATTCCTCTTTCTAGATACTCTAGTTGCAGTATGTCAGGAACTCGTTGCTGGACGGCACATCACCGACTGACTTGTAAATTTAACTGATAGCCTGTAGCCGCTGGTAAAAGTGGTACTCATGTATGATGATTTTTCTGGAGTAAGACAAAAAAAAATCCGTAACACAGGGCCCTATGCTTCGTAGATTTTTCGATTTACCATTTTATATATTCGACTGACATGCATGTTTTTAGGGCTATATGTGGGGAAGGGGCATTTGTCTTTACATCAAGAGGAACGAGAGTAAGCTTGCCTTTCCTCAAGGGTGTCATTATTAGACCTCAGTACATCCTTCACCTTGGCATAATATAAAATGTTTTCGGTTTTTCTTCTGCCATCAGAGGTAAAAGTTTGTTTACAATAACAGTGCTTACAAGGTTTTGTTCGGCAAGCATGTCATATGTCAGTGCATATTTTAAGGAAATTTCACTGGACGACCAGGTGGATATTATGACTTGTAATATGGGGAATGCTACAGTACTACTGCCGAGCGCCGTAGACACGAGGCTTAAAGCTAGGTGGTCTGGGGCGTGTGCTCCCCCAGGGGGGTCCGGGGCAGAGCCCCGAAGCCAAAACTTTTAGTGGGATTTGAAGGCAATAGAACACATTTCAATTATCAAAATTACACTGGTAGTCAACCTTAGCGGCCCATTGCCCTCCCTCACAAAAATGGATTTATTACAACTGTTGTAACTTTTCCATCTCTTAATAATTCCTATCAATTTTGGGGATTTGTCTGGTCGCCAATTAGTAAAAAATTCTTCTTACCAGGCGACAATTTTTCTTCACTGGGCGACCATTTGGTCGCCCAGTTATAATGTTAAAATATTCACTGTCATATGTTTAGAACGGTACGTATACAACATGTTTCCAAAGACTGTTACACTTTTGATAGTGTTTACCCAGTATGTTTATTAACAGTAGTCTGAAGGGAAAGAATACAGTTTTGTCAATACCCCTGGTCTCCAGATTCATCCTTTTACAACACGCAGGCTCAATTCCTGAGATTTATTCTTAATGCAACTTGATTGCTTAAACTGTTCATTGGAAAAGTACAGTATATTGCAGTCCCACTAATCCAAATGTTAAAAGAAAAAGCTCTTATTAAAAATTCTCAATGGCTCAGTTAATTTCAGTTTTCTAGGTCAGAGTCACTAGCTAACTTTCCCTCCACATTGTCTATTCACTTGTGTGTGTACACACACACACACGCACACACACACATATATAATCATAAAGCTACAAACGTCGCTTAATATCAAATTCACGCTACCTCGGGAATATCTCCGATGGAGAATTATCAACGAAGGGGAATTTATATAAGTGATAAATGAATTAGTACCGTCCGGACACGAACCCTCGACACGGACCTATTCAGCAACTCCAGTAGACATTACCACCGCGCCATCAAATACAATTTCCCCGCTCACGACGGGAAAAAACAGTACAGTAGACTCGGTACTGACTTATACCTCTCTTGATGGCACGGTGGTAATGTCTACTGGAGTCGCTGAATAGGTCCGTCGAGGCTTCGTGTCCCGACGGTACTAATTCATTTATCACTTATATAAATTCCCTTCGGTGATAATTCTCCATCGGAGATATTCCTGAGGTAGCGAATTTGATATTGCGACATTTGTAGCTTCATGATTGTATATAAATCACGGTGTGATAAAAATTACGCACACACACACACATATATATATATATATATATATATATATATATATATATATATATATATATATATATATATATATATATATATATATATGTCGAATGTGTATGTATGTATATATATGTATACATATATATATATATATATATATATATATATATATATATATATATATATATATATATATATATATATATATATATATATATAGAGAGAGAGAGAGAGAGAGAGAGAGAGAGAGAGAGAGAGAGAGAGAGAGAGAGAGAGTGTTAGCCTTGACCATCTAATATATGCCACGCATACCTTTGACATGACAAAATATCAGAGAAAAAATTAAGTGATTCGCTGTGACTTCAACACCGTAAAGTCTTCCATATTTGTTGTGTTTCCCGATAAATATGTATTAAAACGTAATTTGACGTATGAAATCATCTTCTTAGTTTATTAACAATACAGGACGCTCATTTGATGTTTATTTACTTATCACTATGTTCATTCTTTGTCTATTTTGCTGCAGAGTTATGAACTCTGAGACAGGAATTTTTTGTACATATCAATCAAGTACGTGTCATTCTATCTCATCACTTATACTTATAGCGAAATGCAATGACTCAGCTGTCTTTATGTGTATAATTACCTTAACTGATGCAACTGTCTTAAAGCCTTAGTATTGTGATGCTTGCTGCTGACTCTATGAAACGTGGAAAATATATAATTTTTCCTATTTAGGCTATAGATTAACTTCATAGGCTACGCTGGATATTTATTGGAAAATACACAGTTCATCGCTCTTTAAACCTAGTAGGTTAGCCACTACGACCCAGTTTCATACTGAAAAATTTAACAAAAAAATGTATGTAAACATATTATATTCGTGTAAGCAAAAAAGTTATCATTGTAAAATTATGTAAATACTGTGAAACAACTGTAGAACTGCATTAATGTATTTTTCTAATAAAAGATAAAAAAAAAAATTGTACCCAGACATGATTTCTGACGCTGCTAATTCTCAATTCCAGCAGCAGTAAAAAAGGATAAAGTCCTTGGTATAGTGTACGATGGTAAATCTACAAAAGATCGAGAAATCTTTTGTGAGGTCCACGTGAGAATAAGTATAGAGTAGATCGAGACTTGAAATTCACGTTATCTGTCTTGGAGCGGTGAAAAAATCGTGACAAAAAATTTCTGAAGCTGATATTTTTTTTACTCTTGCGGCGACTGCGATCATTATCGTTGCCATTCAGACTTGTTTTAGCACGCTTGAACGGATTGAGATTGATAGCTGATTTAAAGAGAAATAATATATAACAATGGCCAACTTTACCCACAGCATTTAGCATGGAACTAATCTTTCAAGCATAAAACTCAAAAACCTGACATTATAAGTCATACCTTTCAAATACGATCACAGAGTCTCATGAAGTAACAATAATGCAAATGTATACATATATCACACACACACACACATATATATATATGTATGTATATTTGCATATATATATATATGTATGTATATTATATATATATATATATATATATATATATATATATATATATATATATATATATATATATATATAGAGAGAGAGAGAGAGAGAGAGAGAGAGAAGAGAATCAACAACACAATAGCGTGTGGAACAGAAATCAATTTACTCACATCGGGATTGAGCCCAGGTCTTTCAGTCGAAAGGCAAGAGCGCTGCCAACTGAATCACACAGGTCATAAAAGAGGTTGGAACCTGAGTACCACCGTACCTAAGGCATTTAACTGGGCAGGCTTACGGCCTTGCATACCAGTGAGTTTCACCCAACTTCCAGACCCTGCAGTTATCAATGCATAATGTTGATTAATTCTATCATATCACTCAGAAGGGGTGATGATTCGAATAAAAGGCTGGCAGTCGGGTCAGTTCTGGGTTGGGAAGTTGGGTGAAACTCATTGCTATGAGAGGCTGTCAGCTTGCCCAGGTAAAAGCCTCGGGTATAGTGTTACTTAGGTTCCGACTCCTTTACTGACCTGTGTGGTTCAGTTGGCAGCGCCCTTGCCTTTCAATTGAAAGACCTGGGTTTGGTCCCGATGTGAGTCAGAAATTTACAGTCATACTGTATATATAAATATACTGTATGTATATACATTACACACATTACACACACACACACACATATATATATATATATATATATATATATATATATATATATATATATATATATATATATATATATATATGTGTGTGTGTGTGTGTTTGTATGTATGTGTATGTGTATATATGTGTGTGTGTATAAAGATGAGGAAAACATCATCACAAACTAAAGTCCAGATTTTCAGAGTTTATACACGAGAATGATTCTTCATGCACAAAGAGCATCTATAGGAGTGGCGTCATCCCAAAAGCTGATGTCTTGTGAGACCACATTGCGAACACGGCTCCAGAAAAGTGAAGAGACATGATAAGAAAGTAAGGTAAACCTAATAGAGAACTGTATGGCGTATCTAGTATTTAAGAAAATGTTAATTAATTCAAGCAAGACAGAGATACGGAAAACGTCAGATTGTTTCCCGCCTTCATGTAGCCCAAAGTCTGTAGTAATAGGAAACTGCTGGATAAGACACATATATATATATATATATATATATATATATATATATATATATATATATATATATATATATATATATATAAACTTTGATGAATTAAATCATTAAATTCATTCCGAACCATCTGAAACAAATTTGATTTAATTTAAAAGCATAATATCAAGATAGAAATTCGTTTCAGTATGAATATCCTGTCAAAACCTTCGTTCTCTGTAAAATGCGATACATGGAAAAATATCGTTTTTAGTAAGGACTGCATGTGTCAGAAATTGCATTTCTTTTAGGAAGGCGATATATCAAAGGTTATTCTCAGAATTATATATTCTTTTCTTTTCCTTCACACACACACACTTCTTGGCATGTCAAAAGGCTTCTTAATTACTTGCTCAGCCAGCTGTGGTATTGGAAACAATAAAATAGAGAACAAAAGAACAATTTGAATGACTTAGTTTTTTCAAAGGGCTCCCTGTCGAGCGTTCAATGGGTGAAAAATGAGTGGAGCCGTAGAACTGACTCCGTTACATAGTCACTACTGAATTACCATTTTCTTTAGCATTTGAAACGTTAATTGGTAAATCATAACTATTTTTTGTTCACTGTCTGCGGCAGCTACCTTGTTTATTTCATAATATTTTACTCTTATTTGACATGCTCATCCCAAGCTGTCTTAAGTCGGGAATGTATGGAAATCGTTTTTTTTTTTTTTTTTTTTTTTTTTCCTTAATACTCAAATGGATCGCCGAGTTCTATTCGGGCAAAGGAAAAACACGAGTAGTTCACAAAGGCAGTGATCTCGGGTGGGATTTGAGGATGGGGATAAACTTGGCTCCAAGTTTATCGTCAGGTCCTTTAAATTTGTAGATATTTTTCACCCTAGAATTATGCCGTAGTCTTGTCCGGGATCAGGTGATCCTCACAATTACCTAACTAGCATATCGAGCCTTAAGGTTGCTCATGCTTCATTTGCATTCACTACCCCTAACCTGTGGAGTCATCGCCAGGCCAGTTTACATAGCTCAGTCTTCCGTAGGGGGTAGTTCCGTCAGTGCACCCCATGTGGCGCACTGTAGGCGTCACTTAAGGTTCTTTGCAGCGTCCTTCGGCCCCTAGCTGCAGCCCCTTTCATTCCTTTCACTGTATTTCTGTTCATATTCTCTTGCTTCCATCTTACTTTCCACCCTCTCCTAACAGTGGATTTATAGTACAACTGCGAGGTTTTCCTTGTGTCACACCTTTCAGCCTCTTTACTGTCAATTTCCCTTTGGCCTAAATTCTATGTTATTTCCATTCTGTTCCACGTCGCTCAGTCAGTCAGTCAGTCACCGGTAACCTGTGCCTAGTCAAAGTCGAAATTACACACGATCCTTTTCTTAATGAACCTAGTTCCGATTATACCCCATCAAATCATTATTCGCGAAACGCGAAGCATGAAACTGTTCTGCAGATTCCTCTCTCTCTCTCTCTCTCTCTCTCTCTCTCTCTCTCTCTCTCTTTGGCGCTGTATAGAATATTATTTTTGAGCGAGAAGTCAGAGTTCACGGTAACTAATTTATCACAAACTCGCACTTAGGCAGCGGGAGAAAGCTCTCTGCCTTCCTGCCTTCGTTCACTCGTTTTTACAGGATCCGTGTACAGTACACTTAGCTGTGAGGATCTATAAATATCATTAATGTCTACTCTTATCATTTCCAACTCGTGAACATTTTCTAACAAGAACGTATTCCATTCCTTTTCGAGCGATGCTTTTGCAGTTGATATCTAAGAACAAAATATGCAAAATATGATTCATAGGCAAAGATAGTGCTGATGAAAAAAATAGGTACTCTAAGGTAACGACC
This sequence comes from Macrobrachium rosenbergii, assembly GCF_040412425.1. Taxonomy (NCBI): domain Eukaryota; kingdom Metazoa; phylum Arthropoda; class Malacostraca; order Decapoda; family Palaemonidae; genus Macrobrachium; species Macrobrachium rosenbergii. The sequence goes on along the minus strand of NC_089742.1, from coordinate 66,815,908 downwards.
TTGTTAGCAAGCGAGGTCACAATTCTGGTTCTTCTTCCTCCCCACTCTCCTCCCCCACCCACCCACCCCCATCTTTACCCTGCAAATAACCATATTCACCAGCCCTCCCCTTTACATTCCAACCCATATTACAGTGATCTTTTAAACAGGCGAAGAGGGAATTTTATTTGCTTGCATATTTCTTGTGTACGCACAATCAACAGAAAATTAATTCTGTCAAAATGTTGGAATGAAAACCATTGATATGGTGAGTCAAAAATTAATTGGATATCAAGAAAAAGAGACTTTTTTATTTTCATGTAATGTTGGAACTGTTTGGTAACGGCGACATTCGTAGCTGGAAGTTTGGAACTTCGTTGTGCTGACAAGGGTGGAACCTTCAAGAAATCTTGGGTATTTATGTTAGGTCAGTACTCCCCAGTTATGCGTTTAGGTCTAATCAGAGTGTTTTGCACAGGTCTTAGCAACATCAAGACTTCATTTTACGCAAAAAAAAGGTGAAGGAAACTTCTGATTAAAAGACCTTTGTATATTTAAAACAACTTTTTTGATCATGCTTGTAGTTATTGTAGTCTTGCCCAAGTGACACGACTAGAATGCTCGCTATAGTCGCGTGTAATTATCGGCTGCTGCTATGGAAGACTATCGATCTAAATGAGTGCCGGTTTGTTTGCTTACCTGACTACGTGGCAGCGGTATTCAGGGTAAGTGAATTTATTATAGTATTTCCAGGTATTTCCTTCCCAAGAAATCATAGTCGGTAGCGATTAAGGTTTCTGGAATTTGCTAGTAGGCCTACAGTTGTTAGGAAGATGAAGTGGACCAGTATGCGATTTAATTTAAGAAGCTTTTTGAATCGGCATACTATCTGATCGGTTGTGGGATTAAAAATTTGCTGTTGGTGGTGTACCGTTCCTTTTTTTATTATTATACCGGGAGCATCGAAGTCACTCATTATGTACCACGGACAGCCCTTTGTTGGCCGACTCGGTTGAGCTTCAGACTGTCACTCGATGGGCCGGAGTTCAATTCCCGCGGCCGGCTGATGAAGAGTTAGAGGAATTTATTTCTGGTGATAGAAATTCATTTCTCGCTATAATGTGGTTCGGATTCCAACAAGCTGTAGGTCCTGTTGCTAAGTAACCAATTGGTTCTTAGCCACGTAAAATAAGTCTAATCCTTCGGGGCAGCCCTAGGAGAGCTGTTAATCAGCTCAGTGGTCTGGTAAAACTAAGGTATACTTAACTTAATGTACCATGGACCTTTTTCCAGAACCATAATTTAATGGTTTATTCGTAACTTCTAGATCCATGCAGCTTAGAATGTACTGTAAATCAATCATTAAAATTATATGAATGAAAACCAAAGACAGGGATTCATTCAAGGTTGAAAAATAGCAGTTTTTTGTCGTACGTCGGGGGTGGGGGGAGGTGTGCTTGCAACCAGTGCCACAAAGTTTAGTCTTGACCTGTGGACTCCTATATTAGTTGCATTGCGAGCAAATAGTTGCTGTTTTTAAATGAACTCCCCAAGTAACAAAATTTAAACGAGTTTGTTTGCATGTTATCCAAAATGAATTTACATTTTACGGGTCCAGCCGATTTTTTTTTTTTTTTTTTTTTTGCGCAACATCGATTAGCTTCATATGTAAGTGGGGCCTCTTTCAACTTTAAAAGAAAAAATGATCCATGACAATCCTTTGGATGTGCCTTGAAATCTTGAGTACTAGACAAAATCGTTTGTAATTTTTTTGCCGTTTTGTCTCTTTATCATTGAAAGAGGTAATATGACTGATATTTCCATTTTGTACACCCAAGATAAGTGCCCCTTTCTTCATAATTTTGCCGTGCAACTTTTTTTTTTTTTTTGACATTACACGTCGATGTATATCAACATTCTCACCTCGTTCAGTTACTCTGTAATATGTCGGGAAGTTAAGGTCCTATACACCTTTTCTAGGAACAAGAAAAAATGTCAAAGCAAACTTAAGCACGGTTTACACGCTACGATAAACTGTAACGATTTATTGTAATGAAAAGGTTGTTACAATTTGTCGTTACGTGTAAACAGGAGATCGTAGCGATTGATTGTAGCGATCTCCTGTTTACCACGTAACGACAAATTGTAAATAAACCTTTTCATTACAATAAATCGCTGCAATTTATCGTAGCGTGTAAACCGTGCTTAAAACGTACTCTTACGCCAATGTTTATGCCATAAACAAGATCAACTTGAGTTTTCCAAGTTTGATTAAGATGAATTAATCTTCAATTCCTTTTATGTGGTTTTTATACATGAGCGAGTAACGGGTATTTGTAAAGCTTTGTTTTGTGTGGAGGGAGTCGCACGAAAGGCCCTTAGTTTGTCAAACCATGATATGAATGAGGTTTTAACCGATGTGTCGGAGAAACAATACCATTAAAAATTCGATTGTTATATAAAAAGTGTTTGAAATACACATTAAAATGACACAAAAATGTTAGAACCAGATAATTAAATTAATTGCTATTACATAAACTTTAACGAGCAACAACATGAGCATGGACAGAGTCTTGGTACAGTCACAGGGTTAATAAGTATCTAATCGTTGATGAAACAAAAACCCATCAAGTTGTAAAGTAAGCACAAAATATGTTAGCGTAATCATAAATACTAAATTGCAGCTGGAGACGATTCTATGGCCAGCTCAGTCTTGATAGTGTCTGAGATTATTTTCCGATCCTGTGAAAGGCGTTAGCATCAGTACTATACATGTGTGTCATTAGCATTTAGGCTCAACTTCAAAGTAAAATGCGATCTATAATCATGTATAATTCACTTATAAATTTTCATTCACAGGGAATGCAGGCTTCCCTCAAAAGATACAGGTGTAAACTTAGATAACGGTAATACGCATGACGACAAGTGCAATCATAACATGGTAACGGTAATACGCATGATGACAAGTGCAATCATAACATGGTAACGGTAATGCGCATGATGACAAGTGCAATCATAACATGGTAACGGCAATCATAACATGGTAACGCATGATGACAAGTGCAGTCATAACATGGTAACGGTAATACGCATGATGACAAGTGCAATCATAACATGGTAACGGTAATGCGCATGATGACAAGTGCAATCATAACATGGTAACGGTAATACGCATGATGACAAGTGCAATCATAACATGGTAACGGTAATGCGCATGATGACAGGTGCAATCATAACATGGTAACGGTAATACGCATGATGACAAGTGCAATCATAACATGGTAACGGTAATACGCATGATGACAAGTGCAATCATAACATGGTAACGGTAATACGCATGATGACAAGTGCAATCATAACATGGTAACGGTAATACGCATGATGACAAGTGCAATCATAACATGGTATTAGCATATGAAATCAACCCGCAATATGTCTCAAACTTATTGTAATAAAATAGTAGTGATACACTTATGCAAAATAGAAGTAACAGTGGCATGGCCTTAATGTTGATCACGATAAATACTGTATAGTAGGAATCAGCAAACTGTCACTTCTGCAGTGGAAATTAACAAGTTTTGGAGAGTAATGATCCATTAACCTGAATTATAATTAGTGTATTTGGATGTAACTATATTATTGTTGGGAAGAAATAATTGGTTACATAATAAACGTGTTTGGTAACGCAATATAAGAAAATTAAGTAACCATTAACATATAGCCTTTCCGGGTCACATATGTACGCAGTGATGACACCTCCTGTAGGGGGAGGTATACTTGATCACTAAACTCCTTCACCGTGGGACAAGTCGACATTGTGATGAAGTGCATGCCTCCAGTTTCATTGCATATCCTGCAGTCATTTGTGCTACTTTTCGTGATCTCCATAGCCTGCTATGTAACTGTCTCTTAATCTTAGCCTACCATTCATAAACTCACTCAGTGCCAGCTCATTTCTTTCCATATGAATAGTGTGCATTCCAACATTGTTATGGAACTGAATTGAATTACTAAACTCCTGCTCCACATGCGGTTGAGTGCAAAATTTTTATTATCTGAATACAGCTATTTTTATTTTATGGTCTCATTCATTGATAAGCCAGAATGTAGTATCTGGTAGGGCAGCATCTTTAGCCATCTCATCTACCATTTTATTTTACCTGGTATACTTATATGCGAGGGCTCCCGCATAAACTTGTACTTTACGTCCCTGGGAGCCATTTTCTTTAATTTCTTAAGCTTAACTAATTTTTCATGCACAAGAGCCGTTATTATTTTACAATGAATGTAGAGCAAACATATCAATAATTTTTAGGGAATTATTTGCACCTCCGACTTATTTGTGTTAAGGTTGACAGTAAGGCCATCAGTTCAGCCTGTGTAAATGAAGTCCAGTCCTGCAGACTGACCCCCACGCCTACTTCTGCGGCGATACAGTTACAGTGACACCAGTATTTCTAGTGACTGTGCTTAGTTATCCATCATTGTAAAATCAGTCTATATAACTGTATAACTTCCCTCTTCCATGTTTTCTTGTAAAGGTGCTTGATAATGTAGTCTCGGTTCATGTATAGACTTGTCCGACTCTGAAGTAGCCATTTCCTACTTTTTTGGAGGGTGCTCTGTGAATAGTCATATTAATTGGCATGCACTCCCAGGGAGCATGTGGCTATCTAAGTGTCTTTGTTGAAGGATCAAAATCTACTACGTTATAATGCTAAATATGCTTTGCTGCCACTGCTGCCCAGCTATTCTACGCTATTTTACCCATTCTAGAGGCCTGCCTCTAGAAGTGAATCTGTCGTCCCTGTGTTCTAAAACCAGTAACTGTCTTTAGATTTCTCAAATTCATTCTGCTATAGATGCCAGTCTTAACTTTTTCATATTTGAATATCCTTCTTGTTACTGGACATCCTAGGGGAATTCTCATTGCATCCTAATCATTTAAGGTTTGCCTATTAGGAATTATCACGTGTGATCCATTACTGGAGCAACGTGTCTTACCATGATTACCACCGATATAGACCCCTAAGTATCCGTTTGGTACACAAATTTGGCCTTTTCAGATGAAATCACAGACCGTGGCTCGCAACAGATCTTGGTAAGTAATGTTCAGGAACTTTTGTATGTGAAGTGAAGTTCTGACCTGTATAAGGATATCAGCATGTAATAATGGTCATCCAAGCACTAACAATTACATAATACAGACGTGGAACAAGGTTGGACTAAAATTGCCAACCTGAGGGGTGCCCAGTTTAAAGCCCTTAACAGAGGCTAATTTTCTTTGAAGAAGTGTGTAGTCTTTGTCTGCTAGATATGATGTAATTCATGTCAGAGCTTACGTTTTGACGACCATTTTGTCATCTCATACAGGATCATTTATCTATGAGCGTTTGGCAAAAGCACTAAAGCCCATGAATACAAAATGTTTTGCAAGTCAAGAGTAATAAATTATCTTCTGTGAGAACTTGTATAATACTCACCAGAGAGGGGGATGGAGAAGTGCACGTAAGGAGGGCGAAAAACACTTTTCTCGGTAAGCAACTTTGTGGTTGGGGTGTTATTGTGGGTGTCCATTATCATCATCACTACTCCCCATTATCTCCTTGGTATCCACCTTGAGAATCGGACAAGTTGAGAAAAGGTAACTTGGCGTGAAGGATTACCTGGGGGGGGGTGGGGGTGGGCTGTCCTCTCTCATCCAAAGCCTCTGTACAAGGAAGGTAATAGTGCTTGCTTCATTCAGCTTGGCAATGATGGTTTCCTCCAAGCTTTGTCCTTGTAGCGCGGAAGTGCCATTAGTGCACCTTATTTGGTGCACTGTAAGCATTACCAAAGGGTGTTTGTAGAGTACATTTGTCCCGTAACTACACTTTATTATCCCTTCATTACCTTCAGTCTCGTTTCCTTTTTTATTCCTTGCCGTTCAATATCTCCACCATTTGATCCTTGAACTTCATATTAGTTTTTTGGATCTCTTTGTTAAATGTCTAACGACTCCAACTTATGTAAGTCACTGTCTCAGGCGAGGGATTTATAGCCCAAAGTTCATGATTCCTTCATTTATTCCAAGCTATATGAATATTTTCCCACCGCTTGTGTTATAACGTTCACGCCTCATACCCAAACCAAGAAAAAAAACCATAGGTTATCGTACTCCAGCAAATGACACCAGTACTCCTTTCGGTACTGCCGCCTAACCAGTCGCTGTTGGTGTTCCATGGACGTTACAGTCTTCTTTCAAGGGTACAGTTTACCTCTTGGGATTGCATTTTTTTTTCTGCCAGCATGCTGACTAGATTTGAATTTTGTCTTAATGCGGCACCAATTCAGAGTGGTGACAGGAGAAGATGACCTTATAAAAACGGGACTGCTTTCTTTAAAACATGGCCAGATTGTGTTTACCAGTAGACTCTGACAGCAAAATGTGTATGGCGCAGTTTTCAACTTGCCTTTGTTACTCTATTTCCAGCATGTATATTAATGCCATATTTCTTAGATATTGTAATAAGACTTTTCACTGAGAGAGGTCATCAATATACGCATTTCATTCACAATCCAAATTACAACTGTCACAATGTATACTGTATATGCATATTATATACAGTACCTAGGTCTATTTGGTATTTTCATTCAGCTGATATACTGCTAAAAACGTTTGAGCAACGATAAGCCTGCAGTTTTTTTTAGAAAGATGGCTATATGTGTATATGTGTATATATATATATATATATATATATATATATATATATATATATATTTAAATATAAATATATATATGTATATATATATATACATATATAATATATATATATATATATATATATATATATATATATATATATATTATATATATATACATATATATAATATATATATATATATTATATATATATACATATATATAATATATATATATATATATATATATATATATATATATATATATATATTATATATATTATATAATCCATATCCATTTATCTCTCTCAATTGATGAAAATTAGGCCTTTATTTTTTTATTGAAATTTTATGTAAATTTATTAGGTATTCTTTTATGCTCTAGACCAGTGGTTCCCAACCTTTTCTGGCTCGAGGCATCCCTGTCAGGCCTCTCAGAAGTCTCCGGTACCCTTTTCTGAAAACCGTGTTTGTCAGTATTCTGTATTAAATTCCATGTTACTGTGACAAAACTTTGCCCCTCGATTAGTTGAAAATGAAAAATACTATACTCTGATGTTACTTTATTCAACGTTAAATGAATGGCAAAAGTGTAACTATACCAGTTATCAGAGCAACTGCACACAAATTATAGACCGAAACAAGCTAACGAGGCACAATGGGCCCCCACAATAAAAAAAAAAAAGGATGTTATTACCAAAGCACACAAAAAGGCGTTTGTTGGTTACGTTTCAAAATCCCCTTTTTATGTTTTATTATAAACCTTTTTTTATGATTCAAAATGTTAGGGTATAAACATGAATGTTTTTTTTTTTTTTTTTTGTTCGTGGTTGCGCATTTAACCGTCCTAGCCTAACGGTCTCTTTAAACTGTTCCAAAGCCAGTAAGGCAGGTATTGTGTAGTGACATGGTGTTTGGGTACTGGTGTATCGATATGCTGATACTTATGATAGAAAAAAAAAAAAAGAATGGATGATTCAAAATCTTTATGGTTCTTTATTTTTTCCCGATATGTTTTGGCACCCTCATCCAAAACATATCGGGAAAAAATAAAGAACCATAAAGATTTTGAATCATCCACCGGTGGTGAACTGCTCTACCATTTAAGGAAATTTTCAATAAATTCTACATTTTTACGGAACTGGTTATAACATTGTAAAAAAAAATAAAGAAGCACCTTATTTTGAAAACGTACAAGGGCCCGCTCGAGAGGGAATTGCCCCTGTGGAGGGCTGTACAAAAAACCAAACAAAGTGGAATGGACAATTATATATATTCAATATAATGATGATAAGCGCATAATGAATTGTGAATAATAAGCTAAGTGTGAGGCTGCTCTACAGCAGAGTCGTTTCTCATGAAACCGTTCGAAGCACCCCAGCCCATATAGAGCGCGTCTGTAGTTCACTCACTGTAATTTTTCAGTTCTCATTAAGTTTTTCCATTGGTTACGTTAACATCCGTGGTTCTGATTTGATCAAAAGGTTAAGATGTTTGTTTTAACATTAACAGTTTTTGTTAATCAACGATAACTGTAGACTTTGGCGTTTTTCTCTCGGGTTTCTGAAAATATTCGATATGCACTGGTAGTTCGAGCTCTGCACATTAAATATCGGCGTTATCTCGATGAATGTAAGTGAAAATCGCGCACTCATTAGAGTGGCACAGTTAATAGTGCAGATAAAAATAGCTATTTTGTAAAGTTAGGAAATAGGAGGAATGTAATTAAAACATCAGTACTCTAAAACAAAATCATATGCTGTTTGAACAAGATTGACTGTGAAAGGTAATATTTATTTAAAATCTTGACAGTTGATGTTTATTTAAAATCTTGAAAGTTGCTATTTATTTAAAATCTTGAAAGTTGATATTTATTTAAAATCTTGAAAGTTATATTTATCTAAAATCTTGAAAGTTGATATTTATATTTAAAATCTTGAAAGTTGATATTTATTTAAAATCTTGAAAGTTGATATTTATTTAAAATCTTGAAAGTTGATATTTATTTAAAATCTTGAAAGTTGATATTTATTTAAAATCTTGAAAGGTAAGATTTATTCAAAATCTTGAAAGTGGATTATAAACCAATTATAAACTTTAAGTAAGGCACTCTAACAATAAATGATTATACATTAAAAGCGATCGTTGCCCAACGTCTTGAATATTTTTCTTTATTTTTTTGTCCCATTCCACCGAAGGTGTTCTATGAATATGACAAATTCAGTTGTCATTTCACAATAGTGCAGACATTTTATGACTGGTATAGTGTACCCACATCAATTGCCAAAGCCATACTGCCATAACACTCGAGCAAGTGCCGTCAGTACACCTCGCGCGGTGCATTGTAGGCATTACTTAAGGTTCTTTGCAGCGTCCCTTCGGCCCCTAGATGCAACCCCATTTATTCCTTTATTGTACATCTGTTCATATTCTCTTTCTTCCATCTTACTGTCCACCCTCTCCTAACAGTTGTTTCATAGTGCAACTGCGAGGTTTTCTTCCTGTTACACCTTTAAAGACTTTTTACTTCGTTTCCTTTTCAGCGCTGAATGACCTCATAGGTTCCAGCGCTTGGCCTTTGGCCAAAATTTTATATTCTATTCCATTCCATTCCATTCCACAGCAGTGAGAGAATAAGAATGTATTCAATTTTTTTTTTCTTGAAAGACGATGTTTTCAGTCCTCCTGATTTCAAGTGGAAGCTTATTGTGCAGTCTTTGGGCAGCAAATTTAAAGTTGTAAAACCATCATTCAAAGTTCATTTTTGCTCAAATAGCTAATCTTGTCTTGACTCCATCCGTTGGATGTATTATGCTCAGCAAGTCTTATTGATATTTAAGGTTCCCAGTCTTGATAGGGTGGTGAGTCGTGACACATTTTAAACATTATTTTAGCTTTGACAGGAAGCCATTACAACTGAAACAGCACCGGGATAAGCCTGTCTCGAGATGCAACACCACTAATCTTGTCAAAGTTGTTAATATATTTTTCAGCTTCCTAATTTTAATCTTAGGTAGATTATGATAGAGTTGCAATAGTCCACTATAACTGACATAATCCCAAGTTATTACGCGACACTCATGATACTTTTAAAGACATTTCTAAGATGATGGCCCGTAACCCTTACAAAATTGATTTAAGTACAGTCCAGCAGCATTCCTAAGCCATGAACTTTGTCAGCAACCAGAACTGGATTACCAATTAGATTTAATTGAACATCGCCACTGCTAAAAACATCATTTAGTTCTCTTTTGTATCCCGAAAGCTTTTTTTGTAGAAAAATAAAATTGGGTGTCATCTGCTTATAGCTTGAATCTTATTGCAGGTCTCGGAAGTACATTTGAAAATCCAATCGTATTATGCAAAATAAGATTGGAACTAATACTCTTCCTTGTGGTGCTCCTCTTAGTGTTTAAGAAGGTGAATACTGTACTAGTTTTCAGTTGGTACACAGTATTTTCTGTCACAGGCAATCTTTCAGTCACTCAAAAGCCCTTTCGCAGTGGCGTAGGTAGGAGTCTGTCAGTGGGTGGGCACCTAGGGGGCACAGCTGAATATGGGGGGCGGGGGGGGCACTAGGCCTTGAAGGAATAATAAGATTATTCCTCCAAGCACTAGGCGAGCGGAGCGAGCCTATACAGCTGGGGGGTTCGGAGGCTGGGGCCCGCTGTAAGGCCCCCCAAGAAAATTTTGAAATGTGACCAATTTCAGAGGCATTCTGAAACAATATGAGAAGGTATTGGGGCGTATTCTGAGACCAGCGGTGGATCTTCAGGCATTATACAATACAGGTACCTGTGATTCTGTTATATTGTATCAAGTAAAACAGATGTACAGAAATCGGGTACATTATAATTATACGTAATTACAGAATATGAATTACAGATATGAAACTGAAAAACATAAAATTAGCTATGCAAAACACATTAATTCCTGGTGCGTATAGAAATTGTAAAACATAAGCATGGAAATACAAGAACAAAAAAAAAAAAAAAAGACTTTTATAAGGCTATTATGTAATAGGTACTCTTGATAAAAAATTAGATGGATGAACGAAATTATATATATATATATATATATATATATATATATATATATATATATATATATATATATATATATATATATATATATATTAAGTAACAAAATTTGAAAAAGTTGCTTGCTATACATTATGTGATGAAGCAGCAGACTACTGCTACATGAATCATTTTAACAATATTATCCTGTTCCTGTGATTTTCTGGAAACCTATCTACAAATTCCTCTAAATCTAGTCTTTTTAACTCGCAAACTTTCAATTGATAACACAGCAAGATTACTTAATCCGCCATTGCCCATTGCATTTCTGAGAGTAGTCTTAATTAATTTCAGAGCAGAGAAGCTTCTCTCTGCTGAAGCTGACGACACAGGTAACACTGCAGAAATTTTGGCTAGGCTGCAGAGTTCAGGAAATGCCTCCTCATATGATTAAAAATTTTCAGTAAGTCTAACAATGATTTAAGCCTTTCAGTGTCACTTACGTCCTTGTATGCGTTTTGCAGAGTACAGCTCATGTTTGAGATCTTCAGTGTTAGCGTTATAGGCATGAATAAGTCCACACATTTTCTCGAAAGATAAGAATTCCGTACTTTGTGGGTTAACTGCCTCACAGAGGTGCCATGATCCTTCATTTTCTTGTATTCACCTCAAGCAGCCATTGCATCACTATGATGGGCTGCATGAATATGCTTTGCTAGCCCTCCTCCCTTTCCACTTGCATGTTTCCAATCTCTATACCCTGTAATGGTGAATGATTTTTCAACATTCAGATATGGTAGTGCAAAATGTCGACAAGCAAAACAAAAAATACTATCAATACTCTGAGAATATTCAAGCCAAGAAGAGGTGTGAAGTTGGTTTAAGAGTGTTACTAAATTAAATGAGCATGCACTCAAGAGACATATGTTGTTGATTCCAAGCTGAAGGAAAATTTTTATTATATTTGAAAGTATTTTATCAATGGAGATGATTTACTGGGCACAGGATTATCGTGGCTGGGCAAGTGCCCGCCCATGCCCACCCTTAGCTACGCCACTGCTGCTTCGGTAATTCCAGTGAACGGTAAATAATTTGAGAAGGTATTGCACATCTGTGAGATCAAGAAAGCTCACAGTATCGAGTTTGTCTTCTTCACATAATCTAGCATTTTGGACATAAATGATGAATTTGAAACGTCTGCATGAATTTAAATTTAGATAAGTGCACCTTTCAAAACTGTTTTGATAGAAGCCATTTTCTCAGATGTAAGAAACTTGCACTCAAAAGATACTGGCATTTATAAATTGAATCATTATATTGGTAAGTCATGGAAAATTTACCGCTTCAACAAATTCAGTTATGGGCATCGGATGAGCTTAGATTTTCCATTTATAATCTGTTTTCCCCTTCCTTAAGTTAACTATAGCGGTTTTTACTGTTTTATATTCTTCCCATAAAGTTACCTTCACAAATTGCCCATTTTGCGTCTTTCATCCTTCTTCAGTTTCAAAGTCTTACATTTAATGAAGGTAATTTGTCTTCAACTGTTAAGCATCTTTCCATTAACGGGCACCAGGTATCATATTCTCTTTTATTCACCCTCCTCTTGACATTCAGAAGCCAATCTACACGGCTTGCTCTTAATAGGTGTAGGTTACAACGCCCACAAGGTATATCGTCGTTCATTTTTCGACTCGCTTCGTTAATGAAAACAGGTGGAGAAAAATTCGACCTATTCTTCAAAGTTTATTTTCTTATTGTTTTTCAATAATGGTATTCTTCCCGTAGGTGGGTAGTGCCATCAGTGCACTTTATGCGGTGCACTGTAGGCATTACTGTCTTAAGGTTCTCTGCAGCGTCCCGTCGGCCCCAAGCTGCAACCCCATTCATTCCTTTTATTGTACTTCCATTCATATTCTCTTTCTTCCATCTTACTTTCCACCTTCTCCTAACAATAGTTTCATATCGCAATTGCGAGGTTTTCCTCCTATAATACCTTTAAAACCTTTTTGCTCTCAATTGCCATTTCAGCACTGAATGACCTCATAGGTCCCAGCGCTTGGCCAATGGCCTAAATTTTATTTTCAGTTCCAACACCGGTTTTCTTAATGTTAAAACCTATGCTTCAGACTTGCTGAGAATGATACAGCCAAAGGGTGAGTCAGCAGAAGACTAGCTACAAAATATTCTAAGTGATTTGGGCCAAAATGCACATGGAATGCCGATGCTATAGCTTTCAGATGTGCAGCCCCAAGACTGTACAGTTAGCTCCATTTGATATCAGGTGGACTGAAAATGTAGTCTTCCAATAGAAACTGAATGCTTCATTTTCTGAGTGCAATAACAGGTACTACTGGGGAATACTCCGTATGGCTCTTGAGAAGGTTTTTGCGGGTCTCGCAGAGCGGCATTGGTGGGGTGGGATTTGAGCAACAATCAGCAGTAACTGTAACCAATTATAATCCCCTATAACTAAAGGTGTCGAAAACAAGTGAGAAGCCTTACCTTAGGATTAGGCATGAAGAAGTGTCGTGAGTAGTTAGCTAGGTTAGACTACATAAATTGCTGGTTTTGACTCATTTTCATTCGTTCCTCCCACGTAAAAATCTCTATTTCACCCTCCTCAGCCCATTACCGTTAGATATAAGGAGGGCTGTAGTGGGTTGACCAAGCATTTTCGTTGGATATGTCAAATTCGTCAGAATCTCTTCAAAAACTTTCAGAAGAAATTAAGCTTTAAAATGAACGACAAGTGTTAAATATTTGGTAAAGCTGAAGACTATTGTCGTGCCCCTGTGGTTTGGTAACCACCAGTTTGTGAAATATGGGTCCCGTGTTTAGTACCAGCCCCTTGGGGATGAATATAAAAACATAAGCAAAAGAAAGCAACTATCATAAAATAAAAAAAAGTCAAGCATAAACAAAAGCCAAGAAAAGGCAGTTAATATCCCGGTCGCAAATTCCTATTGCACAAGCCCCGGTTTTTTTGCCGTGCCCCTAGGGTAACGCGATGGTAAACTAAGCATTTGCGTGTGGGAAACGTGAAATTATTTTCAAGAATATTCTATGGTTAGTTTTTAAAATATGGCGTCCCGCTTTTTTCAGGGAAAGGTACTGGTCCTCGGTTACAACTCGGGGAAAATGCTACCCGGTCGGGCATTTGCGTGTAGGAAACTTTATAGAGAAACTATTTTCAAGAATATTCTATGGTTAGTTTTTAAGATATGGCGTCCCGCTTTTTCAGGGAAAGGTCTTGGTCCTCGGTTACAACTCGGGAAAATGCATCCCGGTCGGCGACTGGCGGAAACCAGGCCACGGTAATAGTCTTCGTTTTTACCAAACTGCATTCTGTAATAAGTCATTTTCCTCAATTTTTACTCAAACACATTTCCTCACGAACCTTGGGCAGATTTTACAGCCTACTTCTGAAAGTAAATGTGAACACAAGGACAGAAAAATCAAGTTTGCTTTTTCCTTCCTTGCAGTATTTGCAGTTTAGTTGAACTGTCAAGTGATAGAAAACGATGATACATTAATGCGGTAACTATAGCAAAATTGTCAGTTTAGTCCTTCATTGATATTCCACAAACAAAACTCGCGACAACTGTAGTGATAAATCATATTCCTCCTCCCTTATTGTTTTATACGTTTTAATTTTAGTTACTTATCCATAATAGACTTATGCTGACATAACACATTTGCAGAAATTAGTTTTTCTTTCCACAGAAACGACTATGTTGCAAAGAATTACTGTAATCAATTGACTGAAAACTCTGGAGCAGTGTTTAGTATGGTAGTAAGGAATTAAATAAAATTTTGATTGATGCTTCATTATTTCAAAATATAACAAAAAATATTTGATATCCAAAACTAAAAATTTCACTGGGTATGACTAGAATTGCATATATTTAATATAATATATACTGTATATATATATATATATATATATATATATATATATATATATATATATATATATATATATATATATATATATATATATATATCAGATCTTAATTCTTGGGTAACCATTACTTGGATATCTAACCCCATTAAAGAGCTAGACTAATCACTTATCAAAGTTTGAATAAATGATTGCCCTTACTATATTCTATTGATTTACAGTATATAGACTTGGTGTTATGATTCGATTTGATTACCCACCTCCGCCTCGAAGACCAGTCCATAATATGGTACAACTCATAACGTCCCCATTCTCTTCTTTTACCCTTTAGATGCCCTCCTATCCTCCCTAATTTGGTCCAGTAGGCCGGCCCCGTTATAGGTGTTAGTTACAGTAAGTGGCTCTTAAATAACTTTTTCTCACCTTTGTAACTTGTAACTCCTTTGCCGACTTACTGAGTAGATTAGATGTGCTCAGTCTTTGTTGTATCTTGTTTTCATTAAGCTAGAATCATCCTTATTTCTATGTAACTACGCTCTGTTGGAAATGGCTCAGTAAGGTATGAAATACCTCGGAGTCTCTTGATAGAGTTTTTTTTTTTTTTATAAAGGGAACCACTGAAACATATTACGTTCGGGGGACGAGGGCGGATCCAATCACGGCAAAATTTTACTGACATATTTGGCTACCTAACTTGAATGAGCCTCCTAACTTCCTCAGCATATAATGAGTTCGACTGTTGTAAAGGCAGTTGCAATAGTCTTGTTTTGTCATTATGTTCTAGCATTTTCCATTGTTTAATGGATTGTCTGAGCTCCACTGGATAGGGTACCATTTCGCCTGAAGTGTACTGTGGTAAGAGGTTGGTTGAATACAAGGTGACGGGGGCTTGTTCCATATGAATAGGGTGATCTGAACAATAATAATAATTTAACACTTAGCAGAAATACCAGTATGTGTCAGAACTTTTGCAAGGATATTCAGTTTTTTTTTTTTTTCTTCAACAGAACTCCCCATTTTGTATTAAGCTAAGTCCTGTATATATCATGCTAAAACCTTAACTGAAAGTTGAATGAAAAACATGGTCAGAGCTCTAACAGGTTTTTTTTTTTCAGGTGTGTCCTTTACGTGGTACTGTAGGCGAAAGCGGCCGTGCCATCATACTGCGAGCCAAGGAACAGGAAAGACAAGCATTTCATCCAACTCACACGTTGAAATGGATAACGTCTGGACGGACCACCCATACTAAAGAATGTGGGTAGAGAAGGTTACATTAATGCGAGTTGTTGGAAATGCAGTCAGAATATTAAAAAAAGAAGCGATACAAGGAATTATACTTATAAAGAACATAAAAAAACGGAAGGCAGTAAGAAATGCCAGATATGTATATTGGTTTACGTATGCGATTCAGGTGAGGAACTGCTTTACCAAAACAAACCTCAGCATTGTATTCTTACTTTAATCATTTTGTGCAGTTTTTCGGACACACGTCCCATCATCAGGTTCTGTAAAAATTAAGAATATACATTTATACCTCCCCTTTGTTTTCTAACGCTCTGGTACACAACAGTGTCGTTGAGATACCCACATATTCCGAATTACTTCGGGGAGACAGTCAAAATTGAACACAGTTCACCAGTCTCATAAAAACATGAGAAAACATTGGCCAGAAGTAGCTGATATTGGATTACCCATTACTAAGCGATCATGCTGTCTATAAAACCATTTAAAGAAAAGTAAACAATGAAATTTGATGATAATGAACTTACATTTATTTAACGCCCTAAAGTTGTTTCCATTGTACATTGTTTGCTACGATTTCTGTAACTTCTTTTGTAGCCATTAAAGGTTCTCGATGTCTAAGCTTCCCATATAGTAAATTTTCATGAGTTTGGAATTTTCCAGATCAGAAAATGAGCAGCAGTTTTCTAGGGTATATGTATTCTTAGCCCATTTCCACTATATAAGGGATCATAAATTCTGCTAAATTATGGCGACGATGCTTTCATTAACTTGAAAAAGTCGTGTCACAGCATTCTTTACCAGTCTGAATTCAGAGCATGGCAATATTAACATTTGCTATGGGAAAAAAAGGTAATGAAAAGTCGCCATCTTTGGATCTATTAGTAACGAAAACTTGAGATTGTAGTATCCAGGAAACCTACCTTTTCTGGACCAGGTTTAAACATTTTAAGTGAATTTAATCAAATATATAGATTAAATAATATCAGTAAAATACTTTTCAGAGCGTTAGGTTGTCTTCAAATTATGTATACCATTTTTCATAAAGTAGCAGCATTTTTGAAGAAGACATTCAACAGAAACAGTTACACAGACAGGCTATTTTACAGGAAAGTAGCAAACCATTTTAATATAACAGTAATATTTTAGGTAAAAAATTAAATAACGCTTAGCTTTCATTATGTATCAAATAAAATCGATAATTCAATAGGAGGAAAAATAAAACTGATTACTAAAACATATTTTAAAGATTTAGGAATTCGGTCGGTGAGTCTTTTATGATTTTAGGATGGATAATATTTTTAGATTGTAACTGACTAGCGAACTGTTCAATACTCTATACAAATTTTGTGTATGAAGTGCATAAAGTTAAAGGACCTTTTTACCTCGGCGTAAGGCAACTTCGTCCTCCATAAGAGAAAATTAGTTTAGCTTTTGCATTGTTAATTTTAATAATTAAAAAGCCATACTTATTTCATTGCTTATGTAAAGCTCGGTTTGAAACGTAGCGAAGATTCTTGGATATTTTTTAAATAGGTAACTACATTCAGCCGTTAAGTTCTCATAGTCCAGTTTTATCGAAATGCACTTGCTATCGGTATTTTTACTGGGGGCCGCCAGTTTATATATATATATATATATATATATATATATATATATATATATATATATATATATATATATATATATATTACATATATATTTACATATATATATACATATATATATAATATACATATATATATATATATATATATATATATATATATATATATATATAATATATATATATATATAATATATATATATATATATATATATATATATAATATATATATATATAATATATATATATATATATATATATATATATATATATATATATATATATATATATATATATATATATATATATATATATATATCAATTGTTTATAGAACCTGCAGGAGGACACATCCCGAAACGTTGCACGATAGCTTTAAAGAAAGGCAGGAGAGAGGGTTGTGATTTCGGTACTGCAGTTCCTTTCATATGATATCCTGGTTTTCGTTATTTATTCTCTAAAACTGTAAATGTGTAATTTTAACAAGGTTGATAATTACACTAGAGAATTGCAGGGTGGAGCATAAATAGCACTTGGCCGTAGTAATAGTTCAATATGCACATGCAGCTGTAGGTGGGTAGTTAATTCAAGTATCTTAGTATAGAAAAATGTTCAATATAGTAAATGAATATTAGAAAATAATAACATATTCGCTTTTAAATCCAAGAAATACATTTTTCAGATCTGGATATGATTACGCTTAATTTGTTTTCCATCGAAAGCCAGCATTGCAAATCCCGGAGGAGGGAGTGTTCAGAGCAGGGGGTAAATTAAGCCAGTTATATAACTCGGCTTTGAAACCAGTCCAGAAACAGCTGTTTTCTCTAACCTGACAGTTGATTGCGCAATCAAGATGAGAAAAGCACCTCCCTCGTGCTTTCCCAGGCGTATCCCCATTTTCTGTCACTGCTGAGAAATTTTACTCTTTCAAATGTAAAAAAGATTTACGCGCAAGGATTCAGGGAGGGGGCGGGGGTGTCATGGGTAGATGCAATGATGCTGAAGAAGTATATTAAAAAAGAAATATCCTTTTCAGGACGTGGCTGCATCCTGTGTTTGGAGGAGGTTTCAATGCCTGTCAGCTCCTGTTGTCAACACTTCGTATCAAATTAGCGACTCAAAGAAACGTGTGTGTGTGTATTTTTTTTTAACAACACCACATGGTCTTTCCTGTTTGTGATGAAGTCCCTAAGCCCTTCATGCCCGTCACGAAGAGAAGTAGTCAGCCCTTCCTGCCCTCCATTTGCTCAAGTAAGAAAGAATTCTTTGTAACAGAAGCTATGGTAACTTAAACAGTTCCATTGACATGTAAATGAAGTGATAAAGTTGGTCACCTTGCAAGAATTATAGGTTTGGAAACTTTAGACCAAAACTGTAATATAAACCATTTGTCTTCTTCTATCAAGCTTTGGTTACAGTGAAGGCCAGGAATGCTTCATAAAGGCTGATTAAATGCAACTAGATCTGATGTAAGAAACTGTTGGGAGCCATTTCATATCAGGGAAGAGAGAAGTTGGAGAAAATTCCAAGGGCTACATAGTGGCTTTAGCTCCTCCGTGATTCTCCTGAATTCAGGTGTATCGACTATATTTTCTGTTCCCTCATATTTATCAACTTCTCTTATAATTTGTCTCTCTATGCAGACTAGAGCCCCGGGGGGGCGGTGGTTATTATAGTCTGTTGACTCTGTCATAAGGGTTTTCAGCTGAAGATTTAAAGAAAGAAAAAAAAAACTGTCCCAATTAAGAAGATAGTAAACTGTCGGAAAAGAACTGAGTTTCACATCGTACATTCATGTACCCTAGGAAGTCGTAGGATGTGAGAATCTGAACGTGAAAGAAAGACGTTTGAATGGTGGAGGGACGTGCAGAAGTAATTGATTGGATGTCCTTTGACACTGTCCCTTGGTGAGTTTTGCAAGGGAGTAAAGTCTTCAAGCGGTGCGTCTTCTTCTGTATGAGTGTCTTTCACACTAACTCAGTTTTTACTTTGTTCAGTGTTTTGACCATTCTGAAACATATCAAGGAAACTAAAAGTTTTACAAACGTTAAGAAAAGCCTCAGCATCGATCTAGTTTACTTAGCACTAAATTAGTGAAGCACAGTCAGTAAACTAGTTTCTTAGAGCAAACTTAAGTCATGCCCCAGAAAGAAACAGCTTCGCTTTTTTTTTTTTTTTAATCGTCACTGAATAGGGTGTTCTAGTACTGTTAAGACAGGCTTCTCAAATCAATTACCGTTGCTTAAATGAACTGAAAGAAGGGAGTCAAAGTATTATGGCTTATCAACTCCATCGAGGTCGGTAACCTTCTTCCAGACAGTAAGGATGTCACCATCCTTATTATTATTTTATGTTGGCTTTTCCCTTGAAGTTGTCAGATGTGGAATGGGTGGTCTCCACACACCTCTGTTTGTCTGAATCCCCATCTGATCTATCTCCTCTTTCTGCTATTCCCGTATTTTTTGCTGTTTATTTTATGGTGCTTCCTTGTTTCCTGCATTTTTGACCAGTTGCTCCTTATCTTCCCTTCTAATGTGCCCCAAACCATAATCATCTCTCACTCCACTTTGGTTAGGAATCTTAACATTATATGATGATGCCTTTTGAAGCTCTCATACTTTTGTCAGAGCTCTTATGTTTCTGTAGCACTAAGTTATACAAGGCTCATGAATACATCATAAGTCCTTGCTTGCCTGATAATATGGCATTGTTATAGCGATCATTTTCCATTTCATCAATACAGAGCTCTTCTCGGTGGTGCTAACCTCTGGATACTCCTTAACAATCCAATGTCCCCATGGTAACATGTTTTATCTCTTCTAAGACCTGCCTTTTGACCACAGTTTGGTGTCCCATCTCCATGTTGCTGTTATGTATTTTGGTCATTGTGAGACCCTTTCTCCTCGTATATTTTGTAATCCTGAATAACTCCTGAGACAACATCTATAATACTGGCTATAGTATCGATTTCACACCCACATTTTACCCCACAGCAATCACATGGCCACTTTCCTGACTGGGCCCTTTCCTTTGCTTTCCTTCCAGTCCCCATAGGATTTGTTTTGTTGATGCTATTTTAATTCTCTCCTCGAGTTTTTTGGCATACCCTGCCTTCGTACTTAGTATCTTACAATTCATCGCCTTTCTTATTCTCTTTCTTCCATCTTACTTTCCACCCTCTCCTAACAATTGATTCATAGTGCAACTGCGATGTTTTCCTCCTGTTGCACCTTTCAAACCTTTTACTGTCAATTTCCGTTTCAGCGCTGAATGACCTCATAGGTTCCAGCACTTGGCCATTGGCCTAAGTTCTATATTCAGTTCAGTTCAGTACCTTCTCAAGTTCTACATGTATGTGGTACAATCTCGTCTTCTTTGGTACTTTTTCCTGTTATATCTACAGACACTTTTTCTTGATGTGAACTCCTTTTTTTGCACTTTTCCACCTTTCAGTCTCCATGCTTTTATTATCATAATCTGTCTCTTCATCCTTTTTCTATCCCTCGCCGTCAGATCATTACGAGCAGTGTACAATGTATGAAGGATGCCTTCCCTGGTATGTCAGAGGAAACCTTGTCTCACTGCTGCGTTTTGTTTTCCATAATGATAAGGTTTTTTTAACTTTTTTTTTATTTTCCCCTCTTGCATGCTATCAACTTCTCTTTGGGATGCTTAAACTGCTTCTTCCTCTACCCCATTTGATCATCCCGGTTGTGGTCAATGTAACGAGAACACTAGAGTTACCTTTCATTGATATCTTCAGTATTCTTTCATTTATTTGACTCACACTCGTCACATTTTCTGTTTCCAATTAGAAGGAACCTGCTCATTTCTAGTTTTAATATTAACGGTTGGTTGGTGCCTTGGCCAGCTCGGTATGAAAATGTCGGTGATTTCACCAAACCACTCAGAGGCTCTGCTAATAGTTTGGCTATTAGCTGATGCTTCTCAGGCCTTCACCAACCATAGGAGATAGTTTTAATTTTGTCACTCTGCAAAGGAATGTGATCTGCTTCATGGACAGTTTAGTGTTCCATCATGTAGGCCTAGTTGATTAACATGGATATTCAAGAAGGGTTTAAATCAATCGATTTTGGGAATTTTTACTTATGTCATAAATTTCCTGTGTTAGGTATCCCTGACTGGTGTAATCATAGAATGCATATATTTTCTTGACGTCATGGTGGAGTTTTTTCTTTTCATGAGAACGTCTGTGCAGTTGAAGAAAGGCAAGAAGAGGTTTGTTAGTCCGTGTCAATTTGAGCATCGAATGAAAGGGGCTTTGATGATTTCAATACTAGAGTGTTATAAAAAACTGGCTTTATCACTCACAATTTCTGTGATTTGTTGTTAGTGTGTGTGTGTGTGTGTAGGCTATGTCATTTTAAAGGAGCCACGCACTGGCTGCTATATGTCACACTTGATTTAGATGAGGGAATAAATCCTTTTCACTTGTAT
This sequence comes from Macrobrachium rosenbergii, assembly GCF_040412425.1. Taxonomy (NCBI): domain Eukaryota; kingdom Metazoa; phylum Arthropoda; class Malacostraca; order Decapoda; family Palaemonidae; genus Macrobrachium; species Macrobrachium rosenbergii. The sequence goes on along the minus strand of NC_089742.1, from coordinate 66,794,021 downwards.
CATTGAATAAAAGGCCATTCGCAACACAGCTTTCGTGTGGCCTTCGTTTTTTGGATTTTGAGGTGAGAATAACTACCAGCTCAGCATTTTCTGATCCGATTCAATAACAGTCATCACATAATCATGTATTCTCTAGTTTTGAGTTCGCTATCCTCAGGTTTGCTGTCACCATTGACATTCTTTATCTCGAGTCTTGTTCATTTCATTTTTCTTTCAGAAATTAACTGCTCTCTTCTGCACAGTTTCTCTCGATCTAGGTTCTTTATTATGTACTTCAGCCGAGAAACACATTACCGTCGTTAAAAATCGGATTGCTGAAATACAGACAAAACTTGGGTTTATTCTTCAGGTTACTTGTCTTTCTAGTTAATAAGTTTTTTCTGTTCAGTCAGTATAGACCTAAAATGTGCACGTAACCTTACCCAATACTCTGGTCTCTATAGTGGCAGGAATTAAAAGCCTCTTGGCTTTATAGTGGCAGGAATTAAAAGCCTCTTGGCTGTAGTACGAAAGGCAAATGCAATAGAGTAGTTCTCTTATTCTCGTCTAAGTAGTTGTAGTACTAACATTCTGCCTTGCGAAGAATGGGAAGGTAGCGTAGGCCTAATAAACAACAGTATATAGATTGTCTCCTATCTTGTGAACCAGCATGGTCTGCCACTAGAAGTGTAATTCTCTCTCTCTCTCTCTCTCTCTCTCTAAAGGGATATTCCCTAAAAAGATATCCTCTCGTGTATGGGACTTACTGACAGTGTAGAAACAATTTATTGGTAATGATCAATTCGCCATAAGTGTAATTATTACGACTGTATCGTCCAAGAATGTGTAATTAACGAAGAGATATATATGTAGATAACTCACTAATTTAATTCCCATGCCTCTTTGCAAGAACATACCAAGGAAATCTTGAGTCTAATGAAATAGACGAAGAGAGAGAGAGAGAGAGAGAGAGAGAGAGAGAGAGAGAGAGAGAGAGAGAGAGAGGCAAGGTGTTTTCTTATGAGTTTTTCCATCAGTTTTTTTCTCCTTGCGAATTTCATTTGCTAAGTTTAGGTGTGTTTGAAAAAGTAGTCCTCGGCTTTTTCAGTACTGTTTCAAGTTTAAAATTTCCCCATAATGCAAATTAATAGTTTACTATTTTCATGGGTTTGCGAACGGCTTCTACTACAGATGTAATGAGTGGAGTTAATGTGGGTATAGATACATTAACTCGTTAGCGGGGATAATCTCAGTGGGCTAAAATTGATAAGAACAGTATTGACAGTCATGACTGAAAGGAAATCACTCGCTGAGGACGCATTTCTTTCTTCAAAAGATGGCGAAGCCATCCTGGCCACTCTCTCAACAGCATGATGCACCGTCATGGTCTACGTAAATTTTCGAAATCCCTTCTTTGGTTCAAATAGCTACGTTAACTGACTTCCCATGTAACGGTTGAATAGTGGTATCTCAGTTCCATTTAATTTGCGGATATCTGTTTTCCAACTTTATCAGTTGTGCAGTTTATCTTAGGCGTACGTATAGTTACATTTGCTATATGTCGTAAAAGAAGTTGTGTGTAGTTAAACCCTGTTAAATTGTCTTGCTGCACATAATGTCAGTATGTTGTCGTTAAATAAGGGCCGATTGACAATTTGTACATTTTTAAAAATAGCCTTAAATTTCCTTAGCAAAAACACATAGTTAAGAACATTTAATAAGTATCTCTATGTAAAATGTTCTTAAATTTCATGTTAAGCAAAAGCAGCTATAGCTGAATTAATGACAAAGTACCGTACATTTGTCATTTACCCAGTCTTTGTAACTGGGTCGTGACCAATTATTTTTGCAGTTTCGTGTCCTTTTATTCTATTCATACAAATTGGAGGCATAAAATTATTAGGTTTTATGGAAAATTTAATCGTCCAGCCTTACTCAAAGTTATTCCTCTTACAGATGCTGCATTACTACCGGCGAGGAACCTTCTCACGTGACTGAGGAGTGTATGGAAGAAAACTTATCTCCAGACAGATGTTGAGGGAGAGTCTACGGGCCGTCCTCACCCACCTTCCTACACGAGTGCCACCTGGTCATTTCGGCCCCCTGGTACTAAGGTGCCCACTGCAAGCCGCACTATCCCTTAAAAATTATACTGCATACAGAACTAGAAGGCAACTGATACCTACTTGCCACATAATGTACTTCCCTAGTACTTAAATATATGATAAGGATTCCTTGTTACATAAGGAACATGTGATTTCCTTGTTGCTGATTTCCTTGTTGCTGATTTCCTTGTTACATAACAAGGAGCATAATTCCTTTTATAAATACAAATTTTTTATAAATATTAATTTTATAAAAAAAAACTTTCCTCAGTATCGTTCCCTTTTCATTACAAGGAAAATAGAAATCGTTGTAGAAACATTTCAGATATATTTATTAGCTTAGCTGCTAATGTACTACATGATTTTCAGAAAACTAAAATTTCAAATTATAGAAATCTCGCATCCCTACCGGATTGGGCAGCCAGTAGCCCCCCTACAGCAAAAAAAAAAAATAAAAAATGTGAAGCGTCCAGGTCTTTTTTACAGCCCTGGATTACCGGCTCAATTATTGACTGGTGATCCGACGGTCTTCCCTTGCTTCCTTGCTTCCGAGCCTCTTAAGATACTTGAGTCCTTATTGCTCGGAAGTCGCATTTCCTCTGGTGATGAACAGAATAGTCCCAGTTTTCTCTCACTTGCCTGTAAAATAGGAAGAGGTCTTGATATTATAACTGATATGGTGGCATACGATGGGTATTTACATCTTACAATTCTGTAACATTATTAAATATTTATTGAAAGATTATTGAACAATACTCCAATTCTATAACAATGAACGACTTGCTAAAAGATTAAAATTCTGAAACAATGACAAAATAAGCAAATCTTAAAGATCAAGATTTGACAAAATTAAAAGTCACTTTACAATAATAACTTGACATAATAGCGAATTTGTAAAATTTGACAATTCAGGATTAATTTTTTGACAAAAGCGAATTTGTAAAATTTGACAATTCAGGATTAATTTTTTAAAGACAATTTTCTCTTGTGTGTATTAAATTCTCCTGTTAAAAATTTCAAGGCTTCAAAGTGAGAACAATAAATCGTGAATGTATACACAAGAAAAAGAAGGGCTTTATCATCCTATTTAAATACGTATTTTTCCTTTTTAGACTTAACAGTTTGGGCTAATTAACCAAAGTTTTGTAGTTTTGTTAACTTTATTAACCGTAAGTATTAAAAACACGGACAATTGACAATTTTTGAAGGCTATCGCTTATTTCAAGCTACCAAATCTTATCGGTTTGATAACACAGAGGAAAGCCACGTTCATCAATAAATGGTTAAATATTCGGTTTAATTTTTAATAAAAAAAGCACATAGGCCTATATTGAATTTTCCGTCATCACTAACCCCGCTTTATGCTTTGCAAAAAATATGAATGCAATGCAAATTTCAATAACGTGGCAAAAGATTGTGTAAATTATGATTAAAATAAAAAATTTTTCATCTGTGGGTTAAGATTTTCACTACTCCCTGGGCATGCCTGTAGCCTACTTAAAACAATTCGACAATAGAGCATCTGATAAAAATTAAATGGACTAAATATGGAACATTAAACATTATATGGACCAAATATGGAAAAGTTGGGTAATATTTTACTTCCGATTTATCCAAAATTCTTTAAGCTCGGCAATCTTCTATTTGAAGAAGTCCAACAAAAAAAAAAGCACTATCGCTCTACACTGTTTTATGTAGCTCACTCTGGTATTTTTCAAGTACAATGAGACTGGATGATGATGATCTAGAGAGAAATACTAGCTGTTGGGGAATGACAATTTTACATTACCACAGTCCAATTGAACTTCATGAATTTAGGGACACTAAACCAAAATCAAAATTATCCTTCTAAAATATATTTCCTTCTCTAAATATACCAATTACATCAAGAACATTAAAAGTATCAACTTATGAAATAACTTTCCAGTCCTAGTTCAACATTTTAACGGCATATTTTGTTCCTGTGAAGGCAGCCGCCTCAATCCTGTACTTTCGGCTCCATTCAAGCAATTCTTTCTCAGAGAAACCCATTTCATGGTCAATAACCAACCACCTCAGTACAGTAATCAATTCTACCAGTCAGCTGACATTTGGTTAGTTTTGCCCATCAGCACCTGCATATCTAGGCTTCACATAACACTCATATTAATGGATTTGCTAGTCCAAGTGTCACCACCTGATATCATCAAACTTTAGCAATTAAAAGAAAGTTAAATCCTTGATCTGAAAAGAAACTTTTCCTTAAGATTTATTCACACAAAAAAATCGACCATTCCCTGTTCCTAAATAACTCAGATTGGCCAATTTACTTGATTCAAATTTTACCAATCCTATGTGAGAATGACCTGAATCTACTTGGTATTTAGGACTCATACTGTTTAACGTAACATTCATTTAAAATTGAGCTATACTTCATAAAAAAGTGGCATTTTTTAAACTACCGCCCAGTCTTACAGAGTGACAGTCATAGCTTCATGCAATTATGTTCACCTATCCCTAACCCTTAACTTTTAGCCCATGTAGATTGGATAGTGGGTATCCCTACATGCCCAACTCGCGAATGGATAACGAATCTGCACCAAACTGCTATACTATACCTTCAAGAACAAAGATAAAGAAATATAAACTACATAGACACCTTTATGAACATTTTAAAGCACAAATATACTGAATGTATTTACAGCCTTTGAAAATGCTTTACTCACATGAACGCTGGGGGATATTACAAGTACATTTCAGAACTAAGGTCACTATCCCATCCAAGTTACATGCAGTCTTTGTTTAAACAGTAATTCAAGATTTGGTAAGACTACAGGTTCTAATGGAGAAATGTTCCAGTATTAGCCTCACCAGCTGCCTGTTAAAAATATGCTGTTGAAATCAAATGTCGGATCAGCTGTGGAACTACTGTACTCAAAATCTGAGAGGCAAAGTGCAAACTTCATTATAAATGAGCGTTATGAAAATCAGTGAAACATTGGGTTCATAAACTGAAAATCAATCATGACAGGACAAGGGAAATGGAGGGGGAAAATTCAGAAAGCCTTGGTTACTTTAGTAGCAATGCACATTACTAGGGACAGGAACTATGAAATTATGGGCAATGAAAATGAAACTGAAGTACAGTATTGTTCTCTGGTACAGCCCGCCTACAGCAAGTGGACAATGAGTCAACAAAAGGTTTCAGGTACTATCAATTTAAGTGCGTGCTACAAACATTAGCTTATCTAAGGAGGCTTTGTGATAATACCATTGATCAAGTTAGAACACTCTTTAATAGACTGTCTTGATACCTGACAAGGTCATTCTAAGGCTTTGCACTTTTAAAAGCTGAGAAATCAAGTTTTTATAGTTAAACAGTTTACAGATTTTAGTCAATTTTGAAGTTAACAAAATAAAAAAAAAAATATATTAGAATTTAAGTTGAAAAGTTTACCAGCATCAATAAATCATTAGCCCCAAAAGACTAAATTTTGCATATCATGGAAATGCTTTTAATTTTAAAGCAGACTTACAGTTTCAGACTAGCAACTTTCCTGTCGACGGATACATCAGCAAGGAAAATCGTTGTCCTCTCAAATCGTTGTCCTCTCAAGTTATAAAATCCCCTTGTTTTCCCATGGGCAACTAAAGCTGCAAAGCTAAGTCTTGCCAACGCATGAAATTCCGTCGCTTAAGGCTCTCATCTTTTAATCGTCGTTGCCCTTACTCACTGGCTGGTCAGACAACCATATTGGACAGTCATTAGTCAAAAAAAGTTATCTGGAGGTATACAGTTTGTTGCTAGCATGAAAGGGGCCCTTATTAAGGCTATTTTCTGCAAACTCTAATAACACAAGACTTACATTCCTTATTCAAGAAGCCAGTTGAAGCCAAGGGTGCGTGTGAAACTGGTGAAGGATTCCGTAGAACTGCATACATCGGTAGCAAATAGCTTGATCAACTCTTATAGTAAACTCAAGTATCAAGAAATGGAGTTCAGAGCAACCTCTCATTTGCGAGCTCTGTCAAAATCTAGGTGACCTGGGCAAAGGTAGATCACGAAATTAGTGCACTGTACTGTCATTCCCATTCCGTGAAAATATGGAGACTACGTCTTTAGTTAAAAAATAACTCACTGGGTGTTTAAAACCTCGCTAGAACGTGCTCCGTTTCACTTTGAGACTATCCTATCTTGGGAAACTTTTTAAAAACTTTCTAAAAATCTTCCCTTTAATAGCAAATTTTTGTTAGACTTTTACAAATCACGTGCTTTATATTCTTGAAGTTGATAATATTATATATTTCAAAGGGCGAATTTCAGATTAACAAAAGTAAACTTTGCATCGAAAATCTCAGGAAGAAAGCCTAATCATACATGTTATCTGGTTATCTGTAAGCATAAGTTGCATTATCTCAACTGTCCAAGAAATTCCTTTTTAATAATATTGATTTGGTAATCTCATGGCCTGACCAACACTACTGACAAATGGTTTTGGAAAACTGAACTACAGAGAAAAAATTAATGATATTGCAATGATAAAGATTGCTGTTTTCACTAACAATGGTTCAGGATCTGCCACTTATGAAGAGTTCCTTTGTGAAACCACAAAATTCTTATTAAAAAAAACCAAAAGAGGAAGAAATTATACTAAATATGGCTTAATATTAAGCCATCATGATTAGCATTCTGTACCAGAAAACTTCCCCATATATAAAATCTCAAATTTCGCTAAGAAACCTTTACACTTGTCAGGAGATAAGATTACAAATTTTAATGACGTTTGACAAACCTTTGATTTGTGGTGGGTCGATGTTTCTGCACACTACATTTACAGACGCTAATCAAAGTAATATTCTGCAACAGGCTTCAGAAAGTGGGCCACGTTCTTTGTACTGCATACGGGATTAATATCAACAGATCTGTAAAAGACATTCAGTAATTAAATACTTTCATTAACTGACAGTTTTTCTGTGCATTTTTCATACAGAGTTTTAACTTCATTCCAATTAGTAGGCTTTATTAGAAATTAATATTAATAAAAGAATTTGCAAATATAATATTTGCATACAACCTGACGTCTTATACGGAATATCTTCCTCGATAGCTGGTCTGTTGTTGAAACTTTTAACAAGGTTGCTAATGGGCGGCAGCGATTAACTACTTAGTTGCATAGCATCCTTTTTTTCAGCTGGTTTACTGAGTATGTGGACAGCGTGCTTTCCAAAATATCTGCTGCTGAAACTTTTCTTAATGTTTCCTTGTTTGACTGGTTCAGGACTGCTGCTTGTTTTTGGATCATTCTTATTTTGAATGTGTTTGTAATTTCAGTACCTGATATTTGGAATGGAACATGGATTCCTAGGCTTTCGGCAACCACTGCAGGCCTGTACCGAGGTTGGGGGGCGTCGAACGACACCCACCCCCCCCCCCCGCAAAAAAATTCCTGGAAGTCCATATTTCTGTGGCTATCCTTTTCATTGAGCTGTACTTATAAAGTAATAAATAATCTTTTGTTTTTTGGCAAGTCTACTTTTATAAATTTTGTTATTAAACATTAACACAATTCTTTAATAGTAGGAAATACAAGAGTGATAATAGGAATATGATATAGGCCACCATATTTGTAGATTTTAGTAGAGAAACGATAATTTTAAAGCTGTGGTACGATAATCTGGTCAGAGAAATTTGACACTGCAGCAAGGCTGCCGAAGCGTGGAATTTACGTCATCGAGACGGCTAATATGCATGTTATTTGTTACTGTTAACATTAAATGAATCAGTCAATAAAACTGAAAAATATTTTTTTTAATTCCAGTGCAAACTTTCAACATAAGCAAAATTCTGTTAACCAAAGTCAGTACTTTGAATAACATCTAATCGGGTAGAAGGGCATAGACCGCATGCCCAATTTTTCTTAATATAACTAAAATAACATTTTCAAGCATTTCATTTTGTATATACCTATATATGCAATGACATAGAAGAAAAGGTCCAGTTTTGGGAAAAACGACTCCCCCCCCCACAAACAAAAAACTCTGGGTACGGGACTGCACTGGAACCCAGTGGGTTATTCAGCGCTGTGCCTGGTATTTATCTTTTAGTGATCAGTTCAGGTGTTCTGGATGTGAAAATGTGAGAACATTTCATGCCTGCATTTCCCAATGACCATCATTCTTGTGCATTAGTCAAGCAGAGGCCAAGAAAGTGTGCTGTCTTGACTGTGATGAGTAGCCTACTGCCTATCTGTTTCCTGCCCACTAAGAGAAATACAGTTCTAGGAGGAAGGTGAGGAAGTTCTGTCAGCGTTCAACGATAACACTTCTCTATATTGCACTTACCATGAACCTTACACCGCCACCTCTATCCTTACCCAAAGTTTTAGTACGTGAAGAATTCATGTCAAACCAATCGTTCATAAATAAATATAGGCTTTCAGTTTTTCTCCCAAATATTACACGGTAATGAATTAGCACATGATAGAATGTGCAATTTTACCGCTAATTTAACAAGCTGTCCTTGACCACCACTAGCATCTAAACGCCTTTCATTAACTTTATAAGCTAGACCATATTCTGATTTAGTCTTGTTTCACGCATACCAGGATCAAAAATACACATATAAAATTCATTAATTTATTAACACCTGGGTACGAAACTATTTCTAATTTTATGAAAAAACGAAAAAAACTGTACTGTCTTGACCCTTCCTGACGGTCATTGTACATTTTTTCCTCATATATGAATATGGTCAATTTTTACTTTAAGACTATAACCGTATACCGGAGTTGAAAATATGATTCCCATGACATTAACTTCGGTAGCAAATTACGTGATTTTAGAGCTAACGAAACCGCCCGCCCTCTGCATACATCCTATAATTATGGGGACCACAGAGGAAAAAGGTTTTGGATGGGGTAAGACAAGTGAAAAGCAAGGATGTAATTTAACTTTGAAAACAATTTGACTTACTTCAATCAGCATTAGAAAATGCATTAATATCATGGGGACGTTAGAATACATCCCTGTATTTCATTTTGTATTTTCCCCCACCCCAAAACCAAGTTTCCCACTGTGGTTCCCCATAATTCTATGATATAAGTGGGTCCAGTATTATATGCTGTTGAAATTAACATTAGAAATCTTCACAAAAATTGAGTGTGAAATCTTACAATACAGACGAAATAATCCAAGGAACAAGGGTTGCACTTCTGCTAGAGGAAACTGGTAAAAACACGCTTCTTTTAGAGGATTAGGTAAACCGTTTATTGAATTTTATTTATCTGAAGAGACGAAAGTACAAGAAAATGTTTTTCTCCAAGCAATGCCCCAAAATCCCATTTAATTAGCAAAATTTGGAACAAAAGAACCAGTCAGGTTTCACAATAGTCCACGTACCCACATTCCCTTATTCATTGAGCACTGGGGTTAAAATCCGATCGGGAGCCCAGCTTGCATGTAAAACGAAACAATTTGAGAAAAAGAAAATGGGTACCAATATTGATTGGTAAATATTTCCGAAACAGTAAACTTACGATATATTTGTGTATGCTTTCGTATTAAGCATATTAAGGAGAAATTCAATATCGAAAACTGGCATTAAAGTAAAAAAAAAATACCAGGAATCTTTGTAGAATTCAATTCATTCGCTGCTTCAACAGCATAACCCATGCCCTATTTTTTATGCATTTCTGTTCGATCAAACCGAAAATAGATTGGCTGTTACCACTTGCCCGTAAGACTTCGTATGACAACCAAACATTTTCATGCAGCTTTTATATATCCTCTATTATAACCTCATACTTTACTGATGCACATTTCTTCAAATGATAAAAGCCTTTCGATTTAAGTAAAACATTTCTACCTATTACAATAATACAAATACAGAAACCAATTCCCTGGTACACGAAAATTGACATGTTCAAGTATGCTCTCGCATGGCAATGGATTACCTCACGACTTCATATCTTTGCAATCCTTTGGTTTAAAGCGCATTAAGCAAACGAGGGCATCCTCGATGTTGCTGGAATCTGTACGAGAAAACGCATGTAGTCACTCGTCTATTACATTTTTCCTTAGGAAAATTTTGATATTTTACCCTGGGCCCTTTTGCTTTTACACTAGTGCCGAAACCCCGAAATACTGTGTAGATATCTAGCATTTTCGATCGATGAATGAATTTAGAATTAGTACAAGGCCATGTGTGAGTGTTTCAAATTCAACTAGTACCCTGTACTGCTAATAGACTATCAGCCTAGTAACAAAACCAATACAAAGATGTAATGTAATAATAGGCTGCTTACAAAATACCCAAATTACGGTATTTCTAAGTAATAGATACACGGCGGGTATTTAGCAAGAAATCGCAGTTTCTTATAGTATTTTGGTTGCTTATTTACAATTTAACATTATTTTTGGGGGGTCGGCGGTAATTAACCTGTAATTAACCCCTGAAGTCCATCCAACAAGGGGTTTCCATACGCGATCTTCACAAGGCAGCGCACGGCTACGTCTGTTTCGAATGGTTCATATCCCGTCCGGCAAGTGCAATACCTTGGAAACTGATTTTTTGTACACTTTTAGGGCTTCTGACACTGGCAGTGCATTTGTTTGTTGTTGGCCAAGTGGAACGTCCCTTCGCCGAGTTTAGTACTGGCCCGGGGGGAGGGGTGGTACCCATACGTTAACAAGTTATTGCACTTGCCGGACGGGATATGAACCGTTCGAAACAGACGTAGCCGTGCTCTCTTGTGAAGATCGCGTATGGAAACCCCTTGTTGGAGTGACTTCAGGGGTTAATTACAGGTTAATTACAGCTGACCCCCCAAAAATAACGTTAAATTGTAGATAAGCAACCAAAATATACGAAATGCCATTTCTTGCTAAATACCGGCCGTGTATCTATTACTTGGATCTACCCAAATTACTACCAGTCAACAGAATTCCATTACCAAAAAGTAGGGTAATGTTCGATGGCGGTATTAAGCATTCTTGCCGTTTCAAAACTAACATCGGCAGAAATACTAACGTCAGGAAAACCTATGAACAGTTTCACAGAATGTGGAAATATAAGATACGAATTCTAGCTTCTTAATAATGAAAAAACTTTGTTTAAAACCCATTTTACTTATTTTGGGATACCATACACGGTTTGGTGGGAAATCTTAAAACTGTACAACACACTGCAAGTAACATTTAACTACCTTTCAATTCAGCACAGGTAAGCGTCACTCTCCAATCATTCGAATTTTCAGAATTATACTCTCCTTACATTCAAAATTCGCAGCCATAGTTACTTTGGGTTAACCACAGGCATAACATTAAGATTATGTTGACAAAACTAGGAATAAAAGCGTCATAATATTAAACAGTGTACTACAAACATTTGCTTAAACTATGAAGCCATGAAATTAAAAACAGCTAACTGGTCAAGCATCGAAAATAACCCCTGAGGTACAATTTTACTTTAAACCAATATCGCATTTTGGACTAGAAAGTATTTACCCGTGTTTGAATGTGTGCTTTTAAAGTTTGACTTTCGTTAGCAAACTACCTAATCAGCCACACCTAACCTAGGGTACCAGATCCTTACCTTATTGCGCAATATTAGTTTGAAAACCTTCCATAGACTCACGTTAATCTGAACGACTATTATCAGTGGGATTAACCTTGTATTTTCTCTCATTTTGTTTTTTCTCCCACCCAAAAACCCTGCTTTCCCATTGTGATGCCCTGAAATTTAGGATATAAGGGTGGAGTCCACTATCTCTAGAAGTACTCATTTGCTCACAAAACTTATGTGAAACGTTCAAACCACAAATGAACATGGAAATATGTTTTCAAAGTTGAAAATTTAATAACGCTTTGAAGTACTACCCATCCCTTTTAATACAGGTTTAAACAAGCCTTTTTCGATTGTTTTACTGGACACTGTCACAGCATTAACTCGAAAGCAGATCAATTCCTTAAGGACAGAGTTAAAGCTACCAAGACAAGGTATCTTGTAGTTTTAAGAAAATAACATCTCGATAGTAGCTGCAGTGCCACCGGTCACCGTCAAAAGCATTAGTTAAAACCCTAACCTCGCTCATTCCGACTAGCCTTAAATGTGGAACAGAACACCCCGGAAGTCTATCCAATTCAGTGTTTAATTAGACGCAGTTTGGAAGCAATTCTCAAATGAAATCACCAGGTTTACGTATATGACAGTGACTAATATACTTGTCTATACACTTCGGATACAAAACCACCAAGTTTTTGAAACCTCGAGCTTTACAAGAAAAAGCATACAGATACACCGATCGTGCGGCATACACGTCGTAATAACTACTCACCCACCAACACCATTGTCCAAAAAACGAGGAAAATCACCAAAAACAGGTTAGTTAGACAAAATTTAAGGACAGGGTAAAAGTCCTTAAATAGCCAACATTCCAAGAAACTTCAAAATCACTCGAATAAGTTCACGTCACGGTCGCGGTGCCACAGTTCTTTCAAACTAACGATAAACGATAATACGACTCCCAGATGTTTCACAGACAAACAAGGACTCTTTATTTACAGCAATGAATGATGTGGTGACATCTGTTGGCAGCGTTGAAACTATGACAAAGAGAACATTTAATATTAAAAATATTTAGGTTATAATATTAATTTCGTGTTTTTGAATAACAGAATTTTTTTTCTTTTTTAAATAGCGGTTGTGTTGCAAAATTTTTTAAAACTGTGATTAACTGGATGTCACCAGGCTATTAGTTGTGGAATTAAAACTACCTCTCTCCGTTACAAACTTTCGATCTCTCCTCTTGCTTGTGCTTATATAAATAATATATATATATATATATATATATATATATATATATATATATAATATATATATATATATATATATATATTCCGTATCTATAATCATCATATATATACTATATATATATATATATATATATATATATAATATATATACATATCTTGTATATATATATATATTATGGCTATATATACAAAATATTATTTGTGTGTTAATAGGCCAACAGAAGCCTATACTTTAAGTCTCCGTTTTAAGAACAGAGGTTGGTATCTCGACTTTTCCCGAGATATTGAGTGATAGCTCTAGCGTGAGCCGACATCATAAGTCACTGGAATTCTAGGGCTACTGGAATGAATGACTGTGTACAAAACTAAACCTTTATTGACAAAATAAATAACGAAAATAACTTCTTAAAAATTACGAGGAATGAAAACGAATGATTCAACATAACTATCAAAAATTCTTCTAGAGAAATAAGGTCCAAAATCATAAACACCCAATTATTTAAGGAAAATACAGAAATTACTCATCTGTCATTCAAATCATAAACAGGTAAATTAATAGAATCAGGTCAAATTCAACACTGTCGCACCACTCCCTTCCTTGAAGAGGAACGTGAAGGAAGGTGGAAGGAATACCTGTAAAGAACAGCGTTATATTAAAAATCAAATTCACAAAATACAAATGCATAACCACAAGATTTCACTGCAACATGGATAGAGTTTTTCCAGAGTCTAAAAAAAAGACCTAAAATGTTAATGAGTTGTACTCACTTCACAAAAATCCTCTGGGACACAGCCTTCATGTGTGCTGCTTCTTTTTTTCACAGACACATGCTAAATTATACCGATAATGGATCGCAATGCCCCCCCCCCCCTTCAATGATCACTCCCATTATGTTCATTATGCAATGCACATATGAACGCACTCACATGACATCATCCAGTTCAATGTTCGACAAAGACACGCCCTCTGTACTCCACGGTGTCACGAGGTACTCACTTGAATGCTTTCTTCAAAACCGGATTTATAACCGGTTCACCTTCTAGGATGTTCTAAGCTGAAACTGTATTTTCGATCTCGTGTCTTATCACCAAGGGGCTCTGCTGACTTCTTGTTATGAATAGTTCAGCATGTTCATATGCTGTGTATAGTCAAAATGGACCCCTGAATAGCTGACCAAATCTTTCAAAGATCACCTTCAGCAGATATATATATATATATATATATATATATATATATATATATATAAATATATAAATAAATAATATAATATATAATATTTATATATATTTTTTACATTGACTGCCCACACACAACCTTTTCTTTATCTATTTATTTTCCAGGTATTCAAACTACATAAGGATAACGATGACCTACATTATCCTGATATATATATATATATATATATATATATATATATATATATATATATATATATATATATATATATATATATATATATATATATATATATATATATATATATATATATATATATATATATATATATATATATATATATATATATATATATATATATATATATATATATATATAAATTATACGTCAGGAAAGAACTCTAAAATATCCTAACTGTGTATTAGACAATGCTAATGTATTAGAAGCAGCAAAAAGAACCTTACAACACAAAAAATTCCTTTTATTACCATATAATAATATGAAAGATATCCCCAATCTTTTTAAGAATTTTGGTGTTAATGTCGCATTATGAACAATAAGACAATGAAATATGTACTTTAAAAGAACCCTCTCGACAATACTAAAGGATGTGTATGTTAAATTCCATGTAAGCCTTGTGACAATTTTTATACTGGTCAAATGGATAAAGCAATGGAAGAGAGAACAGAACAGCATAAAAAATGTGTGATATGCACAGGTAAACAGTGGAATTGCTGTATATGTTAGCGAAAACAATCATGTTATCAACTAGGAAGGGGCAAAAAAAAAAAAAAAAAAAAATGGCGTATTCTAATAATGCAATGGAAAGGAATATCACTGAATCTAACTTTACAACAGAAAGTTATGGCCATAATATGAATATCAGTCAAGGCATTTATAACTTGACCCTGTAATTTCTAAAGGAATTTGAAATATTTTAAAATTTTAATGAGGGCAGTAGAGATGTATGGAAAAATTATTAATATACTTGTAAATGCAGTACAGGTCAATGGCACTGATAAGTTTTTTCGTCCCTCCCCCTTGACACCTGTCAGGTTTGAATTTGTATTCTCCTATGGTCTGTGTATTTGTCGATATGGTTCCTTGAGTATATATTGTGATTTCTACCTCTAGCCTTAACCCTTTAACCATTTAATACATATGTATACGTAGCGCACCAAATCTACCTGAGCCGTTAGTATGTATATATACGGAGAACATGTTTTGACTGTGGCGTTTAGTATGCACAGTATATATACGATCGATTTTTCCTGCCTTCCTTTCAAGGTTAATCCACTAAAATATGTTTTCTCTAGGTCCCAGGAAGTCTTGTTGACCATATCCAAACAACAGCACTTCCTCCCGATCCCCTTTTATCCTAATTTTCATAATCTGATGCGGGAATTCGCCAATCGCGGCCATATCGCTAGCTATAGCCAGACGCCACTCTGTTGTGGGCTGATTCATTCTCTTAAGCCCCGTTCACACATTCACGTATCAGCCCACGCATGTTCACGCATGAATGGAAACTGGTAGTTGGCAACAGCTTGGACGTAAGTACTACGAAAAAGTTCCGTAATGCGTATTTAAATCGTGGACATGCGGGGCGGAATCGGGGGTCAATCGTTCCATCCCAGCATGCGTAATAAGCCTAATACGTTTCGATATGTTCAAAAAACGTGTCTGATGGTCATCTGTCATTTTACCCTGGTTGCACAAACGATATCTATTGTTTATTGCCGTCTGTGATGACTATAGGACAATGACGCGCGTGGTCCCACGCTGCTTTCCCGTTCCGCCAAAAATCTCGTGGGTCCCCACGAGGTTTCAAGGAACATTTTAACTGCGACTTATTCCCAGGACCTGATATTTATGGGGCAGCGCTGCGTCGGTGTATAAATACAGTATATGCGCGCGGATGCGGCTATCAGTTTTTATATCTATTTTGTGTATGTGTAATGTAAACAAATATATATTATTATGATTAGCAAGAATTCGCTAGCAAATTACCTCCCCCTCCTTTGTTGTTGTTGGTTGTTCATTTACTGCCAGCCGTGATCGATAGACCATCTGTCTATCGACTTAAAAACAAGGTTTAAAAAGATTAAAGGCGCTCCCATTTTTGATAAAGATCTTTCCTTCGAGGCAAAAGTAATCTGGCTTGGGCGTTTCTCCTACAGGCCAAAACCTCCCTGCGGGCAGCAGGTGCAATGAGTCAAAGCATCTGTGTTGGACGCACCCCTGCCCCATAGGAGGATAAAGGCAAAAAGCCCACGAGGTCTCACGCACCGCGGGCTGGAAGATATGGAGTGAACTTGTGAAGACGTCCCCAACACCTGGCCCCATCGATGCCCTTGCATCCCAACCACGTGGCCCTTTCAAAGTATACTTCTCCTCGTGTCCTTCGACCGTATTCCTCGAGCCCACACGCCATTGCTTGGAGTTTCGAGGAGTCCCCATCGCCTTGCCCTTTACGGAAGCCCTTGCATCTCACCACGTGGAAGAACTCGTCCTCGGAAATCGCAAGTCATCCACGGACCGCCTTCTACACGCCCTCGGAAAATCTGCTAAGGTAAAGTGCCTGGAAGAGCCCCATTTCAGTCACGCTTTTGTCTCGTAATATTTTCTTAAAGAAAGCCAGAAATCTCCCTTGTCTAATGTCCGTGCGCCTCTTGCATCGGCAGTATTAATTCTTTATTACTCCTTTGGCACCCTCAGTGCAGCTTCAATTCATTATTCTTTTGTCTATTTTCATTACTGGCGTATAATGTGCATATCTCTCATTTCAGAGGGATCCTATCGTGGAAGCTTCTCGACTGTGGCTGGGATTCCCCAGTTTCATTCAATCTACTTGAGTTCCTCTTTCCCGTACTAATGTCATTTATGTAAATACACTACTTTAAATGTGCCCACGTGTTTTACGTAATATTTCCCTCAGTAACAGAGCCCTATGCTCATATGAAATTCTCCTTTGTTTTCCTCTTTTTTTACGTTTTCCCGTACCCACGAAGTCAGAATTACAAGGCTAAATTAACTTAAATCGTTGCTACCTGTCTCACAGAGCATATTTCAAACTAAAACCACGGAAAAACGTAAAAATGGCGACCTGGCCATAGATCTCGTTTTGCAGTTGCAGTTCCCCTAGTGTTGCTTTATTGCATTTGCAACTTGCCAGATCAGCTATTAGCAAAGCTAAGCTGGGTACGAGACAATTACGAACCTTTTGTGTAAAACCAGCACACAGATCCAGAAAATTCCACGTAAGTAATGTGTTAATCTTAGCAAAACCTTTTTACAATCGTGACTGTTCCTAGGAATTAGAAATAGGGACGCATGTAATCACTGAGAGAAAAGAACCGCCGTATTAGATTCGTTAATGCATGCCTTTCAGGATAGGTAGTTAGGAAATAACCAGTGCTAACCATCCTTTGCTTCGAGGAATAGTGCGAAATTCCTCTGTGTTAAAATCTTTGCCATATTCTTGCTTCGAGGAATAGTGCGAAAGAAATTCCTCTGTGATAACTTTTTACTTCGCATTTCGAATTAGCGAACTGTTATTTAGGCGCGAATAAATTCCCACGTGGGATACGACGAAGTCAGCTTGCATTGCTGAAAATTCTCTCAGTGTAGTTAGGATTCGAGTTAGGTGTTAGGAAAGCGAAATTTAAACTCCGCTTATAGGGAAAAATTACTGGCCGTTGTACTGTTATCCTCTCAGACGACTGGGAAATTCTCCGGAATCCCAGGCGGTATATAAATATACTGGTTCATTCACCCAGAATCTAAAAATACCTCCGGTGTTGGCCAAACGACCTGCACCCCCACCCCGCCCATGCCAGCGTGTGCTTAGCATTTTTTTTCATTTCTCCCATTTCATTTCCCAGCATATCATTTTTCTTTGGGTTTCCTCATTGCGTAGTAATTTCTAAGTCCTTCCAAGGGACTCTAAAATTCGTAATTTCTCAAGTCCTAAGTGACTCCTAAAATTCTACGTCGCACGTGGCGAGAATTTCTCCAAATTCCAGTCCTCAGAGACTTCTATACAAAAACTCCAGTCGCAGAGACTCCTAAAATTCTCGTCGCATGGCGAAATTTCTCATTCCTGCGGAACCCAAAAATCAAGTCCTTTTGAGACATTATATAGTGTAGTTCACACACATCTAAGCCCTTACGGGACTGATCATTCTAGTTCGTTAGAACAACTCTTTAACTTCACGCTACAGCCGGGCCAAGTCGGCGTGACAAAATCCAACTACGTCTTCCGAGGCGCATATTAAAACTTCGTTCGCCAAGAACAACCACGTCTTTCCAAGACACATCCAATTTTAACAAAGAGTCTTCTCAGACATATCCTATACCCATTATTCCAAGATGGCTAATACCAGAGCCCAACAAACGAGGATTTCAAATTCTACATGTCCGCTGGGAAGGACATGGGACTATCGGGGCAAGATCTGAGAGCATGGGTTCAAGAACGAGTGGACGATGCCAAGGCGGAGAGAGAGAGAGAACGAGTTGCCCAAGAGCAGGAGAAGGATAAAGAACGTGCCGAGAGAGAGGGGCAACGAATTGCCCAAGAACAACGATAAGAGTGCAGAGAACGAATCGCTCAAGAGCAGGAGAAGGAAAGAAGAACAACGTGAGGAGAGGGAGAGAGAGAGACAGAATCGCCCAAGAGAAAAGGGAGGAACGAGAATGGGAAGATCGAGCGACAGCGCCCCACGAGCTCCAGATGCTAGAACGACAGCCCGCCACCCCCGCCCCCTGCCGCGAGGATGAGTGCCCTCAGCCAAGCTCACTTTCGTTCATGCCAAAATGGACCGAGTCCGAACCCGAAGTATGGCTTGAAAGGGCCGAACGAGTCCTGAGTGCTGCGATCTCTCCCCCGGAACTCTCCCTTGTTCTCACTAAATTCCTGGGCGGAAAGGCCCTCGTTGCCTACCACGCCCTTCCCGCGAGCGATCGGGAAACTGGGAAGCCGTCGCCAAGCAATTCTGAAAGCGCGTACGAGATTACCCCGGCGTGGAGGAGACGTTGAGAGAGCAGCCCAAAAGCAGGCCAGACTTGGTCGATTGGGCGTATCATTCGAGCGGCGTTGACAAAATGGCTCGATTCGAAGGCCACTAACACCGCCGAGGTACTCGGCGGTTTAAATTCGAGCATTTCCTGCGCTCGCCCCTCCTGCCTCGCCACTCCTATAGTGGAAAAAGCCCCAGCAACACTCACCGAGTGTTGCCGAATAGCAGACATGTGGAAACTCACCACCCTCAAGAAGGAACCATGGGGAAGATAAATCCCCGTCCCTCCTCGGAGGTTCAAATTCCCACAAAAATGGGAACTCGGGCAAGCCCCTAACTTGCCATTATTGCAAAGAAAACGGGCATTCCTCCGAACAGTGCCGGAACAAGAAACCGGCTCCTCTCTCTCCCGGAAAACCGACAAATAACTGCCTCGCCCTCCACAGGGGCAGCGCGGAAGACTTTCAGCCAGACCTTTTGCACGGCGTGCAAGGTCTATGGCCATTCTCCCGCATGGGCAAAATGCCGCGCAATAATAAATCAACTACTCCCCACCGTCGCCTTGGCCGTCCACAGATCCCCAGTCATTAGGCCCTCCCGCCGAAGGGCCTGTATCGTGGGCCTCTCACGGTAGCGAGCCCGTCAGCCCGAGTCACTGCTTTCGAGGACTCGGGCGCACAAATCTCCCTCATCCGGAGGGACAGAGTTCCCCTACGGAGCTATCGTCAATAGACGAAAACTCGTCACGATCGAGGGAATAAATCAATTTAAGATGATACTCCCCTACGGTCCAATTGAGAGTCTCACGACCTCACCAATCAAAATGTGCAATCTTGCAGTAGCAAGCCATCTCCCGGAGAGCTATGACGTCATCCTGGGACAGGACTTCCAGTCCTGCCAAAATCACGACAATCTGGGGTCCACATTCCCGAATCATTCCCGCTGGCACGAGTAATCCTCCCCGCTCCCCCTCAGCCAAGACTGGCGCCCCTGGGTACCAGAAGGACGTGCAGTCCCCACCAGTGCCACCTGAGTACAATGTACAGTGGCCCCCTCGATCGGTTCGATCCGATTCCAGTGCCCGGCCCTGCCTCAGTGCCAGGGCCCCAATCAAATCTCCCTTCAGGAGATGCCAAATTCCTGCGGTGCCGCCCGCATGCCCTGAGCAGGGCCAAGCTTCGTCCGTCCTGACCGACGAGCCCAAGAAACCTCTGATAGCGCCTGACTCTGCCTAGTGCCAGCGCCAGAGCGCTACGCCGATCTCCATTCACACGGATCCAACTCAGGACCCCCTCTCTTCCCCCGGCCTGGCACCTCTGGCGTCGGTCAGAGAAACGGTTCCTCCGACCACCGCGAAGCTCACCTGCAGGTGCGGCCTGCAACCCGTGCCTGAGCTGGTCGCCGTTACCTGCGAGCCGCTCGCCACCCCCGACCGCCTCTCTCTGCCTCAGCCCGTCGCCGACGCGGTTGCAAGTCAGGATTCTGCCATATCTCACTTGGCGATGAACTACAAGAGCTGCGACGGATCATGGTAGAACCGCGCGGAACACTCCTGCGTCAGCTGTCGCATCAGCAGGCCCAGGTGGTACTCCGTGCCGCCCTCCCGTCGCGGGCCCTCCGCTTCCCGGCCGAGGATAACTGTCCCGTTAAGAAAGACTCGAGCGAAATTACCGCGGGCGTGGGACATTCCAGGTAATTTACAAAGAGCTCTAGAGCTCCCATGGCACCTGTGCCACCATTTCATCTTTCGAGTCTTGGCACCCCTAATCCAGAAGGGATGTCAGGCCCTCCTCTATCTTCTTCCGTTCCTCAGGAACTTCTATCTCTTATCACCTTCTATTAATCTTCCCTTAAATTATCCCACAAGAGGCAATTAAATACGGGATACCATTCCCCACACAATGTATAAATCATTAAGAATAACAGAGTGAGAAGTGGCATGCCCTTGCGCCCATACCTTGGCACCGGGCGTGCGTGTCAGCCCCTCCTGAAGGAGTCGCCCCTTCCAGTGCACTTTTTCTCGCCCGGGACTGAAAGGATAGTCCGGGCCGTAATTTATAGGCAAAGGACGATAAATTCCCGCCTAACACAATAAAACCCTCCCTCTTTTTTCCTTAGCTCTTCTGCCAATATCATTTACTTTCTTTTAGTCATTTATTTATCTTTAATTTTAATGAATCATGAGTCATAAACTCTTGCCCTTGTGATTTAAATGCCCCTTTTGTAAGCTCTGAGGACGTGTCCCGCCTTTCATATGCGGTCAAGTTTTCATTAAATAACGTCTTGGTAATTTTTCCTTTTGTTATTATTATCCCTTTTCCCCCTTCCATTCCTTCCAAGATCGCTGTTTGTCCTACCCCATCTTTTGTCTGCTCGCCCCCAAATCATAACATTGAGTTGGCAGTAGACGCATAAAAATTAGCGTAGTTTAAGGTTGGCGAATTAAAACCTCGCGAATACTCTCGCCCCGCCACGACTGTCAAATTCCGGTGTGTGGGTCATCCCCTCAGCTCGCGTTGAGCGATAAGCTGAGCCAAGTACGTTAAAACGAAGATAAATTATCAATGCGAATATGTATAGTCATTACAGTATCGTGTAAAAGGGGATGTCATTTACAAAATAAACGCTGTTTTTCATTTACACAGCCTCTTCAAGGCAGATTGTACTAACACGCATGCATTTTATCTAAAATTAAGTAACCGTGTATTTTAAGTCTTGAACAATAACCATTTCTTTTCATTTGTTGGCCATACCCTCATATACGTGGTCCTATAATCTTAATTAATTCACAATTGTTCAGGAGTCACTTTATAAAGTTACAGTGGGTAACCAAATCTAAAGTAATTATTCTTTTGCAAGTGTTTAAATCACTTTGCGTCCTGTTAACGAAAATTGTCCCAATGTGTTATTAAAAGTAATGTCTCAGCTTCATAAAACCCTTAGGAGTAAAGTTCATTGCAAGGCAGAATGTAGAGTAACGTAAAGCATTTGCCGCTCATTCTTGAATATCGATGTACACACACCCAAGGAGGTATGTACATCATCTTGTATGGGGAGGTATTATGATTAGCAAAAATTCGCTAGCAAATTACCTCCCCCTCCTTTGTTGTTGTTGGTTGTTCATTTACTGCCAGCCGGCCGATCGATAGACCATCTGTCTATCGACTTAAAAACAAGGTTAAAAGATTAAAGTTACTCTCCCATTTTTGATAAAGATCTTTCCTTCGAGGCAAAAGTAATCTGGTTGGGCGTTTCTCCTACAGGCCAAAAACCTCCCCTGCGGGCAGCAGGTGCAATGAGTCAAAGCATCTGTGATGGGCGCCCCTGCCCCATAGGAGGGATAAAGGCAAAAAGCCCCACGAGGTCTCGGCACACGCGGGCTGGAAGATATGGAGTGAACTTGTGAAGACGTCCCAACACCTGGCCCCATCGATGCCCTTGCATCCCAACCACGTGGCCCTTTCAAAGTATACTTCTCCTCGTGTCCTTCGACCGTATTCCTCGAGCCCACACGCCATTGCTTGGGTTTCGAGGTCCCCATCGCCTTGCCCCTTTACGGAAGCCTTGCATCTCACCACGTGGAAGAAACTCGTCCTCGGAAATCGCAAGTCATCCACGGACCGCCTTCTACGCGCCTCGGAAAATCTGCTAAGGTAAAGTGCCTGGAAGAGCCCCATTTCAGTCACGCTTTTGTCTCGTAATATTTTCTTAAAGAAAGCCAGAAATCTCCCTTGTCTAATGTCCGTGCGCCTCTTGCATCGGCAGTATTAATTCTTTATTACTCCTTTGGCACCCTCAGTGCAGCTTCAATTCATTATTCTTTTGTCTATTTTCATTACTGGCGTATAATGTGCATATCTCTCTTTTCAGAGGATCCTATCGTGGAAGCTTCTCGACTGTGGCTGGGATTCCAGTTTCATTCAATCTACTTGAGTTCCTCTCTCCCCGTACTAATGTCATTTTCTGTAAATACACTACTTTAAATGTGCTTACGTGTTTTGCATGTCTTTTCTCAGTAACCAGAGCTCATTGCTCATATGAAATTCTCCTTTGTTTTCCTCTTTTTTACGTTTTCCCGTACCCACGAAGTCAGAATTACAAGGCTAAATTAACTTAAATCGTTGCTACCTGTCTCACAGAGCATATTTCAAACTAAAACCACGGAAAAACGTAAAATATATTTTTTTGTATATTGTATGTTTCCATGTAAATATTTCAGCATTAGTATAAGCAATAAACATAATTTAAAAATAACTTTTATTCAATGAACTAAAAACCATCAAAGTAACAAAATGATTCTAATAATAATCACACAATTAAGACATATGCAAACAACTATATAAGATAGTTGAAAATTAACTTATAGAAACAAATATCTTTTTTGTATTATTGTAATGTTTCCATCTATATATCAGCACTAGTATAAACAATAAACATATAATAGAAAAGTAACTTCTATTCAATGAACTACAAACCATGGAAGTAACAAAATGAAGTAAGAATAACAACAAAAATAAGGAGTAAGTGAAGGTATATTATATTAAAATAAAAATAAAAAAAAATCTGTACTTTCATATTATTAAGTTGTTCTTCTCACTACTGCAATGGCCTATATAAAAGGTATAAACCATTTCAAAATATTCAAAGTTATAATCTTCCCACGCCTTGAGTAATGCACTTAGTCACATTGCAATGCATGTATTTGCTTCTGCGTTAAAATGTCAAGAGTGTATGATCAGATAAAAAAAAAAATTATGCAAACAAATATATAAATTGAAAATTAACTGGATATAACAAATGTTTATTTTTGGTATTGTATGTTTCAATGTTGTATATCATGATTGGTATAAACAATAAACATATAATTGAAAAATAACTTTTATTCAATGAACTAAAAACCATTATACTAATAAAATGAGTAAGAATAATAGCACAAATAAGACATATGTAAAACAAATAAATGCATAAATACAAAGGAAAAGTAAACTGTATGGATATTAAAAATTTTGAAGTCGACATACAAAGAAATTATTATAACAAATATAAATGTATGTTAACAGTAGTTCTCCTTATTTTCAATTGCAATGTAACACAGCTTCCACCAATCCATGCAGTGCACATACTCCACACGGCCTCCATTACGTTTTCTTTGTTGTCTGTGTACTAGTGTTATAAGGCAACGATGTCCTCAATGTTCTCCATGTTGATTCAGCAGCAGAGGTGCTTCTTGCTACGGAGGCGCTGAATGGCACTGCAAACACGTGCAGCACGGCCCTTTGTACCTGGCGTATACCCGCCGATATAATTGGGGATGTTAATAATATGTCGTGAGGTCCTAACGCATAACGTTACACATACGGTATACGTGCGTGGGTGTTACTTGCTCTGCCATGCATAATTACATGTGGGGTGTGGCCTATTGTCGTGGCAGTTCGATAAAGATCCCATCTATCTTGCGCAGTGCGTAGCCTTAACACGCATTACTCCGTACTTATTATGGCGTCGTTATGTTGACTTACGGACGTCGGCCTTTGATACATATCCGCTTGATCGCGCCGACAAACCCTTTGAGTATAGCCACGTTTCATGCGTGAACATGTGTGGGCTGACAACGTGAATGTGTGAACGGGGCTTTAGGCTTGTTACACACTGGAGGAAGCGGAGCGACGCGACGGGAAGAGCAATGATGAGCGGCGATACAAAACGATTAGGTGTTTACATATAAGCGAAATGGGCGGTAAACGATTAAATTGCGAGCTGATGTTTTCTTACAAAAAATAGTGTACAACATCAAGTTATTATATTTTGTTATTATTAACAAACTATTCTTTTTGTTAAAAAATACCTGATGAGTATGTCGATAGAGGAATGTGACGATACAAGAGGCTCTTACCGTAGTTATGCACTTAAATGCAAGAACTGACACTTTATCGGTCAAACAGCTGATATTTTCTTTAAATTCTTAGTATAGAATACAACTTCTATAATTCCATTTAATCACTATATGCACTAGGCTAGCTTCTTTCAAATTTCTCAATAAAAACTCACCTTTGAACGCATCTTCTTGGCCATAATTGACGGCAACTTGCAGCACTCAATCAGTCAAGAAACAGACTGAATGTTTCTTTACATCTCAAGCGCGGCGTCGTTTTGATACAGGTTCGATACACGTTTCGAAATGGTAATATATACCAACTCTCAAAACATGACACATCTCATTCGTATTTCACAAATATATGACATAACTTTATGTTTTAAATATACAGTTTTTCCGTTTGCTTTTTACCAATGGTTTTACTTGCTTAAAACAATTAAACATTTGATTAGAACTGCATTTAACAAGTTCTATTAAATATATATTGATCTTTTATACGTTTACTATAAACATTCAACAGAAAACGTTAACGGGACTTACCTAATTTGATTGTCGCTAGCGATAAAAATATCGTCCATTTATTGAGCGAATCGCTTCGCTTCGTTTCGCTCCGTTTCGCTCGTCTGAAGACCAAAGCGTTTCTGCATAGAATATCTAAAAACATTTCATATCGCTCATCGTCGCGTCGCTTTAATTCGCTTGTAGTGTGTAAAATGTTAAACACGGACTTTCGACGCAAAAAGAGTGGAAGGGTTATAATCCCATGTCATCAACCACTGTACCGGTTGTTCGTTCCTTTCATCTTCTGTTGTACTTTTTTTCAGCTCTAGCGCAACTGAAAAACGATAAGTAATTGTAATGTATTGACATTTATTCTGACTGAAATATAAAAAACATACTCACCCGACAAATTTTATCTTGTAACATGCGCAGTGCATGTGACTGAACACTTCATTCTGAATAACGACCGCAAATTGTTTTGTTTGTTTATTTATTCTAAAATTGCTAAAATTGGCAATAGTTGTAATTTATTTCATCAGTTCAATTTTATCAATTCATGAAAATTACCTCAAAAGCTGTGTATATTATGCTTAAGTCGCTATACACACGTATATATATACATTATATACATAAATATGTGTGTGTATATATATATATATATATATATATATATATATATATATATATAATTCGATATAATATATAATTGTAACTAATTGTCGTTACTTATGAATAAATTCTGGAACGTCTGAGAACAAAAACAATGCACATGTGCAATAATCTAAATGAGTCATGTACAAAATTCTTACAATACAAAAGAGGCAATGGTGAAAATTCATCCGACAATGACAACGATGAAAGTCTGTCACCCACAAACAAAAACAGAGGGACAGACAACAAGGCCAAGACAGCTAAGTGAGGTACATCTATGATGATTGCGAAAGGGTTGCCGGTGATTTCCGCGACAGAGATTTCGTAACTGACTACAAGAAAATTGAATTATAACTTTAATCGTGTAAAGAGAGAGAGAGAGAGAGAGAGAGAGAGAACTGTTTTCTTTTTATTGTTCTTTACCTTCCTTTGAACACTGGAGGTCATGTACAGTAATGCAAACGTACAAATTTTAGCACTGATTATTCATAATGTTCGAGAATTCTGACAACGCTTGATAAAGTACGATTAGCATACGGATCAATGAACGGAGGCAATATGATGTTTACACACGCACACACATATATATGCAGTATATATATATATATAATATATAATATATATATATATATATATATATATATATATATATATATATATATATATATATATATATATATATATGTATATATATATAATTGTGTATGTGATTTAGATTTGTGCACATAAAAACACTGTACATGCAACAGGCTGTCATTAGCTACGTTGCCGAATCTTCCTGGCTTATTATCCGACTAAAGTTAATCTGCATTCCTCAATTCTGGGTTAAATCTGCCCTAAAATCCGGCTTATCCCCAGCCCCACAACAACGAGCTGTCCACAAGAAAGACCATTCCGGGACAATAACCGTATTTTTTTTTCGCATTATATCACTTACTTTCATCTGTGAGTCTGGGATAGATATTGGACATTTTTATAATATTGACTACTGGCGAATATGGGAATTTGTAAGGTGGCGACGTAGGTGGTATTTTAGATGTCGGTATCCTTTGATTAAAATTATCGGTCTCTGTTTACAGCTCTAGTTACCTCCCCGCCTCCCCCCCGCCGCCGCCGCCCCCCCTCGCCGAACTTGGTGGGCTTGATATTATGGCCCGGAATTATACCGAGTCCTTCTGAAAGATTCCAGTTCCTTGTTTCTTTGATGGCCAGTTCGGAATTCCCTTGTCGACGGTTAAAAGTCAGGGGGTAAAGTGGAAGTTGTTTTAGCTGCCTGTACAAAAGGGAGAATATCAAACACGCCCTTGCCCATGAAACAAGGAATTGGAATCTGTCAGAAGGACTGGAGATAATCCGAGGCACCATTATTCAAACTAATGTTCGAGTGGTTCCGCCCACCAAACTTAACACAGGTGGAGGGAAAGGAGAGATGAAAACAACAGCTGATCCAGGATACCGTCCTCAGTTTCACTAGAACAGTGGTTCTCTCTCTTTTTTTAGTGATGGCACCCTAACTTACGTAATCTTTACCGTGGCACCCCTTCTTCTCCATCCCACCATATCGCATGAATTAACTTCTTATTTTAATGAATAAAATTATTATCGATACTCAAACCAAAGTCAGAACACCGAACATGCAGAAATATACTGTACAAACAAAGAGCATATCAGAAGAATTAGATAAACATAGAGTAGACAAACCGATAATAATTATATGAAGACTTCTGCAAACTTCTTCTTTTTTTTTTTTTTTACAAATGTTCATTGAGATGATCTAGCCAAGACAAAATTCATGACAATCTTGCGGCACCCCTAGGCACTGTCTGTGGCACGGCATCCAGTTTGAGAATCACTGCACTAGAATATGATATATATATATATATATATATATATATATATATATATATATATATATATATATATATATATATACATACATACATACATACATATGATATATAATGTGTGTTAGTGTGGGTGTTTGTGTGTGTTATCTACTGAGACTTTTTACTTTATCATATATTTTATAACTGCTCCTATAAAGAAACTGAATGGGTATCCTTCGTGTAGAAGAAATGGGATTTGGCGCGAGCGAACAAGAAAGGAATAGGTGGGGTCGGGTCAAAATTCTCGGACTATGTAGCCGTCACGCAAGGTACAGGTGACTAATTCTGGAACCCCTGCTGATTCAGGAATCAAGCCTCGCCTCTACCGTGATGGAAAGTTTAATGCTTTCCAACGCTTGTTTGTAAGCCCCAAGAGATCTTGATAGTCACACCCAAACAATAACAATTCAATTTTCAGTAACTGTAAAGACGTAAGGCAAAAGAGCGGAGGGGCTATAACCTGATATATTCCAGGCAAGTGTCTTCATGTTAAAAGCTATAAGATACAGAAACCGAAAAAAGGCAAACGTAGTCCCCCTGCACTCAAAAGATAGCGCACTGGGTACAGCAGTTGCCATTTTGTGTTTTTACTTTTTGCTGACAGTCTGGGTAGCCTAAATGTCTGCTGCCCCACCTAACTGACAGCTAAAGGGCACCGAAGCTGCTTATTTTTTGCCTGTGGTGATGTGATATATATATATATATATATATATATATATATATATATATATATATATATATATATATATATATATATATATATATATGACACTAGTCAAATGCGTAGCTTGAAAGCAACGATCACGAAATGAGGACGTATATAAAGACCCGTTAACAGCTCACAACTTCCAAGATATTTGATTCACAAATGTCTATTAATATATCTCGTTTTCGGTCATTGTAGAAACATTTATAACGATTTAACGGGCAGTCACTTCATGTTTCATCCCTCCCTCCCACTTAGAACTCCACACACACTCTCCATTAAAATTTTCTTTGCCGTTGTTTTCCGCAGTGTTTACTCGTTGCCCAGTAACACTCAGAGTGTTCCATTTAAAACGTCAGAGTACTAAATCCCGTGAGCTTAATTGCAACAGTTAAATTCAGACGAGCGAAATATCAGAGACTTACGTTCGGCTTTCCTTTGAGATATATGAAGGCAACCGTTGTATTGCCATATTTAGGTAAGTCATAACTTTAATGCTTGATGCAAATAGCGCTATCGAGGTTACTTCGGCTGCTTATTGCATTGACCCATTAACTTAAAAGCCTCCATTAGAATACGTGATTAACTGAAATGACCTGCGAGCAAGAAACTGGAAACGTCTACGATTGACTCTTTTAAGAAGAATACTTAAGTCTTGTATTTTGTATTCACGTTCCTGCGTTCCGTATTCACTCGAACTCAACAGCTATTGCGATTTAACAGAACTGAAGAGGCGGGAGCACCCTACGGTGATTAATCGGTAAAATACACCAGTTTAAAAAAAAAAAAAATTTAAAATAAAGGCCTTCGCATCTCAATAACTTAATCGGTAAAATACATCAGTTGCAACAACAAAAAAATGTCAAAATAAAGGCCTTTGTATCTCAAGAACACATAATGATTACCGGTCTATGTATTCAGCAACAGAGGAGCTATTACTCTACTATTAAGTAATATCATGAATACAGAAATAAGAAACGAATAATAGAAAATATGGCAAAAATAATCAAAGCAGACCCCAGAAAAGTACAATAAAATCAAGTGTCACTTGACGTTGTAAGTTCCTTGTACCCGGGATATTTTTACTTTATATTTCGGTACTTTTGTTTCCTCCCATCGTTGTAAAAAACCCTAGTCTAGTCTTGCTCTTTTCACCTGGGTATGTATGTATTATGTGCGAGTGTGTGTGTATACACACACACACACACACACACACACACATATATATATATATATATATATATATATATATATATATATATATATATATATATATATATATATATATATATATGTATATATATTATATATATGTAGAATCTACTGGTCACTTATACCAGACACATATGCAATTCTAATAGCCACAATGCCCTCTTAACTTCTCGAATTCTTCGCGCTTTTTTGGATATGCTTGTAACTACGAAGCCGAATGTATCCAAACGAAAGAAATTGAAGAGCCAGTGAACGTCGGTCGCGGGAAGCGAACCCGAATTCCATATTCACAGGGAGGTCACGTTGCCGACCTAGCCACGAGAAGGATAAAAGTCTATCACCTCTCGTACATACATATACCTGTCGTTTTCAGATATATTTATTAGAGCCAAGTGGGCAATCGTTTTTATTGCTTTTTTAGGCTGAAATATATATGTAGAATCTACTGGTCACTTATACCAGACACATATGTAATTCTAATAGCCACAATGCCCTCTTAACTTCTCGAATTCTTCGTGCTTTTTGGATATATATATATATATATATATATATATATATATATATATATATATATGTATATATATATATATATATATGTATATATATATATATGTATATATATATATATACATACATACATATATATATATATATATATATATATATATATATATATATATATATATATATATATATATATATATATATATATGTATATATATATATATATATATATATATATATATATATATATATATATATATATATATATATATATATATATATATATATATATATATATATATATATATATATATATATATATATATATATATATATATATATATATATATATATATATATATATATATGTATATGTGTATATATATATATATATATATATATATATATATATATATATATATATATATATATATATATATATATATATAATGCCTTTTGTGTAATCTAAAATTAAAAGGGACTAATCTCTCTCTATCCAGGGTCAAATGACTTGTACATACCAACAACGTCATATTGCCATACCTGCATAACCCTTATAAATACTCCTTGTTACTTATCATATGTCCACATTTTACCAGTGATCAGGTTGCAACTTGACAATAGTGTTTTAAGGGCCTTTCTATCTCATATATATATATATATATATATATATATATATATATATATATATATATATATATTATGATTAGCAAGAAATCGCTAGCAAATTGCCTCCCCCTTTTTTTTTGTTGTTTTCATTTACTGCAAGCCGCTCGATCGATAGACACATCTGTTTATCGACTTCGCACGGTCAGAATACAAGGGTTTAAAACGGATTAAGGCCACTCCCTTTAAGCAGATCTTTCTTCGAGGCAAAAGTGATTTCTGTCTGGTCGTTTTCTTATAGGCAAAACTCCCCCTGCGGGCATCAGCTGAAAATGATTCAACCCCCTATATGCTGGAAGTGCCCCCTGCCCCATAGGAGGAGATAAAAGCAGAAAACTACGAGGCCTCGGCCTCACACGCGCGCTGGAAGAGAGGGAGTGAAGAAGTCCCAAAACACCTGCCCCTGGCAGTGCCCTTAGCTAACCACGTGGCCCTTTTCAAAGTATACTTTCTCCTCGTGCCCTTCGACCACGAGCCACGTGTTTGCTCCACCGTTGACCTGCGTGATGCCCACATGCCATTGCCCGGCCGTTCGTGAAATTCCCACGCATTGCCCTTTTACGTGAAGCCCCCGCATCCTAACACGTGAAGAAACTCGCCCTCGGAAATCGCAAGTCATCCACGGACCGCTTTCTACGCTGGAACCAACCCTGCCTTATGGTAAAGTGCTCTGGAAGACCTCCATTCAGTCACGCTTTTGTCTCGTAACATTTACTTAAATTGTGAGCCAGTAACCACCGAATCTCTTGTCAAATGTCCGTGCTCCTCGAGTGTCGGCAGTGCTAAGCTATCATTAATTCATCGAAGTCCCTTGGCACCCTCAGTGCAGCTTCGAATTCAGTATTCTTTTGTCTATTTTCATTACTGGCGTATAATGTGCATATCTCTCATTTCAGAGGGACCCTATATCGTGGAAGCTTCTTGGACTGTGTCTGGAATCCCCACTTTCATTCATCCCTAGAATTCCCTTCAGGATCAATAATCTACTAGCATTCCTCTTTCCACTAAACGTTATTTATGTAAATACACTCCTGCAAGTTTGCCCACGTGTTTACGTAATATTTTCCTCAGTAACAAGAGCCTTACGCTCATATGAAATTCCCCATTGTTTTCCTCTTTTTTATGTTTTCCTGGACCCACGAAGTCAGAATCACAAGGCTAAATTACCTTATATTGTTGCTATCTGTCTCACAGAGAATATTTCAAACTAAATAGCCAGGAAAAACGTAAAAATGGCGATCTGGCCATAGATCTCGTTTTGCAGTTGCAGTTCCCCTAGTGTTGCTTTAGTGCATTTGCAACTTG
Source organism: Macrobrachium rosenbergii (assembly GCF_040412425.1). Taxonomy (NCBI): domain Eukaryota; kingdom Metazoa; phylum Arthropoda; class Malacostraca; order Decapoda; family Palaemonidae; genus Macrobrachium; species Macrobrachium rosenbergii. The sequence goes on along the minus strand of NC_089742.1, from coordinate 66,761,645 downwards.
CCAGATCAGCTATTAGCAAAGCTAAGCTGGGTACGAGACAATTACGAACCTTTTGTGTAAAACCAGCACACAGATCCGGAAATTCCACGTAAGTAATGTGTTTATCTTAGCAAAACCTTTTTACAATCGTGACTGTTCCTAGGAATTAGAAATAGGGACCCATGTATTCACTGAGAGAAAAGAACCGCCGTATTAGATTCATTAATGCATGCCTTTTAGGATAGGTAGTTAGGAAATAACAAGTGCTAACCATCCTTTGCTTCGAGGAATAGTGCGAAATTCCTCTGCTGTTAAATCTTACTTCGCATTTCGGATTAGCGAACTGTTATTTAGGCGCGAATAAATTCCCACGTGGGACAAGACGAAGTCAGTTTGCATTGCTGAAATTCTCTCAGTGTAGTTAGAATTCGAGTTAGGTGTTAGGAAAGCGAAATTTAAACTCCGCTTATAGGGAAAATTACTAGGTCGTTTTACTGTTATCCTCTCATCCCGGGAAATTTCCCGGAATCCCAGACGGTCTATAAATAGACGGGTCCATTCACACAGAATCTAGGAATAACTCCAGTGTTGGTCAGACGTCCTGCACCCCCCCACCCCCGCCCATGCCCACGTGTGTAGCATTTTTTTTTTCCCATTCATTTCTCAGCAAACATTTTTCTTTGGGTTTTTCCCGTTAGTAATTTCTAAGTCCTAAGGGACGAATCGTATTTCCAAGTCCTCAGAGACTCCTCCTAAAATTCTACGTCGCGTGGCGCAAGAATTCCCCACATTGCCCTTTTCGTGAAGCCCCTTAAAATTCTCTTTTGCACGTGAAGAAACTCGCCCTCGGAAATCGCAAGTCATCCATGGACTGCTTTCTACGCTGGAACCAACCCTGCCCTATGGTAAAGTGCTCTGGAAGACCTCCATTCAGTCACACTTTTGTCTCGTAACATTTACTTAAATTGTGAGCCAGTAATCACCGAATCTCTTGTCAAATGTCCGTGCTCCTCGAGTGTCGGCACTGCTAAGCTATCATTAATTCATCGAAGTCCCTTGGCACCTCAGTGCAGCTTCTTCAGTATTCTTTTGTCTATTTTCATTACTGGCGTATAATGTGCATATCTCTCATTTCAGAGGACCCTATATCGTGGAAGCTTCTTGGACTGTGTCTGGAATCCCCAATTTCATTCATCCCTTAGAATCCCCTTCAGGATCAATAACCTACTAGCATTCCTCTTTCCCAGTACTAATGTTATTTATGTAAATACACCCTGCAAGTTTGCCCACGTGTTTTACAATATTTTCCTCAGTAACAAGAGCCTTACGCTCATATGAAATTCCCCATTGTTTTCCTCTTTTTTTATGTTTTCTGGACCCACAAAGTCAGAATCACAAGGCTAAATTACCTTAAATTGTTGCTACCTGTCTCACAGAGAATATTTCAAAACTAAATTGTCTTCCGGAAAAACAAATATAGGAAAACATAACGTATATATATATATATATATATATATATATATATATATATATATATATTATATATATATTATTCTATATATAGCCAGTCTATATAACAAAACATTATTTTAAGTTTCTATTATGTCTATTTTTTTTCATTTTACATTTTTTAGTTTCATGTATTTTCAGACTGAGTGACGGAGTTAGATACAGCCATGGCTAAGACTGGAGGAAATCAGATGGATTGACCAAATCAGGGCTATAACCTTCAGAGAGGCCAGGGATGCTGGTGCATCCTTCATTTCACGTTCCTGGATAGCTAAATACATTAAAAGAGATAAATCCTTTGTTAAAAGAAACTGGAACAAAAATGCCAATAACTGTCATCGCAAAAGAGTGAGAATCTTAGAAGGCCTGAAGTCCTTTCTCAGGAGTCAAAAGACATCATAGCTGAGGCAGTGGGTAGACAAGAAAGCCTTTACCTAAATTGGCAAAACTAGAAACAAGAAGGGGAAAGAAGAGAAGTTATAGTGCTGTACATTGTGAGTTGAAAAAATCTGGTATCAAGCCATTTCATGTTATCAGCAAGCCCAACATCACTCAGCAACAGAGAGAAGACTGTGCTTGGTTTTGTTGGTCATTTCTTAAAGATTGGGATGAAGCTGACTTTCTCCATGTTGCCGCATCAGATGAATTCTTCATTTACACAGTCAGGAAGCCAACTCATAAAAATGACATCATTGGGCTGCAAAGTTGGATGATATCAGTGATGACATGCGCTATAGCCAAGTTGTGAAATTTCTGAATTTTGGGAATTTTTCTGTTTCACAGCCAAATGGATAATGTGGATCATCAAAGAAAAGGACAGTCATGGATGGCAAATACTTCAGAGAAACTGTGCAAAATGGTGGAGTATTTCCTTTCCTCAAAGATCCTGAAAATGCGTTATCTGTTGAAGAGTCTCATTTTTGCATGATAAAAACACCATGTTTCAAGGCTCTTCAAATACAGGAGCTGCTTCAGAAACAGTGGTATCGATTTCTTCTTGTCAAGTGAATTTCCAGGTAGCTCCCACCCCTGACATTAATGTGTGGGAAAACATTGGTAGTATCTTGAAGGATCGTGTTGAAGTGCGCACAGTGAACTGTGGTGGTATACTGCCTGGACGACCTGTGAAGAGAGTTGAACAAAGTGCTCAGGGAAATGGAGTTTGAGTCTCAGCTTTTTGCGATTTGCTGAAATCATACCCTCAAGAATGCAGGCTGTGGTACAGGTAGATGGAGGCCACACAAAATATTAAATACTCAGGCAGAAACTTAAATAAATACCTGTTCTGAATGACTTTTGTTTTTGTCCATATCAATTTTAGTTTATGCTGTAGAGGGGGCTCTAATTTCGAAACACCCTGTACCTGCCGAAATATCACATGGTTGGACGTGACTATAGTATATATATATCCCCAAGAAAATGACAGGCAAAGGTTATATATATATATATATATTTATATATATATAATATGCATTTATAAATGATAAATAGACAGTTGAGAATATTGCAGAGTAACAAATAGGATTCCATGATTTTGAGATGGTTACTATTCTAGTTAGTCAATGGTAATAAACAAAAATATATAACTGGATAATATAGGGATTTAGTCCCCACCGTTAATCTCAAACCATATGATTTGGGTAACTTAATAGCGTAATTTGGCTTAGCAGTAAAAATCCAAAAACATGTATAAAATTGATTATTAAGACTGTTGCCGCAACAAGTGTATCAGTATTTGTGATTTCGTGTCATGTTTTAATTAGTTGTCTTCACGGCAGATAACATGTTAACAATGTGTAATCCCAGTATCTCCTGTTTTGTCTCAATATGATGAAAAACACCAATGATTTCATAATTTCATGTAAATTTTGCCCAAAACCATCATTTGGTTTTCGTCTTGTTTTGAAAGCTATTTTTGTGACTATCCAGTTCGAAAATCTGATAGTCCAGAAATTTGATTAAGCTTTGTCCTGGAATAATTTTCTGGTAAGTCCTTTTTGAAAGTAAATTACCGTTGAAGAAGAAAGCAATTTTGTAAGATTGAATTTTCTTGATGTCCAAAATGATCTAAATTTCACCTTTCATGTGTTGCTCTCAAAAAATCAACATAACTGATTGTTTCATTTCTTGCTGGAATACTTATTCCAGTCATCATCAAATTTTAAAATTAGACTCTTTTCCTGGGATGTCTCTCTCTCTCTTCTCTCTCTTTCTCTGCAGTTCATTGATGCTGGAAATTATTAACTACTATTTGATATTGTCACTGGTATTAATCTTAGGACTTTTGAGATCTGAATCTAGGAAAAGTGCTGTAACATTTCATTTTAAAAAAGTGTGTTTTGAATTTAGCAGCTGCATAATAGGTTCTTTGCAAAGACCGTATGAAGAAAAGCTTGAATTTTAAATTACCATGAATGGTATAAGAAGGTATATTTCAAGGAATTTGCGCCCAGAAATATTATTGGTAAATCTTTTTGTGTACTTTTGTGTGTTATTGTGGATTGCAATATCTTGATTTTTCAAATTTTATATATATAGGTATTTAGCATTTGTTTACTTAGCATTTTATCTTATTTCTAATAATTTAACACTGCATACTTGAAAATTTTCATTTACTAAGATTTTCTTTTCATATAAAATGTAAACAAAAAATAGTTTAAGCTTTGCGGATTTCACTAAATGCTTGATAAACGTTTTTATAATTTAGTTATGTTTGATAATTTAACTCAAGAGTTAAATTAACTTTTGATTGTTTTCTTCTAACCGTAAAGTTTTCTTTCTTTGGAATTTAAACATAACCATTTTTAATTTAAAAATAGGCGTCTTTCTGAAACGATTTTTGGACCCACAGTTACACATTTAATGCTGGACTTTGTGAATTGGATTAATTGTGGTGCATGAAGGCGCTCAGTGACTCCCATGCGTTACTTGTTAGACTTGCTGAAGTGAATTAACACGTGGGCCTGGCTTAAAGTCATTTTCTTGGAACATGCAAAGTTTTATTCCCAGTATATTTTTGTTTAACTGTTGATGCCTAGCAACTCGTTTTGATAAACTTACCACATTTTTCCGTGATAAATAAGCGAGAAAAGGGATCACTAAATGGTAGCCTGACTAGGCCCGTATTTCTTCAAATCCGTAGATTAAGAATTAGAAAAGAATTTATTTCTGGGATGATGAAAATTCCGCTGTGCCCAGTCATAATTTTTATTGTTTGTGAGAGTTCAGGTATCTGGCTGAAGTCTTCTAAGGCCACGTTTTTAATTTTGTGAGGGCACTTCAAGGCAGATGGTACTCACGGTACATTCATGATCAAAAATTTGGGCAGTATTTTAGACCCGGAACAAAACCAAATATCACTTCTTTTGGGTTATACTGGTGGTGTTGAGGGATATATCCTGGCCCTGAATCTTAATTGCTTCTGGATTGGGTATTATTTAGTTGTGGTAACCAGATCTAGAGTAAATATCTCTTTCAAGTGATTTTTTAGCAGCTCTGTTCCTTCCAAGAAAATCTGTCCCAACCAGTTTTAAAAGTACCCAAACTGCTTATATTTTCATTTGAACCCTTATTTCCCAGTAAAGGTTCATTTAGGCACAAATCAGAAGTATTGAAGATTTGCAAACTTGATTTTGGTAAATCTTTACAGCTTAGGAAGGCATAATTGTTGAATGCAGCTTGTATAGAATTTATAATATTGCAAAAGCAAAATAAAGAAAAAGTGATGCTTTATTAGATCTTAGATGCATAGAAGCAGAACTCTACTTTGATTAAAACTGAAGATGCCACACTGAAAGAATAACAAACAGAAGATTTAAGAGAGGAAAGAGAAGAATTTGATTATACAAGAATGCTGGCAGAAAGAGAAAGAAAAACAATTGGCTCAAAACAGAAAGAAGAAGAAAAACCCATTCTTTAGAAGAAAGATAAAGAGCAAGAGAGAAAAAGAAAGAGCAGCAGAAGAAAAAGAAACAAGAGAAGAAAGAAAAAGCAAAATAGGAAACAACAAAATAAAACATAAGCAAAAGGAGACAGAGAAAAGCAAGACATGAACCCAGATGATTCCCTAATGCATCCTGATCCACGTTACCTGTGACACCGTCTAACCCTTGAAGAGGCGCACTCAAGAGCCAATACACTGTGGTAAGAGTGCAGAAGTCCCCATTACCAAAGTTTACAGAGAAGCTTCAGATGATTCTTTTCAATCACCTTGAAAAAGTGGCTTCAAGCTCCTGGGATAACCAGAAGATCCAATGACCTGGTCAATCTTGGGGGCAAAACTGTTCTCAGGCAAAGAGTTTATTTTGTCTTATCAAATGATCAGTGTAAAGAGTACAAGGCACTCAAACACAATGTGCTGTAAGTTTACCAGATGACCCTCTGAATATTATGAATGAAAGATTCAAATCTTTGAAAGGATGACAAGATGACTTTCTTGGATTATTCTCCAAAGTAAGATATTTCAAATGATGGTTGGATGTGCTAAAAATTAATCAAACTACAACGAACTATCACTGAAGGATATTGGGTCATTGCCATACTAGGCTAAGTGAGTTTCTCCCGCTAATTCAAAAGGCAACGGAAAAAAATGTACAGCACGACTCTTGTAATGACATTCCTCAAAAATGAGCCCTAACGTCTATGCAAATCCTCGCTTAATATCCGTAAAAATTTTCGGATAACAGAGTGAAGTTCATTTATCACTTATAAATTCCCCTAACTCGGTGATAATTCTCCATCGGAGATATTCAGCCCAAGGTAGCGGAAATTTGAAATTAAATACATTTGTAGCTTCATGATTGTATATAAATCACGGTTGCGATAAAAACATTACACACACACACACACATGTCTAATATTATGCTCAAAATGTGTAAATGTATTTATACATTTCAAAATATATGATATATCATATATTAACTGCCGGATGCATATAATAATAAATATAATAAGATATAATATAATATAGGATGATTTATAGAATTATATATATATATATATATATATATATATATACATCCTCTTTATATATATAGTGTTAAGCCTTGAAAGATCTAATATATGCCACTATGCCAACATGACAAAATATCAGGGCAAAAATTAAGTGATTCGCTATGACTACTGTGGACACCGTAAAGTCTTTTCCAAAACACATATTTGTTGTGTTTCCGCCAAATCTCCTAAAAACGTTGTTTAACATATCTGAAATCCATCTTCTTAAGTTTATTAACAATAGAGGACGCTCATTTGATGTTTATTTACCTTATCACTATGTTCATTCTTTGACATTTTGCTGCAGAATTCATGAACTCTGAGACAGAATCATGACATGGAATCAAATACGTGTCATTCTATCTCATCACTTATACTTATAGCGAAAATGCAATAACTCAGCTGTCTTTATGTGATAATCAGGCACTTAACTGATTGGCACTGTCTTTAAAGCCTTAGTATTGTGGTGGTGGTTGTCTGTCTGACTACATGAAACTGGAAAATATATAATTGTTCCTATTTAGGCTATAGATTAACTTCATAGGCCACGCTGGATAGTGATTGGAAAATACACAGTTCATCGCTCTTTTAAACCTTAGTAGGTTAGCCACTGACGACCCAGTTTCGTATTGAAAAATTTACAAAAAATGTATGTAAACATAATATTAACGTGTAAGTAAAAGGATTATCATCATAAAATTAATGTAAATACTGTGAAACAACTGATAGAACTGCATTAATGTATTTTTCTAATAAAAGATAAAAAATTTTTAAATTGTTAATGCCCAGACATGATTCTGACTTGCTAATTCTCAATTCCAGCAGCAGTAAAAAAGGATAAAGTCCTTGGTATAGTGCGTGTACACACACATAAGTGAATGGACAATGTGGAGGGAAAGTTAGCTAGTGACTCTGACATAGAAAACTGAAATTAACTGAGCCATTGAGAATTTTTAATAAGAGCTTTTTCTTTTAACATCTGGATTAGTGGGACTGCAATATACTGTACTTTTTGAATGAACAGTTTAAGCAATCAAGTTGCATTAAGAATAAATCTCAGGAATTGAGCCCGCGTGTTGTAAAAGGATGAATCTGGAGCTGATCAGGGATTGACAAAACTGTATTCTTTCCTTCAGACTACTGTTAATAAACATACTGAGTAAACGCTATCAAAGGCGTAACAGTCTTTGAAAACATGTCGTATACGTACCGTTCTAAACATATGACAGTGCATATTTTAACATTATAACCAGTGAAGAAAAATTGTCCCTAGTAAGAAGAATTTTTACTAATTGGGACCAGACAAATCCCTAAAATTGATAGGAATTATTAAGAGATGGAAAAGTTACAACAGTTGTAATAAATCCATTTTTGTGTATTTGGACAATGGGCCGCTAAGGTTGACTACCAGTGTAATTTTGATAATTGAAATGTGTTCTATTGCCTCGGAATTCCACTAAGTCTGCCCAGGTTTGGGCTCTGGCCTCCTTCACTAGCACACGCCCCAGACCACCTAGCTTTAAGCCTATTGTCTACGGCGCTCGGCAGTAGTACTTTAGCATTCCCCATATTACAAGTCATAATATCCACCTGGTCGTCCAGTGAAATTTCCTCAAAATAACCTGCAACACCAGGACATGCTTGCCGAACAAAACCTTGTAAGCACTGTTATTGTAAACAAACTTTTACCTTCTGATGGCAGTCCAAAAACCGAAAACATTTTATATTATGCCAAGGTGATGGATGTACTGAGGGCTAATAATGACACCCTGTGAGGAAAGGCAAGTTACTCGTTCCTCTTGATGTAAAGACAAATGCCCCTTCCCCACATATAGCCCTAAAAACATGCATGTCAGTTCGAATATATAAAATGGTTTCTCGAAAAATCCCGAAGCATCCCGTTCTCTCTGTGTTTGTCGGATTTTTTTGTCTTTCTGCCTGTGAAAATCATCATACATGAATACCAGTTTTACCAGCGGCTACAGGCTATCAGTTAAATTTACAAGTTCAGTCCAGTGATGTGGCGTCCAGCAATGAGTTCCTGGCATACTGCAACCAGAGTATCTAGAAAGGTTTGCAGAAGAGGAATTCAAGGAGGATTAGGTGTTCCATAAGCTAGAGTAAAACACGTCATAAAAGATCCATACTCAAATAAAACACGTCATATTGGTCACCGTTCCGTACAAATCGTGCACATCACACGGAGGGTAAAAAGTTAACGGCTTATTGGTCTCCACTTTACTAACCAGTGCTGATTGGGAATATCCGAAATTATCAAATGTTCGTTCTCCAGTTACATTCGCAGATTGGTTTGAACCTATTTGTGATGCGTTTTTTTATGTGATAATTTGACAAAATATGTTTATGATATGTTAAATTACAATAGATTGACGCACCCTTGAGATCACATATGTTAACTAAAATACTGGGATGTATTGAAATCAATGAAGGTTGAAAACATCCACTGGTAATGCATAAAATTTCAATGAATAATTTATTATTCCCAAATAACTTTTCCTATACAAAACTTTACTATGAAGTTTAACGGAATTAGAAAAGTTCATCGTTGGAATGACAGATTTATTGCGAAAGGGGAAAATATATCCAGGGCATTTTGCCAGAATATAACGTTTCCTGATTAGAAAAATAAACGAGAATTTTAACGTTACGTAAGTCGACTATCCTCTAAATATTCTTCTTGTAACATTCTTCTCAAATCACTACAACCGAAAAACAGTTTAGCGATGCCTTTGGAATAAATTGATATGAATTGCAGAACTATAATGACAGACCCCAGCCTGAAAATTACGAACATAAGCAGAAAATCCAGCATGGTCAAATAAAATCTTTTAGATATGGTATCTTTGCAATCATAATTCTTGTCAAATCATATGGGAATAATGAATGTTCTGCACTATATATATATATATATATATTTATATATATATATATATATTTATATATATATTTATATATAATATATATATATATAGGAAATATATTAATGCTAATCTGATATATAACTTATGGTTGACGTTATTATATATATTTATATATATATTCGTATAAATATATTTCTATATATAATATATATATTCCTTTAGTACGTAGTGGATCACCTGGATAACCTAATTGAACATGGCATGTAACCAGTATGCTGAGATAAAATCTTTTAGATATGGTTTTTCGCATATCACAATGAAACTGGACTAGAAAAAAATTCCCTGAATAAATGTTTATATATATATCCTATATATATATATAGTATATATATATATATATATATATATATATATATATACAAAGGTATAATATATATATATCCAGCATTATATATATATATATATATATATATATATATATATATATATATATATATATATATATATATATATATATATATATCACTGGTATATATATATTTATATGTTTCCTGGTGCAGGTGGATCTTATGACTCCACAATTATTACTTTACTCGAAAATGGCCTTGTAAGATACCCAGGACATATAAAACACAAACAAAAAAAAAGAAGTACACGGAGCGGAGGGCTCTTCACTAGGGGAAGTGCGTGAAACACGTGGATATAAAAATAGTTATATTTGATAGCACACAAGGTCAAAAGGAAAATTAACTGAAAATACGGTAAATTACTGCCGTAGAAGTCCTCCCGAAGGAGGGGGAGCTTGGGAATGCCAGGAACACGGACCAAGGATAATTCTGCTACAGGCGTCTTTCTGAAACGATATTTGGACCCACGTTACACATCTAATGCTGGAATTTGGGGATTGAATTACTCAGGGGTGCACTGAAGGCGCCAAGGACTCCCCGAGGCGTTACTTGTGACTCAGAGGAAAGAAGCTGTGAACACGTGGGCCTGGCTTGAACCAAGGAATATCAGGGAACACAAAGTTATAGGCCCAGAGATTAATAAATGCAAAGGGCTAAGTAATCGTGACTAGCAACTCGTTTTGGGTACATTACCACATTTGTAGGGGCGCAGGGATGACGACGTCTTCTGCCGAGAACCACGTGTGGGAGCGTGGACAAATGGTAGCCTCCCTCCAAGGTATTTCTTCAAGTCGTAGATTGGGGCGGAAAAGGGCGCCCTTGGGATGATGAAAAGGCCGCCGTTTAATGTCAGCTCGCGTTTGGAGACTTGCAATCCCCTTGCAGTCTTCTAAGGCCACGTGGAATGGAACACGGGGCACACAGGGCGGCGATGGGATCCACGTGGCGGCGAGCGGAAGAGGAGGGCAGGGGCAATTTCCTGAGAGGCGTGACTGCTCGGCTTAAACTAGCGACCGCGTGAGAGAGAGCTGTCCTGGCCCTGACCTTTTATTGCTTCTGGACAGGGGTAGGGGGCGATGTCCTGACCCAGGTCGACGACACGACTATCATAGAAAACGATTTTCTTTCCCTGTACCAAAGAAAACAGTGCAAAGCCAGATTACTGTCCCCAAACTATTATATTTTCTCTGAGCCCCTATTTCCCCGACCTTCAAAGGTTCAAACCAACCCAAAGCAGGAAAGGAGAAGAGTTTCCTAGCGTATTTTGGCGCTACTCTTTACAGCTCCCTGGCAAGATAATATTCACACCTATAAACGGGTGCGAATATTGACAAAAGCAAAAATGAGCGAAGAAAACGTTCGACTTTATTCTATCTTTTACTTTGCTACAACCTTTACTTTACTTTATTTGTAAAACTCTGATGCCACACTAATCAATAACAAACTGAAGGTTTACTTTTAGGAGCAGAGTGCAATTTAGAATATACAATAAAAGGGTAAACTTGTTTGCAAATTAATTATTGCTCAAATACTTCATAAGTACTGTTTCTACCCATTCTTTATTCGATTTACTTTACTGGGGTAATAAGGGGCGCTCAAAAGAAAATAAACAAAGAACACTTCAAAATTTCAAAATAACAACAACAAAAATAAAACATACAAGGCAGAATTTAAAAGGAAACAAATGTAAACCCACTGATTCCTTAATGCTATCCTGGAATTACAGGCATGCTATTAGTTGTGCCTTGAAGAGGCGGCATTCGTGACAATACACTGTAGGTATTAAATAATATCCCCTTTACCAAAATTGTAATAATAGAATTCAATTCTTCTTTTCAATCGACCTCAATTGTTCACAAGCTCGACGAGCATAACTAATATTTCCCACGAACGCTAATCTGAAGGGACAAGAACTTGACAGCTGTGAGGCAAAGAGATTATTCGCGGGTTTTAATTCGCCAACTTAAATGACGCTAAATTTTTACGTCTGCAGCTTACAACTCGGGTGTAAGCTAAAAATAGACTACTCGACTTATGAATGGGAGGATAAACAAATGAAGGGGAAAATGGACAAGGATAACATTCTCCACAGGAATAATTAAAAAAAAAAAATGTAAATAAAAAAAAGGAAACTACACAGAACAACAACGAAGGATATTACTTCATACTAAAGGGCGGGCCATTACTGCAGTGATTAAAAAAAAAAAGGCAACGTTAAAATTCGTAAGGGCAGGAGTCTTGTGACTCAAGATTCGTTAAAAAAAGAAAAGATTAAATGCAAAAGTAAATAATATACGTAGAAAATGAAGGATAACAGAGTGAGGTATTTATGATTTACTTCTTTATCTAACTTCCGTCGCCAACAGACGACGGTCAGAGCTAACTCTCAGCCCAAGGGCGGGAAAAGAAACCCAAAGGGCGTGACCCCTTCAGGAAGAGTTGACACGCCTGCCTTGTGCCAAAGGACAGGCGTAAGGGCGTGCCACTTCCCACTCTGTCTCTCTTACTGCTTCAAAATAAAATGATTTATACATTTTAAAAGGGGATGATATCCCATATATTAACTGCCGCTTGCGTGTAAGTAAGGGAAAGTGTGGAGGAAAGATCGATAGAGAAGGATGAGGGATAGAAATTCCAAAGGAAAGGAAGAAGATAGGAAAGCGGAAGGCCTTGGCATCCTCTCCTGGATGAAAGGTGCCAAGACGTTCAAAGATGAAGAAGGGGGCCCTATGCCAGGTTTGCACAGGGCCAGAAGAGCTCGGGGCTCCTTGTGGACTACCTGCGATCGCCCACACCCGTGGTAACTCCGCCCACGAACCTCTCCTCCTTGGACCGTTGTCCTTGGCCGGGGAATCGGAGGGCCCGAGGCCAAAGGGCGGCAGGGGTGCCATCTGGGTCAGCTGCTGCGACAACTGACCCAGGAATCTTGTTCGCCATCTCGGACATTAACCGCGCAGATCGCAGAGTTCATCGGCCCAGGAAGGCGGGCAGAATCATGACTCGCGGAAGAATCTGCGCGCGGTGGTGCGAGAGAGGACGGCCGGAGGGGGCGGGGTCGACTTGCTTGCAGGGGTGACCAGCTCAGGCACTGACATTGGCACTGGCGCTGGTGGCGATGTGGTGGTGGTCTCGTCTGTCTGGACGGACGGGGACTGGCACTGCTCAGTGCGCCGAAGGGGCACTGGCAGAGGAGTTGAAGGCCGAGATTCTCCTGAAGGGAGATCTGGCTGAGGCCTCGGTACTGGCACTGATGCCGTGCCGGGCACTGGACTCGGATTTGGATGATTTATTGGGGAATGGGGACCCCGGAATGGTTGTGGCTTGAAATGGGACGTAAAGTCTTGGCCCAGGAGGACGTCATAGTCTCCTGGAATGTGTTTCGCTCGGCGAGACGAAGGTCCTGGTTCTGTGGGGTCGGGTGACCCTCAGTTGGACCGTAGGGAGGATCATTTTAAAATTGTTTATGCCCTCAATGGTGACGAGCTTGCGTCGGTCTATTATAGCTCCATAGGGAACTTTGTCCCTCCTTATGAGGGGAAATTTGCGCGCCAGAGTCATCAAATGCCTTGACCTGGCGTGCTGAGTATTTACCTCGAGGAGGTGCCACATAGATGGGACCCTCGGCAGGAGGCCTAAGGACTCGGGATTCGTTACTGCCAGGGCGACGGCGGAGTTCCTGCCTTTATTATTTCTAGGGCATTTTGCCCATGAGGAAGAGTGGCCATAAACCTTGCACGCCGTGCAAAAGGTTTGGCTGAAATCTCTTCGCACTGCCCGGCAGAGGGCGCAGGCGACTTATTAGGGGCTGTCCGGGAGAGAGACGCCGGTGGTTTACTGCGGCATTGCTCCTTGGCATGCCCGATCTTTTTACAGAACCCGCACACGACGGGCTTCTGTGATTGCCCATTCTTCGGCGGAGGGCACCCGATAGGTAGGCGGGTGGCGAATTTTGTGCTGCAGCGAGCTCTCCTGGGGGTGATGGGTGTCCCATAGATCCGCTATTCGGCAGCAATCAGCTAAGGTGGGGGCTCCTTCGGCGATGTGCGTGGCGAGGGCCGGCGGGGTGTAGAGTAGGAAGTTCTCTATCTGTATTTGTTCGATGGCATCGTTGAGGGTCGTAACCCCACGGCCTCGAACCATTTGGCACGGGCACGCTTGGACTTGTAGGCCCAGTCTGCCCAGGTTTGATTGGCCTCTTTCACTAGCCGCGCCAGCGCCTCCTCCAGCGTTCAGGGGTTATCTCAATGCACGCCTTGGCAATGGTCTGGCGTACGACCTCCCAATTTTCCTGCTCCTCCGGCGGGAGGGCCCTGTAGGCAATCAGGGCCTTCCTCCAAGGAACTTGCCCAACACCAGGGAGAGTTCGGGCGGCACTCAGGGGCAGGCCTTTAACACTGTCTCGGCGCTGTCGAGCCACACCTCGGGCTCGGCCTCCGTTCACTTTGGCATGCAGGCGATAGCCTGGCTGAAGGCACTCATTCCCTGGGGGCCAGGTGGAGGCGAAGGGCCACTCTGTTGCAGCATTGCGAGTTCATGGGCACGCTGCTTGTCCCTTTCTTCCCTCTCGGCTTCTTCTCGTTTCTCCTGGGCTAGTCTCTCTGCCTCACGTTTCCCTGGGCTAGTCTTTCTGCCTCCCCGTTCTGTCTTTCTGCTTCTCTTCGTCTCTCCTGAGCCAGTCTTTCTGCCTCCTGTTCCTGTCTCTCTGCGTCTTCCCTCTCTCCCAGCCAGCCTCTCTCGCCTTCCGTCTCTCCTGAGCCAGCCTCTCTGCTTCTGCTCCTGCTGCTTGTCTCTCCTGAGCCTGTCTTTCTGCCTGTATGGCGTCCATCCTCTCCTGTACCCAGTCTCTTAGTTCTCTCCCGGAAAGGCCGAGTTCTCTTCCTGAGGACATAAAGAACTTGAAATCCTCGCTCTGCTGAGACCGTGTCGACATTTTGCAGGCGGGAGAGGACGCTAGTAACACACAGACTTAATTTCCCAGAGCTGGGGAATCTTGGACCCTTTTTCCAAAGGACGTATGATTGGTCTCCTGATTTACCGACGGAGCCGGCTGATTGGGAACGATGAATTAGCAATGATTGGTCTCCCGGTTTACCGACGAATCGGGCTGATTGGGGACGATGAATTAGCGATGATTGGTCTCCCGATTTACCGACGGAGCGGGCTGATTGGGGACGAAGAATTAGCGATGATTGGTCTCCCGATTTACCGACGAAGCGGGCTGATTGGGGACGATGAATTAGCAATGATTGGTCTCCGATTTACCGACGAAGCGGGCTGATTGGGGACGATGAATTTAGCAATGATTGGTCTCCCAATGTACCGACGAAGCGGGCTGATTGGGGGCGATGAATTAGCGATGATTGGTCTCTGATTTACCGACGAAGCGGGCTGATTGGGGACGATGAATTAGCGATGATTGGTCTCCCGATTTACCGACGAAGCGGGCTGACTGGGGACGATGAATTTAGCAATGATTGATCTCCCGATTTACCGACAAAACGGGCTGATTGGGGACGATAAATTAGCAATGATTGGTCTCCCGATTTACCGACGAGGCGGGCTGATTGGGGACGATGAATTAGCAATGATTGGTCTCCGATTTACCGACGGAGCGGGCTGATTGGGGACGATGAGTAGCAATGATTGGTCTCCGGTTTACCGACGAAGCGGGCTGATTGGGGACGATGAATTAGCGATGATTGGTATTTACCGACAAAACGGGCTGATTGGGGACGATAAATTAGCAATGATTGGTCTCCTGATTTACCGACAAAATGGGCTGATTGGGGACGATAAGTTAGCAATTATTGGTCTCCTGATTTACCGACGAAGCGGGCTGATTGGGGATGATGAGTTAGCAATGATTGGTCTCCCGATTTACCGACGAAGGGGGCTGATTGGGGACGATGAATTAGCGATGATTGGTCTCCTGATTTACCGACAAAACGGGCTGATTGGGGACGATAAGTTAGCAATTATTGGTCTCCCGATTTACCGACGAAGCGGGCTGATTGGGGACGATGAGTTAGCAATGATTGGTCTCCCGATTTACCGACGAAGCGGGCTGATTGGGGACGATGAATTACGATGATTGCTGATTTACCGACAAAACGGGCTGATTGGGGACGATAAGTTAGCAATGATTGGTCTCCTGATTTACCGACGAAAACTGATTGGGGACGATGAATTTAGCAATGATTGGTCTCCCAAGGAACGACAAACGGGCTAGATTGGGATATATATTTAGGTCTCCCGAATTACCGACGAAACGGGCTCATTTGGGGACTGAATGGAAAATGAATTGGTCTCACCAACGGACCGACGACACGGATTTATTGGGGACAAGAATAGAATATATAGGCGCCTAGAATTTCCGCACAGACGACGTCTGATCAGCGAGGGCGCTAGTTTTACTGACTTATGGGAGAAGTGTTATTCTCAAGGGCAATTAGGTGGGGGCCATCCCACATTCACAACAGATAGGCAACACACGCAGCCGTAGTAACAGCACAAAACAAACACACACAAAAAAACAGAACAATACAGAACATATAATGTCAGACCCCAATAATGCAACCAATTTGGTAGAGCGAAGCAAATCAAACAAACAAATGTTTTCCTAACTGGCCACGGAATGGACGGTCAAAGGCCGTCTGCGCCAAATGAATGAAACAGCGTAAACACCCGGGGACTTGTTGGGACAACGGTTGCTGACCCTTTTCGTCCTGGGCGTATAATATACGCCGCTCCCTATTTCTAAAACGAGAGAGAGAGAGGGTAAAAATGCGTCAGCAATGCTAATCTGACTTTCGAACACGTGGTTGACGCCGAGGTCTCGCGCCTATATCTAATGATTCGGTTTCAAAATCACTCGTTTCTACAGGAGGAATATGCGCACTATTCCTTTAATGATTTATCACCTGTATAACCTAATTGAATGGCATGCAAGCCGCGTGCAAAGGCTTCCAAAGCTAAGTTTCGGCGATTCTCTCTCTCGCTTTCCTCGGACATGCGCCGCCTATAAAAAAATTCCTAGGACTAGTCACGTTTTCTAAAGCGTCCCACGCTAAATAAACACAGTTTACTTACGCAGAATTTCCTTGGCCTGTTGCGCTGGCTTTTCAAAGGTTCATAATCTGTCTCGTATCCAGCTTAGCTGAGCTAATTGCTGATTTTACAAATTGCAACACAAACAACAAAGGGGAAGAGGGGGATGCAATCATTACGAGAATCACTGGTCAGGTCGCCATTTTTATATGTTTCCTGGTGCAGGTGGGTCTTACGACTCCACAATTATTACTTTACTCGAAAATGGCCTTGTAAGATACCCAGGACATATAAAACACAAACAAAAAAAAGAAGTACACGGAGCGGAGGGCTCTTCACTAGGGGAAGTGCGTGAAACACGTGGATATAAAAATAGTTATATTTGATAGCACACAAGGTCAAAAGGAAAATTAACTGAAAACACGGTAAATTACTGCCGAGAAGTCCTCCCGAAGGGGGAGCTTGGGAATGCCAGGAACACGGACCAAGGATAATTCTGCTACAGGCGTCTTTCTGAAACGATATTTGGACCCACGTTACACATCTAATGCTGGAATTTGGGGTTGAATTACTCGGGGGTGCACTGAAGGCGCCAAGGACTCCCGAGACGTTACTTGTGACTCAGAGGAAAGAAGCTGTGAACACGTGGGCCTGGCTTGAACCAAGGAATATCAGGGAACACAAAGTTATAGGCCCAGAGATTAATAAATGCAAAAGGGCTAAGTAATCGTGACTAGCAACTCGTTTTGGGTACATTACCACATTTGTAGGGGCGTAGGGATGACGACGTCTTCTGCCGAGAACCACGTGTGGGAGCGTGGACAAATGGTAGCCTCCCTCTCCAAGGTATTTCTTCAAGTCGTAGATTGGGGCGGAAAAGGGCGCCCTTGGGATGATGAAAAAAGGCCGCCGTTTAATGTCAGCTCGCGTTTGGAGACTTGCAATCCCCTTGCAGTCTTCTAAGGCCACGTGGAATGGAACACGGGCACAAAGGGCGGCGATGGGCTCCACGTGGCGGCGGGCGGAAACGGAGGGCAGGGGCAATTTCCTGCAGAAGGCGTGACTGCTCGGCTTAAACTAGCGACCGCGTGTGAGAGAGAGCTGTCCTGGCCCTGACCTTTTATTGCTTCTGGACAGGGGTAGGGGCGATGTCCTGACCCAGGTCGACGACACGACTATATCATAGAAAACGATTTTCTTTCCCTGTACCAAAGAAAACAGTGCAAAGCCAGATTACTGTCCCCAAACTATTATATTCTCTGAGCCCCTATACCCCGACCTTCAAAGGTTCAAACCAACCCAAAGCAGGAAAGGAGAACAGTTTCCTAGCTTATTTTGGCGCTACTTTTACAATATTATATATATATATATATATATATATATATATATATATATATATATATATATATATATATATATATATATATATATATATATATATATATGTATGTTTATATATAAATATATGTATGTATGTTTAAAATATGAATTTTATCACATCACCGTGACATCTAAATTGTAAGAGTACTCGTCACTGAAGTTGGAGGTAGTTGCTGTCGGTGAACTTATCAATATTACTGTAATTCTACTTGGTATTATTTCCGAGGTTGAGCAAACTGACATTAAACGACATTTGTAGCTCAATGTTGTGAGTATATAACGAGGCGGCGAGTAAGAGGCTGAGTCAAGGTGTATTCTAATTTATTGATACAAAATCTCTGACTGGTCAAGAACTCTTATGAGCGAAAAGTAGAATTTGACATTAGAAGAAAAAGGAGGGATGTCTATATACAGTCAGATGTGCTTTCTCACACCTGAAGAATGGTTAACAATTCTATATACAAATTAGGAAGAGGTTTCAAATACATATGGTTAGGAAGCTTGCAATGCCTTACATACATTAGTAATTACAGTTCTGGCAATGACATAAAGTATCTTCTGAAAAATGCATAGAAGATCGCTTGAGTCAGGAGCTCTGAAGCTGTGTTTCCTGAGAGGCTTGGTGGGTCATGTAGTTTTTTGTTTTGAAGCGAGAATGGCCCGAGTCCTGGCAACAGGTCTGGACTTCACAGTACTCCCCCCACCCGCCCGAAAGCAAGCCTAGGGGAGTGGGTCGCAGTCCAGGATATAGGCTAGTTTTAATCTGTTGGTGGAGACCCAGGTGACTTTCCGTTCCACCGTCAACTGATATGCTTTCTCTGTGCATTGGAGTATGCGGTGTGGTCCCGAGTAGGCTGGGGAGGGGGGGGGGCTTGCATGTGTCTATTCTTATGAAAGCATACTTTGCTGTTTTAAGGTGTTCGGGGACATATTTTTTTCTTGCTACATCATATGTTGTCTTCACCGGTATGATGTTTTCCAATGCTCTATGAACGTCTGGAAGAGTCATGGGCTCTGTCATGTCTTGAAAAACATCTGCCGGTATTGTCAACACTTGGCCGTAGAGTGCTTCTGCCGGTGATGTGTTGAATGCTGCATGCGGCTGTTCTTAATCTCAGCAAGACCCATGGTAATTCTTGTCTCCAACTTCCACCTTGACATCTGGCGGTGAGTGCTGAGTTGAGGGAGCGGTGCAGCTGCTCCACCATGCTGTTCACTTGCTGTATGCTGTTGTGTGAATGAGTTTTGTCCTGAGGCTGGTGGTGAGGGAGCTCCATAAGGTGGAGGTGAAGTTAGCTCCTGGTCGCTTGTTATGTACTGCAGTACTCTGTGCCTGCTGACCCAGTCTATTAGTGCTTTCGCACAAATCTCTGCTGTCTGCTGCCTTGCTGGTATTGCTTTTGGCCACCTGGTGTTCCTGTTAATGTTCGTGAAGAGATACCTGTATCCCTCGGAGGAGGTCAGGGGTCCCACAATGTCGGCGTGGATGTGGGCCAGTCGTTGCTGTGTTGTCTGGAATTTTCCTATCCCAGTCTCTGTGTGTGCCTTGTTACTTTTAACGCAGCATGGTAGCCATTCTCATGCCCACTTTTTGATGTTCGCCATTCTCCACCAGATGTGCCTCCGACAAGGTTCAAGCGGTGGATCTGACTGATGGAAGGGACAGGTTGTGAGTGAGGTTGAAGGCTTTCTTTCTCAGCCCTAATGGTAGGTATGGGCGAGGGCGTCTGGTACTCATCTTGTAGGCGATGGTTGTCTGGATAGGTTGCTCCAAGTAAGGGTTGGGTTCTCCTGCTGAAGTTGCTGAAGGATGCCAATGGGCGATGACCATGGTCTGCTGTGTCTTGTTTGAGTACCGTGCCCATCGCTGTGCTGTGCTACTCGTGTCCGTCATTAGAGTGAGGGACCTATGGGGTAAACAAAAGATTTAGTGTGGCAGCAGAGGTAACTGCCTTTTTTAGTTAGTGTGAAGGCTTTATCTTGTTTTCCATACCAACATAATCTTTTAGGTTTTCCTTTAAACATTCGTATATTGGGGGTATTATTTCAGCAAGGTTAGGTATGAAACAATGGTAATAGTTAATCATTCCTTGAATTCTTGGACTACTTTGATTGTGTTTGTTTTGGGAAGTCGGTGACTGCTTGACCTTCTTCGGGAGGGCTTGATAACGTCGGGGGCTTATTTGGTGGCCCAGAATTCCACTGCTGGTTTTGCCCAATTGCATTTGCCTTTTCAGACTATAAGTCCATTTTCTTTTAAGTATTTGCAGGACCCCCTGATATCTCTCATGTGTTGTTTGATGTTGGGGCTGAATATCAGTATATCGTCGACGTAGATGATGCAGAAGGGTAGGTTGCCCAGATTTCATCCATCAGATGTTGGAAGGTCGCACCAGAGTTCAAGGCCAAAGCAGCTGTAGTTGAAGGTGTATGTGCCGAAGGGACCGATAATGGCCGTTTTTTCTATATCCTCCTTAGAGACCGGAACTTAAGTATCCCTTCAACAGGTCGATCTTCGTAAATATGTTGGTACCTCCATCTGGTTGGTTATGTCAGCGATGTTCAGCTTTGGGCACCTGTCGGGTACTGTCTTGATGTTGAGTCTCTGGTAGTAGCTGCAGGGTCGCCATGTGTAATCAAGTTTTGGTACCATGTGTCTGGGAGATGCCTAGGGGTTGGAGGCTTTTTGGCATATTCCTGCCTGTTCCATGTCCCGAAGGCTTATTTGGCGTAAGAAAGTTTTAATTGGGCCAAACTTAAAACAGGCATGCATGGGTGACCTTGGTGACTATGTGCTTTGCGGGTTTGGTCAGGTTGTGCTGCAGTTCGTTGTTAAATATCTCCGGAATTCCTGTAGGAGGTCACTTACCTCCGGTGCTGGAGTTGGTGTGAGGAGGCTACGGGGTGGTTGTGATCAGCTGCTGTTTTGCTACGTCTACCAGCATGTCGGGGCTTTTTAGAAAGTCTGTTCCTAAACGTGCAATTGTTACATCTGCTGTGACAAATGTCCGGTTGTACTTCTTCCACCAAAACGACACTTTCATGGTCCTTTTCCTGTATATTTTCAGTGGGCTCTGCTGGGTGGATGCCTGTAAGGTGCTGGGGGTTGGACAGAGGCATTTGTGCAGGCCGGTTGGCAAGAATGATTTGAATGTGCCGGTGTCGACCAGAACCCAGATTTGATGTTTTGTCTGCGATGAGAAAAACAGGTCAATTTTTTTTGCCTGTACTTGTAAGAAAGACAACGAAAGTGGTGCAGTGTCTCTTAAGAGACAACCGGTTTGCCCACTGGTGACATTTATTTTGCTGGGTTGCTGCTGCGACTCTTTTGCGTGTTTTTTGACATGCGGCAATCATTTTCACATTTTTGGGCTTCGCTCCTGAACTCCAGTGGTAGAAACAAATGTCCTTGAGATGTCCTTCTGTTTTGGGCTTGTATTTTGGTATGTTTTTCCACCTGGAGCTTTGGTAGTAGTGTATAAGGGTGGCGGGGCCCTCTGGATCGCTGTCCATCTCTGTGTAAGTCTGTTGCTGTGGCTGTGGGGTGGCTATGGTTGATGCATTGGGGATGGCTGTGACTATTTGGTGGGGTAATTTTGTAAGTAGGACCTCTCACAAGGTCCAGCATGGTTCCTGGGTGGCAGTCTGTGGCGGGGATTGTAATTAGCCGCCGTAGTTAGTTGTAGATGTGCGACAGCTGTTGGTCTCCTATTGCTGCCTCTACATTGCCTAGAAATTTCCTAGCTCTGAGGGTGGGCAGCATGTTGAAGGATGACCTTAGTTGGGCCTTCAGCACTATGTAGGTGCTGGTTGTCTTTTGGTTGGCGAGCCATTCTGCGATCTGCTCAAAGACGTTGTCTGGCAGGAACTCGAGGATGGTGTCGGCTTTGTGGGATGAAGAGAAGATCTTGTTCGACCTGAAGATGGTCTCTTCTCTGAAGAACCAGGCCTCTGGGTTGGGTTGTGAAGGTGGTAGGCGGATGTTTGCTGCTGCAGCGTTGTCACTGCGGGGTTGCTGGTGGTGGCAGCGTCGGTCATCTTCGGGGTCACCAGTATAATGAGGCGGCAAGTAAGAGGCTGAGTCAAGGTGTATTCTAATTTACTGATACAAAATCTCTGATAGGTCAAGAACTCTTGCGAGTGGAAAAGTAGAATTTGAAATTAGAAGAAAATGGAGGGACGTCTATATATACAGTCAGATGTGTTTTCTCACACCTGAAGAATGGTTAACAATTCTATATAGAAATTAGAAGAGGTTTCAAATACATATGGTTAGAAAGCTTGCAATATCTTATACATGAATGATTACAGTTCTGACAAAGTCAAAGTATCTTCTGAAAAATGCATAAAAGATTGCTTGAATCAGGAGCGCTGGATCTGTGTTTCCTGAGAGTCTCGGTGCGTCATGTAGATTTTTGTTTTGAAGGAGGATGGCCTGAGGTCCCGGCGACAACTCTGGACCCTAGTATATATATATATATATATATATATATATATATATATATATATATATATATATATATATATATATATATATATATATATATATATATACACACAGTATATATATATATATACACAGTATATATATATATATATATATATATATATATATATATATATATATATATATATGTGTGTGTGTGTGTGTGTGTGAGTTTGTTTTTCCGCAAATAATGCTTAACAAATATTAACTGAATTCTAGTAAGCATGTTTTTTCCATGATTTACGGCTGTCACGGTAACCATACATTAATTATTGTACGTAACCTTACAAACGTGCTTTGTCTTTATTTAAGGTCGCTGTTAGACTAATGTTTGTTACCCATACGGAATCTAACATTATTTCCCCATAAATGTTTCGCCTGTTGTCAAGCGTATGAAACTATCTTTTGCATAATGTTCTTGCTTTTAAGAGAAATAGCACAAGAAGAGTTCTTGCTTTTAAGTGAAACAGCACAAGAGAAGTTCTTGCTTTTAAGAGAAATAGCACAAGAAGAGTTCTTGCTTTTAAGTGAAACAGCACAAGAGAAGTTCTTGCTTTTAAGAGAAATAGCACAAGAAAAGTTCTTGCTTTTAAGAGAAATAGCACAAGAAAAGTTCTTGCTTTTAAGAGAAATAACTCAAGAAAAGTTCTTGCTTTTAAGAGAAATAACTCAAGAAAAGTTCTTTTAAGAAAATGGCACAAGAAAAGTTCTTAAAGAGAAATAGCACAAGAAAAGTTCTTGCTTTTAAGTGAAACAGCACAAGAGAAGTTCTGCTTTAAGAAAAAGAAAAGTTCTTGCTTTTAAGAGAAATTCTTCTTGCTTTAAGAGAAATAGCACAAGAAAAGTTCTTGCTTTTTAAGAGAAATAAAGAGAAATAGCACAAGAAAAGTTCTTGCTTTAAGAGAAATAGAAGCACAAGAAAAGTTCTTGCTTTTAAGAGAAATAGCACAAGAAAAAGTTTTGCTTTTAAGAGAAATAGCTCAAGAAAAGTTCTTGCTTTTAAGAGAAATAACTCAAGAAAAGTTCTTGCTTTTAAGAGAAAAATGGCACAGAAAAGTTCTTGCTTTTAAGAGAAATAGCACAAGAAACTTTCTTGCTTTTAAGAAACAGCACAAGAGAAGTTCTTGCTTAAGAGAAATAGCACAAGAAAAGTTCTTGCTTTTAAGAGAAATAGCACAAGAAAAGTTCTTGCTTTTAAGAGAAATAGCACAAGAAAAGTTCTTGCTTTTAAGAGAAATAGCACAAGAAAAGTTCTTGCTTTTAAGAGAATAGCACAAGAAGAGAACGCACCAACACACGACAAGAAAGATCAAATGAATGAATACGACTTTGACTTTTTGCATCGTCACAGGTACTACACGTCAGCAGTAGCATGTAATTCATTCTGTTATTCACACCGCTTCTCAACAAAGCTTGATTTATTGACAGTGCGGCAAATGTCGTACACACCAAAGTCCGCACGGGCAGAAAATCACTGTTCTCTCCGCTGCTTCGACGAACACTTGCGGCGTCCGCGTGCTCGTCAGGTACTGTTAATCATCCGTTTGTTCTTGTGAAGTTTATGTTATATTGTGATTTAATCTTTTACAGGTTATACGCGACTTGGAAAACGGTAGGTTATCGTTATTATAATTGCGAATGACCGAACATACAGTTGTCAAGCCAGCTCCCACAGAATCGAATGTCACACGAAAGAAAGATTCGAAAGGGGGAGGGGGGAGAGAAAACAGGGAATGAAAAAGGACAAAAGGAAAAAGAAGTTACAATGGGGTGGGGTAGGGGTGGGGGCAATTTAGGATCTACCCCTGAGGGCAAAGACAGGCCATTTGAAAGAGGTGGAGGGAGCTCCCTCTTATTTCGCAACTAAGCCTGGAGTTTGATATGAAGTCGTAATTTTAAAAGTTTTATGTTGAATTTATGATTCTCCTACACGTTACAGAATCCTGCAGATTTTATATAATATTATGCTTTCCGTTAATGAATCTGATATTCATAGTTTACAATTTATTGTGCTCCATATACGATGGAATCACTGCAAGTAGAGGTGAATTTAGCTGAAAATAAAATGACACCCCGAACACTTACTAGATTTCTTGGCAGAATATGGCATGAAGAAACAAAGCCTGATGATGGGGAACTGGGAGTGACAGCTTCGATGGCGTAGATCTGACTGTAAGCGGTAATTATACAGGCATTGCGGCAACGTTCGTTGTAATGAAAATATTAATTATAATTACTCTCAATAGACTAGAGACGGAAACTGATATAAAACTTAAAGACGAACAAGGTGGCTTTAGAACGGCAGGAGTTGCACAGAACAAATATATGTGTTAAGACACATGCACAGCGTATAAAATTCAGAAATCCCCTTCTAGTGGGTTTTGTTATGCGTAGGAATTGGACAGTTTCAGTCGAACCAAAAAGATAGTCTTGCATCACCATTGTCTCCCCGTTAAATATGTAAACCTTACTAGTATCATACAAAAATCAAAGTATATGCAAAGTCAATGTCCGTGGGGTCTTGTCAAGGGAGTTCCCAGGAAAAAATTGGGTGATACAGGCAAATGTTTTGTCACCTTTGCTGTTTGCCCATCTCAAAGATATTATAATGATCAAAAGTGCTAGCGATGCACGAAAGGGTGACTCTGAGGCAACGACAGAGGCTTGACAGATTTACAATACGCAAATGATACTGTTTTAATGAGCTAGATACCACAAGATTTGCAAAATATGCTTAATATAAAACATTATGTATCTAGAGAGATTGGACTCAAGATATTTCTAAGACAAACAGAAGTAACGAGGACGGCGTATGCACAAAGGAATGAAATAAAACTATATGAAGAAAGGATTTATGAGGTTGTCTTTCATGTATTGAGGACCAATGATATCCAATAAAAGTTCTCTTGAGTTGGAAATACTGAAAGACTAAAAAATGGCAAATCAATTAATGAACAGACTGAATGTGATTGGTAAATCCAATAGACTGAAAGTACATACATAAGTAAACTATACATTAGTCTAGTATAGTGTGACTTGAATTGCTATAAGAACAAATCATGATGTGATGATGAAACTAAATCTAAATGACTTGGTTGATTTCAGAATAAAACTTTAAGAAAGGTCTTGGAAATCGGACGGCAGGACAGAGTGAGAAATGATACCAAAATGGAAATAAAAGAAGCTCCAATGTAGAAGAAATAATGAAGAAGGAGAGATGGAGGGGATTTGGATATGTTTTTTAAATCAGAGGACTTGGAGATCCTGGCCTTCTTGGTTTAGAATTATGAGACGAGAAACACTTTACATAAATGTGGCACTCTTCTTTAAAATCTCACGGAGAAACACTAGTGTAGTGTTTGGCACTGGACTTTCTAATATCAGAGAGAAGTACTGACCGTAAGACTGGCACAGTACTCTCTAATCACAGCAAGGAAACACTGAGAAGCACTGATCTTGAGAATGGCACTATACTTTCCAATATCAGAGACAAACACGAATCATAAGACTGACAAAGTGTTTCCTAATCTGCGCAGGAATCCATGGTTCTACGATAGGTACAGTAATTCCTGACCTTTGAGAGAAACTCTGGTCCTAAAATTGGCACTACTCTCTAGTATCAGAGAGAAACACTATAATATTTGATCTGAGATGGGAAAATGGTCCCATGATTGTTAATATACCTTCTAATATGCGATTCTAAGATTGTTAATGTACCTTCTAATCGACGATTAGAAGGTACAGTGACAGTACTGTACTTTCTAATTTAAGACGGAAATACTGGCGCTAAGACTGGCAAAGCATTCTCTGATCTCATATAATAGCGCAGACCTTGAAATTAGTCCTATAATTCTTAATCAAAGAATGAAACTCTGTCTCATATGACTGGCACTTTGCTTCCTAATCTGAGGAAGTAACACTCATCTCAGATTTTAACACCAAGAAACACTGGTTTCAAGATTGACAATACGAAATTTCCAAGTAAATACCAGTCGTATGATTAGCACTGTAGTTTCTAGTGTGAGAAAAACAGCAGTCCTGAAACTGGCACTGTAATTTTAAATCTGTAATTTCTAACCAGCGAGGAAACTGGTCGCGAGACTGGTAATGCACTCCCTAATTTAAAAAAAAAAAAGTTGTCGTAAGGTTAGTGCTATAGCTCCTAATCCCATACAGAAACACTGCTCTTAACATTCACAATGTACCCTTCAAAGTGAAAGTGATTCTGTGACCCTAAGACTGGCGATGTACTTTCAAACTCTGAGGAAAACACAGGTCCTAAAATTGGCAACTTCCTTTTCAAATTGATTGAGAAACACCACTACTAAGACTGGCACTGTACGTTCTAAATTCAGAGAGAAACACTAGTATTAAAATTAGAAAAATAAGTTTTAATCTCAGAGAGAATACTGGGAAGCATTGGTCTTCAGAATGGCAGTGTACTTCCTTATCTCACTAAGAAACACCGTTCTGATGATTGACACTATTTTCTAATCTAAGAGGAGGCTGCTCCTACGATTGGTAATGTTCTTTCTAATCTGAGGGAAAACACTAGGCGTAAGATTAGAATTATATTCCATAATCACATAAAGAAACGTTGATCCTAAGATTCACAATGTACCTTCTGACCTCAGAGCGACACAATGGTCCAAAGACTAGCGATCCATTATTAAAACTCAGATAAAAACACAGGTCCCACAGTTGGCACCGCGTATTGTAATTACAGAGAGTAGTACTGGTCGTAAGATAAAGAAACATTAATAGATGTCGGAGCTTGGAAATAACAGTTCAGGACTAATCATGTACATCACAACAAGAGAGAAAGAGAGAGAGTTTTATTATTTCCTATACTGAGGTTTTTATTTAGCTGGATAAACCAAAAATTAAAAACTTTAGTCGGGTAATGTTGTGACAGAATAATTAGCGGTTATCCTAAATGTTTACCAGCTTAAATGTATCGACTTTCCGTTAGAGCGTGTTAAAGTCTGAAAAGTGAATTATACCGGAACACTGACCTTCAAACTAGCATATCGTGCAAAGCTGAACTGAATGGCAATAAAAAAGATGGGCAGGAATTTATCTTAAGGTTTTCATTAAGAATTTTCCCACGGGTTAAATTACAGAACTCCAGTAGAGTAACTACACTACTGAATGTGCAAAATATTCTTTTACAGGAGTCCCAGTGACAGATTAATTACAGAGTAAGATTCGCTTGCATGACAGCGTGACAAATGGGTAAAGATATCTCCTGAGAGAGAGAGAGAGAGAGAGAGAGAGAGAGAGAGAGAGAGAGAGAGAGAGAGAGAGAGAGAGAGAGGACGGTACAACTGACAAAAGCAGTCTTATTTATTATCATGTAAGAACTCTGGACCTCCATTGGCAGGGCTACGCGATGTCAAGAAACGAACACGCATATTGCAAATTTCATTTGATATCTAAGTCACTATACCTCGGGAATATCTTACACTCGAGTTGGGAATTATAAGTGATATGTGCTTCGTCACCAGTGGGATTCGAACTGCCAACTGGATGAGAAACAACGAATATAAAGTGACTATGACACTGAACCATCATGGTCACTGTATTTTCAGTGTTTCCGAAACCAAGCGGCAGTTCGAATCCGATTGACATAGTGAACTGGATACCAAACGAAATTTGTGGCTTAATATTTGTGAATAAAAACCTGTCCCGGGTGTATATGACAAAAATATATAATATATATATATATATATATATATATATATATATATATATATATATATATATATATATATATATATACACATATTTGTATTATACACATACATATACACACTTCGTTGTGTTGAACAATAGCATAGATAAGGTAACACTCCAAAGCGTGTTATTTCATTGGTTGCACAAGATGGTTAATTAATTGTCTCGCAATTCATTTCTGGCAGTAATTTTGTTTTAAAAACCATTTCTAAGGTTTGGGTCACCTACTTTTTAAAAATTTGGCTTCTAGGAAAAGACGGTGTCTCATGCTGATGTCTTTTCGTAACTGACGGAGAGTCATGTTTGGTTTGTATGTTGACTTTTCTCAAGTTTTAAACACTTTTATATTTCGAGTTTAATTTCTGTGGCAAAAATTAAATTTTAGTTTAATTATTATGGATAATGGTTGTGCCATTTTGATTCTCAAAACTAGAATGAAAATTAAGTTCTCTTCAGTCCCATTCATTTACCCCTTCTATGAATACTATGGTACACACACACACACAACACACACACAACACACACACACACATATATATAAATATATATATACATATATATATATATATATATATATATATATATATATATATATATATATATATGTATATATATGTATATATATATATATATATATATATATATATATATATATATATATATATATATATATATATATATATATATATACATATACATAAACACACATATACCGTGAGTGCGGTGGTGCACTGGGCTTTCATTTGCCAAAAAAAGGGAAAACTGTTTGGTATTTGGAAATGCGCATAAAAATCGATATTTTTACAACGATAGACGGAATATCTTCCGTGCAAAGCACATACTACTAAGACGTAGGGTATATCCGGGCTTTCTTTTCTTTTACATTTTTTTTATATTCCACAAAGTATTATTTATTTTTAGGGAAATGGTAAAAACTGAGTTCTGACTCGCGCGTTAAATTACCGATTTAATCAGGAGAAAATATGGAAATACTATTTTACTGATAAATGTTAATTATTTTAGAATCTTGAAACAAGCTAATCAAATACTTCAGGACTCTCTGGAAGTAGTCGAGTCACGTGCATCCGTCACAGCAGTGTTTTCGTAACACTGCATACTAGGATATCGATTCAGGTCCAACGCATCTTGCAACGTCACGACTACGCTGGGGCTTTGTCCCCTAAGTGCCTCCAACCCCTCCTGAGTATTTGTATTGGATGAACATCAAATCATCGCTATGAGACGCATTGCCGTCACACACAGTTTTCTTAGTCTGTGCAATTCCAATCGACATTATTGCACTTAGGCAACTACAATTCTCAATAATGTGGCTTCTTTAAGAATTATGATTAGAAAAAATTAACGACAGACATAACTGAGAAGTCAACTAATTTGACGATTTAAAAAAATATAGGTAAATCGTTTTCGGAAATTGTCTTGCGAATTTTCAGCCAAAATTTTGTTCCATTATTATCCGATTTGCAAAATCTGTCGCCTGTCTATAACAAAAACAATGTTCCTATCCAAGGTTAAATTACACAAAAAATGAACACATTAGAACCAGCAGTAAAGAACATACTAAGAGTAAATTTCTTCCTCCAACAGTTTCCAAACTATGTTTTATTTTATTTACCAAGTAGAGTGTGGGGCAGAAAAAAACGACCTCGTAAGCATTTAACATTTGTATGTGAATAGGCTGTTTGTTAGTCTTCAGCAAGATAATTACACATCTTAATTCTTCTAAATTACTAACTCTGTGAACATTGTTTGTATTGAAAAAATAAAAACTGCTTCCCCTTCAACCTTTACCTTTGAGGAGGGGTAGGAACGTCAGTTCTTGCTAAGGACATAGCTTCTTGCTTGGTGTACTAACTTCGATGTGTTGAACAATAGCATAGATAAGGCAACATTCCAAAGCGTGTGATTTCATTGGTTGCACAAGATGATTAATTAAAGTGTCTCGCAATTCATTTCTGGCAGTAATTTTGTTTTAAAAACTATTTCTAAGGTTTGGGTCACCTACTTTTTAAAAATTTGGCTTCTAGGAAAAGACGGTGTCTCATTCTCATGCTGATGCCTTTTCGTAACTGACGGGAAGTCATGTTTGATTTGTATGTTGACTTTTGCTAAATTTTAAATACTTTCTTTTTTATTTCGAGTTTAATTTCAGTGACAAAAATTAAATTTTGATTTAATTATTATGGATAATGGTTGTGCCATTTTGATTTTTAAAACTAGAATGAAAATTAAGTTCTCTTCAGTCCCTGTCATTTACCCCTTCTATATGAATGCTATGGTACTGCTAAAACCTACGGGTTTCTGGTATGCTTGTTTTTGTCTTGCCCTTCACTACCCATAATTGTTCTAGTACTATTATTAGCAAAGTAAGGTTCTTGTTACTTTTCACATGGTACAAGTCAGCTGCTTCCACGTAACCATTTTCTACTTTCTGATATATTTAAGCCATGTATTCTGATTCATTTTCTAGTTTTGTAATGTTTAATTGAACTTATTACAGCTATAAAATAGATTATTCTACCTCTGAAAGGTCAAGCAAGAAATTTGAAATTAAGTGGTGTGCAATTTTAATTCAGTGTTTACTAGAATTCTCAGGAGGTTTCAACCCTCTGCCTTGAAGCATGAAAGCATTAGGAATATTCGTCAGCTATCCATTATAGTATGGGAAATATCATTAATGCTATGCTTTTCTTGCCTCCAACAGACACAGCAGGCTAACAATCTCATCAACAGCTATTCAATAGCTATGTTTACATTGGACTGGAAGGTATGGTCGGTGTTGGTCCCGATTGCCGCCATCGTGGTAATTCAAACAGCGACTGAAGGAACTGGAAAATCAGTGATTCTTATAGAATCTCCTTGGGCTGACTTCTTTGCAGTACCAAATATGACTTTTGTCTGGCTAAGTGCACTGGTTACTCTTGCAGGACTTGGTAAATGTAAGTAATTGATGAAATATGCCTCAAGTACTAGGCCAGACTTGCGCTTGTTTATATATATATATATATATATATATATATATATATATATATATATATATATATATATATATATATATATATATATATATGTTGATTATATATACTGTATATACTGTATGTATATATATATATTATATATATATATATATTGATTATATATATATATATATATATATATATATATATATATATATATATATATATATATATATATATATATATATATATATATATATATATATATATGTAACTTATACACGCTTGGGTTTTTACACACTCACAAATATCAAGCCATAAATATCGTTCAATGTCGAATTCACTATATCTCAGGAATAACTTATACCTCAAAAGAAATATAATTGATAAGTGCTTCTGTGCCCACCAGAAACAACTATAGACAATGACTTTGACCACATAGTTATCAAGAGAAATATTATTGCTATTATCCAGAATATGAATTCTATTTATATGTAACAAGCCCACAGGGGCCATTGACTTGAAATTGAAGCTACCAACTAACATGGTGTTCACTAGAAAGACATAGCAAAAGGTAAAGAGAGATGCAGGAAGAGATCACTTATTAAAAAAGAAAAAATCAGTTAACAAATTACTAAATAAATGGGTAAAAATGTAAGTAAATTATAAAAATGCAAGGAGAATTCAATTAGGGTAGCAATGCATTGCGTCTTGGCTTGAAATTTTGAAGTTCCAATTGCACGACCCTCAGGGAGACTGTTCCAGTCCAACAATGTGAGGAATAAAGGACCTCTGGAACTGAGAAGTTCCACAGCGAGGCATATTTACTTCATACTGGTGCTTCTGTTCAGCAAATCTGGTTGCTCTCGGCAGGAAAAAGGGATCAGGGATCAACTGTGAATGTGAAAGATCTCTGTTAAAATACAACTCATGAAAAATTGACAGACAAGAGACCATCCGTCGATGGTCCAAGTCATAACTGCTAACATTAGGAAACAGAAACCTTCCACCACGAACCACTCTATCTGAAAAAGATAAATCTCTGGCAGAAGCAGGCATCCACACTGGAGAACAGTATTCTAGTGAAGAAAGGACGGATGACCTAAAACAGGTTGCATGGATTTTATCACTGTTTTATATATGTATATATATATGTATATATATATATATATATATATATATATATATATATATATATGTATGTATATATATATGTATATATATATATATATATATATATATATATATATATATATATATATATATATATAGGGCCTTACATACAATACCAACTTTCATTGTCATTTGCTTTGACACTTTCATTAGATTTTTCTCAAAAGTTACACCACGAATAATTAAAGCTTCAGACTCATTCAGCAAAATCCCATCCACCTGAAGGGGAGGATGGGGTGGAATATCTGTGCGAGATCTACTAATCAATATTGTTTTCGTTTACTGTGTTTCAGCCTAATACTACATCGACTACACTATTCACTAATCCGCCCAATGTCCCGATTGAGACTAAGGGTAGCTTCATTTCTAATTAGTGGAGACTTTACTACACACACAAGTGTTGCATCATCGGCATACTGAACAATCTTGTTTTCATGGCCAACAACCATATCACTTGTATACACTAAAAATAACGGTGGACCAAGAACACTACCCTGTGGAACTCCAGACACAATAGGCCTTGGTTCGCTAAGATCCCCTGAACAGCAACTCGCTGCTGCCTATCTGTAAGGAAATCTTGAAGTAAACCTACAACATATCCACCCACTCTAAGATTCTGAAGTTTATAAATAAGTACTTTGTGGTTTACTAAACCGAAAGCAGCACTAAAATCTATTTGAATCACTCTGCACTCACAAACCTTATCAAGGTTCTCTTGCAAATGGTATGTCAAATCTAAAAGAACATCGCAAGTACCTAACTGCATCCTATATCGACTCTGCTGTATATATTTGTGTCAAATTTAGGATTTTTACCTTGAAAACTGGTGGACAAAGAAGCACGCTTGAATTATAATTCCCTTGGGGTGTAGGGTATTACCAGGGTATTGCGAATTCGATATTAAATTTTATCTGTGGCATAATATCGGCGAATGTATAAAATGTCACGTGTGTATAAGTGACAAAAATTCATAATGAGCCTAGTACTACAAACTTACAAATCTGCTCTCATGGTGGAGATTCTAGGTACAGAAACTGATTTCGACAGGAATATGCACAGCAGAGTCTATACAGCTTACAAATAGCTGCGGGTTAGCATGGCAGTGTCCATTGTATCGTCTCAGCCAGGCCAAAGTTCGAATATTGGCTGGCGCTGAAGAACTTACTCCATTATACCTCTCTTGAAGCTATTTCCAAAGTATCCTTAATTCAATGTCTTCGATATTTGAACTTTCCCACGAGACGCCTACACACAAAAAGATGTACCTTGAAAATGTGGTAAATATATATATTAATTTTCTCCTCCTCTGAATAGAACCTAAGTACGTTTATATATATATAATATATATATATATATAAAATATATATATATATATATATAAATATATATATATATATACTCGTATATATATATGAGTGTGTGTATGTATAAACACACACACACACAAATGGACTCAATTTCCCCAAAATTTTGGATTCTCTTGCTAATGAGAGACCTAAAATCCACATCCCAAAAAAAGAATAAATTAAGACACTCGTTTCTAAGGTGAAATTTCAATGCACACGATCTAGAAGAAATCCACTGAGGTACAAAGAAAATTTCTGTATTCACCTCCTATTTCGGAAATGAAAACGTGTTCCAACATAGTACAAAATCAAGAAGTCAAGGCACACATACATATGTATATATATATAGTATATACATCTATATAATTTTTTTTTATATATATATATATATATATATATAAGAGTTTCTCCTCTCACAATTTTTGTTGTAGGCGATCGCCTTTGTGGCACTGATTTCTTTGATGCAGACATTTTCATATTTCCTGACTTCTGTTTTAAATACTTCTTCAAATTTCTGGATAAGTAGACAGAGTCGTGGTGTGTTTTCCATTTATTTAAAATTGGTACAGACCGTTTCGCCTGTATTTCTGGCTTTTTCAAGCAGAACTAATACATTGAGTTTGTTGTTTAAGATTAAGCCAGCCTTTGTGCTGGCACGGGCTCTTGCTCCTGGAGCAGCCCGTAAAATACATTGAGATTCTCCCTTTCTGTTTATACCAAGCCATCGGCAGTAAGCGGATTATGGGAGATGCTAACGTTTTCATTTACAATGTTTGATTTACAGTACATTAGGGTGGTGAATAGTTAACATAATATTTACATGTGTTATTACATAGTATATGATGTTATGCCATTGGTTTTACATTCTATTTCTGTTTCTTATGGCTTGAAAATTATTGATTTCTTTGGCTGTGGCATTAGGGTGTGTCCTTGTTCTGCAGTGACACCCTGGTTTCTGGACCGTCATGGAGGGTAAACTTCTTTCAGAAGGCAGCCATACAAGATACATTGTGATACCTGTGTGTTTTATTTGTTAGTTTCGTTGTTTAACAGTACATCTAAAAAAAGTTTCTGACTGTGTTCTATGGTGAAGTTTAGTACGGATTTTCTGTGAAGATGTCTTTAGTCTGAATATCTTAGCTTCACAGAAAAATCCGTACTAAACTTCACCATAGAACACAGCTTAGACCAGAAACTTCCATTTTAGATGAACTGGTAAACAACGAAA
>NC_089742.1:66671505-66721505 GCF_040412425.1 Macrobrachium rosenbergii | reverse complement strand
ATATATATATATATATATATATATATATATATATATATATATATATATATATATATATATATTTTTGTCACTTGTGCACGCTGATATTTTTTATAATTACGAATGTTACGCCACAAATATTCTTTAATACTGAATTCACTGTACCTTGGGAATAATTTACGACCAGGGGAATTGAAACTGATGAGTGCTTTGTCCCTGGCAGACTAGGAACCGAGGACTAGTTTAGTAAACAACGACAGCCAGTGACTTGGACTGGAAGTGAAGTCAGGCTTAATCTCATTCAAAAGGATTCACCCGTCCTTTGAAGGATGAAGGATTGTAAGGATGAGAGGAAATGAAAGTAGTAAAAGGATTCCAAAGCTTGGCAGTAGACTGAAAGAAACAAGGTGTATAAATGTGAGAGGACGTGACCTGACAGGTGTCACGGGGCTGCTTGAGAGGAATAGGGACTTCTTCCATAAACTCAAAAGAATAGGGAATGAAATAAGATTTGGAACAAAGGGAGAGTATTTTGATCTTGGAAAAATTAAGGATGAAAATAACGACCGGACGAGAAGCCTTTAGTTGAATCATACTGTCAAAGGCATAAAATACTAAAACACTTTAAAAAAAATGCAACTAAATTCACGGAAGGAATTGAAGAAACTAGAGAGGTGAAAAGAGCTTGTGGCATCTAAAAAAAAAAAAAATAAATAAATAAAAAATTACAAGCGTAAGATTGAGTAATAAAATCCACAATTATATATAGTAAATATATTACTATGTAAAATAAACCAAAGACTTGCGAACACCTGAACGGTGTTCCTCATCAGTGTTAACGATAAAATGATTATTTTAACGTTAACATGATGAAACACCACAAAGGTGTTCGCAAGTCTTTGGTTTATTTTACATAGTAATATATTCACTATATATAATTGTGGATTTTATTACTCAGATTGTTTTTCACGAAATTGTGAATCAATTAGCAAGCGTAAGATTGTTACGTTTATCTCCTCCATATATCATACCCCTAAACGACCAGATTCTACGAAAACATAAAATCTTAGACAAAATCAGATGAAAATTTCACTTGGACACAAGACTCACTTCCAGATCTAAGAAAACCAATTCTGAGAGGGACTGCCATTCTTTCTGAGGTAAAGAAAACGTTAGACTGAGTTAACGTAACTTGCATCTTATTCATTTAAAATCGTTTGTCTCATGAAAAGAGTTGCCATTTTCTGTGAGACAGCAATTATTAGAGACAATGAACAGCCATGGTGACCTTCATAACCTAACCTACAATTATTCTACTACTTCTCTTTTCCAGGATTAAAGCAGGTCCCCAACTAGGGGTAAGTCTAAAGAACTAAAGGATTGGTGTAGCAGCCTATGCTGTATTCCTTATATTATCATCAGTTTATGATGTACTGAAGGTGGGTCTTATGGTTAGTTACTCTTGTCGCCACATTTAAGGGTAACATTTCTTTGTTTCCAACAATTTTAGGATCAAATAGTATTCCATATCTGCACCAGGACATTCGATGCATAATAAAACGTCTCTCCTTTCAGAACCCTACTGGATTACAGACTTACATAAGAAATCAGCAACTGAACTCGTCTGGGAAGACGGAACAAGTGCCAATGAGACTCAAGGACTTATAACAACAAGCAGCTCGACTGAAAACCTATTCGTAATGTACATGAATCACATCGAAGATGCAATAGAAGCTGCTGGTCCTTTCAGAGCACTTTGCCAAGCAAACCCTCTGGGGGTGAAGTGGTGAAAGTAACACTGAGACATCAACGAACTTGTGCGAGGTATCTTACACCGACTCGAAATCTGTCAGCATGGCCACTGAGAAACGTGGCAGAGTCAAATCACGGCTGATGTAAACCAGTAAACAAGGTATTTGGATTACAAAGACTGAATTCCGACTAAAATAGGCCTCTATTGACCATAAGTTCTTTGAAAAAACAGGAAGTAAATTTTTTATTGATTCATGGTAATAAGAATATATATATATATATATATATATATATATATATATATATATATATATATATATATATATATATATATATATATAGATATAGTCAGCAATGGAAAAGTTTTTTGAACCTTTGTAGTCAAAGAAAGATTGTGGAAATTATTTGAAAGCGCTCCAAACCTTTGATTTTCAATTCTTAGATTGAGACTGAGGTGGTGTTTACGCTTTTCTGGATATGGGAAAATCTAAATAATGATACTTTCCAAATTACCCAGTCAAATAAAATCATTGTAGGATCAAAGAGTAATTATTTGTCTATTGCTCCAACAAAATTAATTAGGAGCACGCAACAACGAAACAAATCTAATAAGAAATAGCAGATGAAAAAATCATGGATGTATTTAAGTATTTTATAAGCGTATACCAGCAATAACTATTCAAGTTTCCAATAACTTGATGTTACAGAACTTAGTCTAAAAATATTTCCTTATTTCATCAAGTAATAACTAATTCCAAACTTACCAAGATGGATTTGGTTTTCTGCAACGCATTAATTGTCCATTACAATTTCACTGTTCAGTATTCCTTCCACCTTTTCACTCACTACAAAATCCACAGAAGGACATTCATCTCACTCACTCACAGCATTTAATTGTGATTTCCACAAACTAGAACGTCCACCTTTTGCAATATCAGACACTTCTTTTATCATTGTAATTATAGTGATATCTCTTAATCGACCATTTAGATACTATCACTTGGATCATAATGGTTTACTTGTCCAGTTGCTCAACGGACTGACTGTTCAGTCATCAAACTAATCCTTACACTAATCCTTAAAAGAGAGATTTATATGTTTCCTTGCTTATCTTCAGGAGTATCTTATTCACCTTCACTCTTCGCTTCCTTTTTTATATTATACTAGCTGACCAACCCGGCACTGCTCGGGATAAGTCCGAATGACAACCGATAAACTTTCTCTCTCTCTCTCTCTCTCACTTTTTCCTCTCTTTCTCCTCCTTAACACCCCATCTATTCTCTCTCTCACTTCCTCTCCCTCTCTTTCTCACTCTAACCCTCCCTGTCTTTTCCCTCTTTCTTCTCCCTAACACCCCATCTACTCTCTCTCTCTCTCTCACTTCCTCTCCCTCTCACTCTCTCTGTGTCACCCCCTTCCCAGCTCCAACCCCCTTTGGTGCCACTGATGTCTTAGCCCTACAGTATTCTTTTCCAGGCAGATAGTAAGTCATGTGTACAGTATACCGAAATTAGATATGATAAATTCATAAAGTTACTAAGTCTATGGGCATAACCAGCCTCCGTTTCACTGGCAGAACCAGCCCCGTTTCAGGGAAGCCCTTCCACCCCACCCTCTTTTGTGCCCTATGGTGCTGGTGATGTCTTACCCCAACAGTGTTCTTTTCGAGATAGTAAGCCATATGTATACCAAGTTTGGTTGAAACTGCTCAATGCGTTTCAGAGTAATGCTGGAACATACATGCATACATACATTTATATATATATAGATTCTTATTAACTCACTTTTCTAAGCACAATTCTCCTGCAGTTTCACTTTCTTCTATGTCTAATAATTACATGCTTTCATTCACCTCACTACTTGCATTCATAACTGAATTTACTAGCAATAATAAATTAAACCACTAGTTAATTTACACATGAGTACAAGAATATGAACACTGGAAGCATACAGCAACTTACATTGGACTTTTTTTGGTGTATCCTTGTGGTTACGATGCCGTAGAATTTGACTTACTGGAACAGCAGCCCTGCACTATGGCTAACGGTACAACGGCCTCACACATCTGTGACTGGAAAAAATCACATCAGTATGACAATTACTACTGATCGTAAGATTAGAGATGTTTAAAGATAAACACACCCAAGCACAAAATGGCACTTGCATATGGTGAACTGTATTGTTTTCTTCCCAAATAAAATAAATATATATGCATCTCAATTTGGTTCTCGTCATTTATTAAGTCCCCGAAGAATGGTTGGTGCATGGAATCTTGAGTGACAAATTTCCTGGAGCACGATGAATACAGTTGCAGAATAGCATTCCCTCATCAGCGAAAATTTTAAGTACTGCCGCCATTTCCTCTGGAATGTCATGTTAAAACAAAAGTCATCGCTTTTTAAAAAGTGAGCCAAATGTATCATAATGTTTTTTACAAAATGGGATAATGAAAAAGCAGAGCATTTCTATTCTGAATTAAAGCTGTAGGAGAATGAAAAAAAAATTTGTTTGAAACATCATAACAACGGGATCTCAAAATCGTCTCAACATCTTTATTTGTATTGACCAAAAAAAGTAAAAATAAGAGATTTTGGAAAGGGCACTGTCGACAGAGTTGTGACATTTAGTTTATAAGTGAATGGAACAGAACTTCCCACACTGACTGTAATACCACATAGTAAGATGCCCGAGGCTGACAGGAAGTGATTTACAAATACATTGGTGATAATGTTCCAAGTTAATTCACAAAGCTATAGAAAGTATACGATGAAGCAAAATGCAGTTTTATGATCATTTCAAAATAACCGGTCACGGGCGAGACATACATCATTGTTTCCTGTAAGGATTGCAAAT
This sequence comes from Macrobrachium rosenbergii, assembly GCF_040412425.1. Classification (NCBI taxonomy): domain Eukaryota; kingdom Metazoa; phylum Arthropoda; class Malacostraca; order Decapoda; family Palaemonidae; genus Macrobrachium; species Macrobrachium rosenbergii. The sequence goes on along the minus strand of NC_089742.1, from coordinate 66,716,921 downwards.
ACCGCAGTTTTCCGAAAGAGAAATATTTACGTAATCAACTCTGGAGGTTTTCTTAAACAAAATTCTTACTGTATTTTAGCATAATGAAATTGAATACTAAGATACTGTTCATTTTTCATAATCATGCATAAGCCAGTTTTTGTTGTCATGTTTATGTTAGATTTTATTACCATTTTATTGGAAATTCTACGGAAACTGCAGTGCACTTTAAAACTCCTATAGTGGCGTTATCTGGTATTCACTAAGTTGTCATTTCAAAGATAAAGACTTCAATTTAGCGTGAAACATTTAGCAAGAAACATTAAGCATGAAAAAAGCAAAAAGTGTTAGAGGATAAGGGAGAGGGAGAATGAAGTTATCCTATAACAGTAAATTAGAATAGGCTAATGATCTGTGGCATAAACAGTATATTTTTTGAAATACTATCCGCAAGTCTCTGTGTAAAAACAAACTTGGGAGAATATAAAAAAGAACCTTATACAATAACAACAATTATAATTGACTTACAGGTGACGGACACCGGAAAAAAATTCAAACTCTTGGGGGAGTGCAAAAGAGCCGTTAATATCAGTAATATAATACAATAGCCACACATCGTTGGGATTTTGACTGCAGAATGAATTTTAAATAAAGTAACCTGGTATGCATATGCAATAACTTAAACTGGCTAGTGAGGGGGTCATTGTTACCTGGTTACCAACGGTAGCTGGAAATAAATCCTTTAATACCTTACCAGTGTCCTGTGCTTTAGATACGATAAACGCCAGCCATGTTCCGTGGAGAAAAATTCTCTAGATCCGTAAAGTTAGCTTTAAATCCAGTCTTATTTCCTGGATTGATCAAATGCCAAATACCTGACCTCCGTGAACCACAGCCAGGAACAACCAAGTTGAGACCCAATTGCGCAGCTCATGGGAAACAACCCCAACAAACCGGAACGATCCAGTTAGCAGAGGATGAATCAGAAATATAAAGAATCTGTCTCTGCAATGTTTTAATCTAAATTTCATTCCCTTTGACTATGAAGACAGTAGTCCTCGTGAAGCTAAGAGCTTTTAAGGGTATTTCCAACCACATAACAACACTCAGTACACAAGAAGTTTTTATTTTATCCTCAACAATAATCAACCCTCTTTCAGGCATGTTTCATTTGCATGGCCTCTCAGCAAAACGAGACAGGGAAACAGAACCTCCCTAGATCGGTCCTGTCAAAGGAAGCCTCATAAAGATAGAACAAAAGTTTTGATGGCTATGCCCCCTAGGTAGAGAGATAATTAGAACTGAAAATATAAAGAATAATATAAATGTTTCTGGGGCAGCTATAAGTTTTAATAATAATAATAATAATAATAATAATAATAATAATAATAATAATAATTAATAATAATAATAATTCACGTGAAAAAATTAAATTTTTGGTTGTTTTTAAGTGTATTATTAGAACACTACTGAATTCTTTAGTGTTCACAACTGCTAAGTCAGGCCTCAAGATGAAATTTCATTTATCTTTACTCTTAACAAAGGACAAAAGGCCTTCAAAACTAATGAACTGTATTGTAATAATATTGATAGACATCAAAAACTACACAAAGACTCTTTGTCATGATTTATCCGGCGTCAGTGTCCTTTGCATAATAATGATAATAATGCTGTATATCAGGTCCACAATAATATTCAGTGGTGAATTATGCTGATTTTATAAAAACGTTTTATAAAATCAACATAATTCACTAATGAATATTATTGTGGACCTGATATACAGCATATCCCGTCCTCGATCTAGAGGATAATAATAATAATAATAATAATAATAATAATAATAATAATTAATAGGTAGGACTGGATTGATTTGTACATATCGTCTCCTATCATAATGAAAGAATAATACATAGTGATGGTACTCACGCAAAACTTGAAATTGGAGTATTTGACGACGTCGTAATTAACTTTTGTCTCTTAGGAGCCAATAAGAAATTTTAGTGCAAACAGTAGATTTATTCACAATTTTTAATCTGCATGAATTTTCAGCCATGTTTTCTCTATTTCACGAAAGGGCACTAATTTCTGTTGCTAAAGAATTTGTAAACCTGTTGGACGACAACATTCCCTAAAACAATAACATGACCATTTGTGGACAAAGCCTTATCACCAAGTCTTTTCTTACAGGAAATGAAAGAACTGTAGAAATTCCTCATGTATCTGATCACTTATGCAATATAGAGGTGTACAGAAATTATTATTGTTAGGGAGGAGACCTTCTCTGATAGCAGCAGTGCTGAAAAAAAAGCTGTTCCTACGTTATTTATTTTGTATAGTCTTCTCTATTCGTCTTACAATCTTCTCAATGGCGTGAAGCTGGTATATCAAGATTCCTAAGGACACATAAAGGTCTTCTGCTGTCTTACGAATAGTTTCATTTCTTCTGGCAGGCCATTTACTGAGTTGCAAAAAATGAATTAATTGTGATACGCATTAAACAGGAATATAGAGCAGGAGGGTGGTTTACAGTCGACGGGTTGGCTAGTGGCCTGAATTTTGATTGGTGGCGGAATGATGATGGCGTAATTGGTCCCGGAGAAGTTGTGACCTTCTGGTGTTGTTGGCTGTCGGGGGTGGGGGGTTGGGTGTTGGCTGGGGCTATTCTTACTGGTGTGACGGGTACTAGACCGCTCAGGCAACGAGACAACGTCCAGTGCTCTCTCTCTCTCTCTCTCTCTCTCTCTCTCTCTCTCTCTCTCTCTCTCTCTCTTTTCGGTGTTTGGTGCCGGGCTACGCACTGGCTGATTTTTTACATTTCTCCTTAAGATGGCTGGGAGAAATTCAGTTTCTTTTAACTTGTTAATGCTAGGCATTTTTGCTACTATATGAAGTACCTCGAGAAGCTGTAGAAACAGCCATTAATTATTATTATTATTATTATTATTATTATTATTATTATTATTATGCATATGAGCAATGCAAGCTTCCAGAGATTACGCAGAAAACTCAAGGTAATAAAAACAGCCAACCATATCAAACTGAATTAAATGATTCAAACTCAAATATGATTAATAAAATATCTAAATAAAACTGAATATGAGTATTTAATAGCAAACAAATAAATGAAAGCGTTCTTGAGCAAAGCTACCTTCAAGAAATAGAGCGCAAGCGTCCAACTGTGGCAGCTAAAGACGTTAGAACGATCATGGCATAGCATACCATTAGCATAGCGTGTTGTTATTACATTAAGCTGGCCTTGTGGCAACACGACCTCTTTTAAACAATCATGAACACAAAAATGAGTGGCCATCAATCTTCCAAGAAACTGATCAATAAATACAGAATGGAATGGAATGGGATATGAAATTTAGGCTTGAAGCCAAGCACTAGAATTCGAGGGATTATGCAGCGCTATAATGAATTTGGTTTGAGATGAATAGTAATGGCAATGAATTTATAAATTAAATAACATAAAAGAATGTTTTTAAAACCATGGTAAAAACTGACGTTTGGCAAAAACTTATATTCTCCATAGAAAATTATAACTTTGCATTTACGATATGCATATAACCTTTAAGTGTAAAAAAGTAAAAAAAAAAAATATATCAATAAACATGCTTATATACATAACTGCAAAAGTGTATATACTACACTTGGCAAAGTACCTAGAGGTCAATATTAAATTTCATAATAGACGTTAATGTCTCCAAGGAAAGCAACCATGTTATTAACATCTACATCAGGACCAAGCAGTTCCGCTATATCCCTGCCCACTAACCCATGTCTTTGCCGTGCTGCAGCATACCTACAGCAATGTAATAACATATGTTCCACAGTAAGTGGAGAAGAATGTTAAGTATAACTTAGTTTACCCAGACCACTGAGCTGATTAACAGCTCTCCTAGGGCTGGCCCGAAGGATTAGATTTATTTTACGTGGCTAAGAGCCAATTGGTTACCTAGCAACATTATGGAGTCCGAATCACGTTAAAGCGAGAAATGAATTTCTATCACCAGAAATAAATTCCTCTTATTCTTCACTGGCTGGTCGGAGATTCGAACTCGCAGCCAGCAGAGTTCTAGCTGAGAACGGAACCCACTCTTCCAACGAAGAACTAGTAAGAGGAGAATCGCACTGTATACAGACTAGTGCAGTTCCCCCCTCAGAACAAGGAATCTGTGGGTCTATCGAGTATGGCCAATTCTCAGACGACATACAATCATACAATTTCTCTCCACGGTTTTGTTGGAATCCAGATGGCCAATGTTCAATACTTTGTCTGATCTTCCAGTACTTTCTATTGTTGGACAGAAGGGGAGAAAACCAACGCGCTTGCCATTTATTTTGTGATATATGAGCGAACAGTCCATTTCACATCAGCAGCGGAATAGAATGTCATCTTTAGCAATGACACCCCTTGCTTCATGGTCAGCAAGTTCGTTGCCTATAATGCCTACAGGGGCAGAGACCCAGAAAAAATGGACTAATTTGAATTTGGAAGCAAGCCTATACAACCATTCTTGAATATACTGAATAATTGGATGTTTAGGGTTATATTGCTTAATGGCCGTGAGTGCACTATAGGAATCTGAGTATATGATGAAAGTATTACCCCGTAGAGCAGAAATAATCTCGAGAGATTTGGTAATGCAGTTCATTCAGCTATAAAAACAGAGGCATTATTAGATATTCTGCCCATATGAGCCATTACCATTAACAACAGCACAACCAACGCCACTTGATGTCTGATCCATCAGTGAATAGTTTAACCGAGCCCGAATGTATTTGGTCATGATCAAGAAAACGAGCCTTCACTTCCTGGACATTAACTGATTTTTTAACAGTAGCTTTTTGACACACCGACGGTTCTGGGGTCAACCACGGAGGCAACTTAGAGCAATGAATTACCTTAATTTTTTGTTTTTAATAGACACATTGTCAACTGCAGCATTAATTCTACATGGAAGGCTTGGAATATGCGTTTGCAAAGCGCATCGTTTTGGTTAGGATATGGCCATGCTGCAGGTTTAATTTTCATGGAAAGGCTTGGATGAGCACTAGCAAACTGATGCGCATCGTTTTGGTTAAGAATGGATGCTGCAGGGTTTTTCGGGGAACCTCTCTGAATTTGATCATATACCGAGTCCCAGCTCCTCTCGACGTAAACCTGAGGAGCTCTTCTGTGTCAGTATATAAGCTTTCAACTGGTGATGTCTTAAATGCACCAGAGCATATTCTTAGGCCAGCATGATGAACGACATCCAACTCTTTAGGTTTGCTTGCACTTGCTGAAGAGTAGACTTGTTACAAACCAATAGGCAACCATATTCTTGACTTAGATTTACATAACGAGTCATATAACCACTGCAAAAGTGACCTCTTATCAGCACCCCAGTTAAAACATGAGACTACTTTTAAAATGTTAGGGGATTTCTTTACCTTAGTTTTCAAGGAGTCAATGTGACTAGCCCATGCTAGCTTCTTATCAAAAATCATCTCTAAAAACTTCACCTCCTCCTCATATGGTATTAGTGTCTTTCAGCTTAATATTTGGAATGGTTTCCTTTCGGGTACTTCTAGTAAAACGAACTGCCACAGTTTTGGAAGGGGAGAATCGAAAGCCATTGTCATCAGCCCAACTGCTGATTGCATTAACTGACTTTTGCAAGAAATTACAAGCTGCAATAGCATCACGACTAGTGACATATATAGCAAACAAAGATGCCTTTATTGAAGGTGAGGCACATTCAACAATGCTGTTTATAGCCACATCAAATAAGGTGACACTCAATACACTGCCATGTGGGACGCCTTCCTCCAGCACAAAAACATTAGACAAGGTACTTCCAATTCTAACTTTAACACCTATCACTTACAACAGAGATGATGAAATTTAACATATTACCTTGTATTCCCATGTCATGAAGCCGCTTAATAATACCAAAACGTCAAGTAGTGTCAAAGTTTTTTCAGATCAAAGAGGACTCCTAAAGTCTGACTGCGTTTTTGAAACCTTCCAGAGCAATTTGGGATGATAGTCTTAGTAGTGGGTCCAGAGTGGAACGATTTCTCTTAACAAACCATTCTTCTCTAGATGCCACATTAGTCTAGAATTCACCATTTTCCCAAACAAATTGCACACACAACTTGTAAGAGATATTGGCCGGTAGCTTGTAGGAAGATGTGGCTCTTTCAATGGTTTCTTAATAGGACAACTGCAATCTTCCAAGAAAGGGGAGTTAAAGACTTTAAGATAAGATTTAGCTGAACCTGGAGGATTTTTAAGCATGCTATAAAGCATGTTATCATTCCCGGGGGATGTCGATTCAGTTGATGACAGAGCATCCCTTAATTCCCTTAAAGTTAACTTGGCATTATAAGATTCAACATTACCAGAATTTAAATTAAGGGAAATGGTTGAATTCCTAATATTCTGGAACCGAATTGAATAGTTCAGAACTCATACTTCAGTAGAAAATGCTCACCCAGTTTTCAGCAACTTGTTTTAGGGCTTGTGACAAGGTCTCCATTGATTTTCAGACAAGGCGTTGGCGATGGAATGTGTTTTGCCACTTAGTTTTCTTGTCTTTTTCCAGATTAACCTGGATGGGGTCTTAGAACTTATGCCGTTTATGTAAAAAAAGCCAGGATTCTCTCTTTTTGCTTTTTAAAAATATTTTCTCTGTTTTGTCATAGCTCGTTGGTAAATAGATTTTGCTGTTGCAGATTGACTGGATTTATAACGCCTGTAACATTTCCTGGTAATTTTCCTCAAATTACCACAGGTTTTATCCCACCATGGAACAGCAGGTCTGCATGGTTTCCCTTTGGTCTTAGGTACTGAGTTTTCAGCACTATTCAATACATCAGAGGCAAAGTCTTCATAAGCCCTTACATGGGACTCGAAGGACTCAAATTCCTGAGATGGAAATCTCCATACTTTGAGCAGGTGGAGGAGAGGATGAAGGGGTTCTTACTCTCTTTGGACTTTTAGTTTGTTCTTGTTCCATTTCTTTGGGAAGGGTTTTTTGTTGCATGAGAGATGGGAGAGACAGAGGGGAAAATCTCATCAATTGGAGATGATTCTGCTGTATGAGTAGGCACATCTTCCTTAAAGAGGGGTGCTTCAACCCTGGCAGGCTGAGCACCTAGACCAGATGACTGGGTCTTAGTCCCAGGAGCTCTCAATTTTTCAGCAGGTAAAGGTGCTACATTGTTGGCTTGAGTTTTTAGAGGGGCTACGGAATTCAGAACCATAGCACAGGTCTTTGTCTGACCAATTAAATTTTTAGCATAACTGATGCCTATATGTTCAACATTACCTTTACATACAGCTGCCTCTTCATATTTATAAAATGTTTGCAGTTTTTATTGGATGGAATATGATCCAGTTCGCAATTTTTACATTTTGGTTGTTCCGAACAAGTTCAGGGCTGAGCAATTATTACAAATTTTATTGTTTTTGCAGAATCTGGATGGGTGACCGAATTGAAAACAGTTATGGCATTGCAGAGCTTTTGATAAAAACGGTTTAACGCTGACCCTGCCATTTCCAAAATTGACATAAGATGGTACGTCGACGTCCTCAAAAGTTAAAATAACCATATTTGCCTTTGGAATTTTTCTTACCTAATAATTTTTAATATTTCACTTTCCGTCAATCCACAAAGATCTCTATCAAATACTATTCCTCTTCCATAACTGAAATTCACGTGTGGTCTAATTTCTTTTATCATGTCATCTCTCTCGAACTTCTCCAGTGTCGACATACATGACTGGGTCTTTGGTTTGGCGTGAATAAGGACACTGACTTAACAAACCTTGAGGTGTTACCCATATCAGTACCCCCAAACTTTGTTGGATATGTCTGCTAAATTTGTAGTAATTGTAATTTTCCTCCCTAGCAGATACTACCAACCACACTGGAGGTTTGGGAGTTCTTTCAAGAGTGGCACTGTCCTCCAAATTTGGATGAGCCACATGTACCCATTGAGATGGTCTATGGTCTTGTCAGACAGTGCTCCTTTGACATTCGATTTTCAAATTTTCATATTATTAATATTGCTGCCGGCTTTAAGTGCAGCTTCATCTTTTTCAAAAGTCACCCATACTTCCCATTTTCCTTCATTTTCATCAAAGTTCATTTCTAACTCTATTATTTTAAAGGATCAGATAAAAAAACTAAACCTGTAAACGAAACAGAGTGTTTCGTAGTTACATTCCATTTAGGGAATGTGCCACCTCTAAATGTAATAACTGTCAAACCTTACCCTCTGTCCCTACACTGGTAAAAACCTTTCAATTTGTGACGACTACCCTGAGAGGTTAGTAGAACCACTGGGAGCATTCCACATCCATGTCAGGTTCATGCCAAGAGTTGGTTTGTCTCGAGGCCTTTTTCAGTCGTTATCTGCGCCAAATCATCATCAAAGAGCCCATTCCCAGCTACTGAATCCTTTTATAGTCACTAGTCATAAAGGATCTCAGATAAAAAAAAACTAAAACCTGTAAACCTTAAAAGATAACATCAACCTTTCCCATGGGGTTTAAATTCTTCCACGTAATGGCACAAGTGAGAAACCAACTCCCAAATTAGTCAATTACAACGTCCCTACCCTACCCTACAGGGGATGGCAAAAACAACATGATTAGAGTGGCCCAAGTGTAAGCTAAACAAACCCAACATTTAGGACTGAGGAAGGGTATTACAAGAATACAATCATCCCATCCTAATCATGTTATGGGCGTGGGACCATCGTTTCTCTGGTTTATAGAGAGTCTATTCACCAACGTGCCTGTGGATGAAACCATCCATATTATCCTAAACAATATTTCATTTTTTTTGCATCTTGGACATAGAGAGCCGACAATGACCCCTGAACATCCCAGAAGGTTCCCTGATTTTTTATTATTTCCAGAACAGGAGATCTGCACGAAGATGGCGCCTTTCACTACGCACAGAGGCTATTCTGCACCATGCACTGCAGAAACAGAAGGATGGCGTTGCGATGGGCTCCTCCCAAACATTGGGCGTCCTTTGCCAATTTGCACATGGGCACCGTAGAAGAACGTGTCTTCGAAAATCCAGCGGCCGAAGAAATATGCCCGATATATCGACGACGTCTTTCGTTCAATGTATGATAACGAGGAGGAGGTTGAAGCCCTTCCATCTGACCTTCCAACAATGTAGTGTGTTGAACTACACTGTCGAGTTCAGCACAGACGACCGGCTCCAATGCTTCTCGACGTTATGGTCACAAAGACAGAACGGAACTTGAAGACATCAGTCTACACAAAATCCACCAATTTGGGACTTTGCTTGAATGGGGATAGCGAGTGCCCTGCTAGGTTTAAGAACACGACAGTCAGGACCTTCATTAAAAGGGCCCTCCCACTGCTCCACCTGGCAGGACACCAATAAGGAATTCGAACGTGTTATGCACAAATGTTGGTGAACAATGGTTTCACCAACAAACCCATCAACAAAGAAATTCGAACTGGCCTGGAAAATGGTACAACGGTGAGAACACACAACCTGCCCCCAAGATGACATAAAAGATCTATTATAAGGCCCGGATGCATCCCCAGTACCGTGCTGGGACGAGAACTCCATGAAAGAAAATCGTCATGGAAAAAACGTCACCCGACCGAAGACAGTAAGAGAATAAATCTTGTAATTTATTATAAGAACCGCCGCACCCGTGATCTGGTGATGAAAAATAACCCCTCTCCGCCAGCAAGAGAACCCTCCAAGCAGAAGAACGTGGTCTACCAATTTGTATGTCCTGTCCGAGGATGCCCTGGCGCTTATATTGGAATGACCACGATGCGTCTGTCAAAAAGGATCTCCTGCCACGCCCAGGAGGGTGCCATCATGAACCACGCCCGTGCTACTCACAATACTTCCATCTCCCGCGACAGTATTATACAAAATATAAGTATAATCGGGAGAGCCGCCGACCTCGACGTCTGCGCCTGCTAGAGGCGCTCCTCATTGCCGAGAGAAAAATTGGTGTCAGCAATGAATACGACGCAGGAGGCATCGCTCCTACCCACGAATTTAAGAAGAATAATGCAGAACACCCACCAAATCCAACGAATACCCTGTTACCAAAAACGACAACCCTGAAAATGGAGATGCTGATGAGCGAGGCGCCCTTCGAGACAATCCCCCGACTACGACAGAAAGAGTAGATAATGACATCATTCATCCGCAGCCCAATAGCAGCCAAACTACCGATGATGTCAGCCGGCATGACATCACGCAACGGCAGGCCAAATGCGAACGCTGAATGAATGACATCCCAGGTTGCGAAGATCTGTCAGATCGAGCTTCGCCGCAGAAATTTGGCTTTGAAGTTCGTTGACTGCAACCAATCAGAAATTCGCCATCCATGACCCCCGCTGAAGCCTAACTGTATAAATTCAGAAGGACCTATGCAATCTGCCAGTCTCTACTAGCTCCCCGCTGGAGAATGACAGAAGAGTTATTCTGTCGAAACTCACTCGCGGCAACAATTGTATAGAACCAACTGTATAGAATATAAAAAGAAGCAGAATCCAGATTTTGACTTTTCCCATGAAATGACAAATATAGGCGAGCGCTGTTAGCACGCACCTCCACTGAAGAGAAGTCTGCAAAAGGAAAATAGAAAAAGTCTTCTATTTAAAATAAATGCAGCTGAAAAGCAATAATATTCAATAGAACCTGTTTAAAAGAGGGTCTGCTGCCAAATTATAATAATAATAATAATTGTAAAGACTCAGTGCTCACATAATACGAATTTAATCAAATAGGAGCAGTCATAAAGAATACAGCTTAAATTTTCCTGCGGTCGGTCTATTTAATTTTGTTTTATTTTTATTTGCAATATTTGTTCCAATATTGAATAATGTTTTTATAAGATAACAGAAACAACGGCGTCATCATACTGACAGTTCATTGTCGAACTGCAATGCACATAATATAACAGTTTCAAGACACTTCGTTGGCTAATCGTTGTGGATAATATTGGATAGGTCACACAAAATTACATAAAAAAAGATGTTTCTTGTTTGCAACACAATTTTGAGCGTTTAAAACCGAATAAATATTTACTATACATGTAGTCGCATGCCCTAGAATCTTTCAGAACTAATCAGTTACATTATCAATCTCGAAATCATACCTGTCAATTGAAGGATTTTGATTCAGAGTAGAATAGGAAGATTCGGTTAATTCTATTCATCTTCTGATGGTCAAGAGAGCTTTTGCTTATATAACACTGAAAAGATCATAGACACTGCTTTACCCAGATATTCATAACCTAGAAGACACCATTCTTCGTTTGAAGATTTGAGTACATTCCCCTCCATGTACCACAAATGCAGGCAGTTGTAAGAAATATCCTTTATCTAATACCTTGACCGACTTACTGCGTTCTTGCCAGACTTTCTTCCGTTTTAATAGAATTTCAGTTTCTAATAATTGCTCCTGCTACGCGCTGAAGTAGCTTCCCAATGAACGATGGTCTCCTCCCACTAAAGGATAATATTCAGTAGCCACTTGCAAAATTTTAGGACGAACTGGTAATCCATACTCGTATTATGGAGTTTAATACTTAAATGTTCTTTTCCATAACCATATGTGCTAAGCCATCCGGCACTTAATACAATGTCTCCCTTTCAGAGCCTCTTTGGATTGCGGACCTTGTCAAGAAGAATGAAATTGAATTCGTTTGGGGCGACGGAACAACTGACCGTGCTACCACTGGGAAAATATTTCAGAACAACGGTGCTCAATATAATCTATTCGCAGTGATATATAATCAACTTGACGACGTAGATGAAACTTATGGACCCTTTCGAGCGCTTTGCCAAGCAAACCCATTTGGTACAACATGGTAAAAGTTACTCTCTCAACACATATCCCAAGGAACCCCGAACTAGTGCAGGAGTTAAAATACTATTTGAGAAACATGCAGGTATTCAAACCATGATTAAGGTTGCTCACAATGTACCAAACTTTTCACGAGTGAATTACAACGAAAATATGTCTAAAACTAGTTCCTAAGTGGGCTTTAGTTACCACATACCGCACTTTTCCAGTGGCTCAGTGGATGAATTATACCGGCTTGAAAATGGAGTTGGGTAACAAACGAGGCTTTCTGAGCTCAAGTCGTCATAAGAAATGCAAGAAGTATTCCAGGGGTTTTTCTCCGGGTAATAATTGTTGTGGTGAAGGAGCATTTCAAGAAACTGACAAATTCATGCAATGAGACTCTCTATAAGTAAGCAAAGTAAAGAGATTAGATTTTGACAAAATAACATCTAAAATATTAACATCCTTTCCGTTACGCATATGACTTACATAAAATTTTGAAAAGGAAAATATTCAAAGAAAACACTGCATGGAGCAAGACTAATAAAACAAACCGTAATACATCTTCAAGTTTTTGATGATTCAGTGTTACTGTTTAACTACAGGAGATTTGTTTTACCATATAGAGCCTCGATGGCTAGGTCGGTAGAGCAGCAGCCTTGGACTTCATAGAGGTCTGTGGCGCAGGTTCAAATCCGCACCCGACCGGTCAGAGAGGCGGACACTTTGCTATCCGTGTAGACACCCCGGGATTATGTATGTAATCAACGGATAGGTTTGCTGAAAGCAAATGGGTGTTACAGACTAATACACACACAAACAAAGCCACTCCAACATCTTCTATGAACATAACAGACACCTCACATGTCTCGAACTGTCGACCTAACGACTCAAATCTCCTCGCTGCTGGGAGAAAGGGAGCTGGGGATTTGGTACGATACATGTACACATGCACTACTGGGGTCTAAGCGATGTCAGGCAGGGCAGCCGATTGAGGCTACGGTCTACCCCAACGCCAAATCACTCCTTCCGCACTTTTTGTGTCCGCCCTCAGATCTTAAAACTACTGAGGCTAGAGGCTGCGATTTGGTATGTTTAATGATTGGAGGGTGGATGATCAATATACCAATTTGCAGCCCTCTAGCCTCAGTAGTTTTTAAGATCTGAGGCGACACAAAAGTGCGATGGACAGGCAAAGCCAGCACAATAGTTTTATTTACAGAAAACTGAAATGGGAAAAGCACGTTAAACGAAGAAGAAGATATACATATACATGTATATATATTTATATATATACATATATACACACATATATATATATACATATATATAATATAAAAATTTGCACCAGAAGGGCACAGCCTTTCAGTTTTTCATTAGTCTTCAGAGATGAGGTTTGCTAGCCCCACGCCAAAGAAACTATATATATACATATATATATATATATATATATATATATATATATATATATATATATATATATATATATATATATATATATATATATATATATATATATATATATATACACAAATTTATATATATATATACACACATATATATGTATATATAATATATTTTAAGTTGCACCAGAAGGGTACAGCCTTTCAGTTTTTCACAAGTCTTCAGGGATGAGGTTGCTAGTCCCACGCCCTTTTCTTGACCCCGGCAGATGCTGGTACCCCAATACAGTTGGGTGGACTGGCGGGCATAAGACTGAGAGCGATCCTCGGCCCTATCAAATTTTAGCCAAACACTGCTGTGTGACTGCACTTCACAGAGGTGGGAGGAGGTTCACCACATGCCTATACCACACACACACACACACACACACACACACACACACACACACATATATATATATATATATATATATATATATATATATATATATATATATATATTTGTGTAGTGTGCGTGCTTGTTTTTCAACACAAAAATATCGAAATCAGTATAACATCACAGTGTTCGAGTAAGAGGTGAGCCCTGTGATGACTTACTGTGGTCCCGAGACAGCATGCATGAAAATCCAAGAAAGGAATGTGCTTACGAGCAGAATTCGAATATAAAGCGACCAAACACATAACAACTAGGCTCTTGTTGCTATGTATAATTTAATCCACAATAACTGCGGATGATGTCATTAAGACTTTGGAGGCCATGAAACATTTCTAGTATTTCCTAATTCAGAGGATATCCACACTTGTTACACAAGATCTTCAAAGAAAAAGGAGAAAAAAAGAATTAAGTCATGATATTAAAGTTGGAAAATTTACAGCAATTCATTAAAGAATGAAAATTAAGAGCATTGCCATCAAAGATGAAAAAGCTTAGCGTTGTTTATTTTTAATCAAAGAAGCATTAGATAAGTACTCAAATTATTTTAATCTCACCATGAGAAGCAGTTATATTCATTAATTTTCGGATCACTCAAGATAGTCGCCATTGTATAAGGTAATTTCCATCAAAAAAAATGTTTAGCGTCTTTCCTTGCTAGCAAAAAGGTTTCAGCTAGCCTCACTGAGTATTTTATTTGAAAATGTCCCCGCTGTATTTCTGCAACTAAAAGTAAATGTTGTTAAAGAAAGCTAGTTCTTATGTAATATGATGTTCAAATCTTACAATAAATAATTTTTAATCTTTCAAACTCCATTCATACCGTTCCAAAATATACAGCCGACCGAATATCAATGAACAACAATTAAAATTATTCATTAAAGTCTGCATAGTTTTTCCACTTCAGTGCCATTTGATTTGGATTATTTAATTTCAAATTCCTTTGCTACCACAGGCCTTGGGAAGGATTCTTAATGTTTCCTGGATATCTAAATAGCAAACAAGGGTATGAACGTCTCGCCTTTATGGAAGGAAGCAATAAGTGCCATGAAAGTTTACATAAACTTCTTTAACCAGCTCCCTCTTTCATTGGCACTTATCTTTTTAGTACATTACGATTAGTCCATGCGTAATTGCAAATAGAAGACAGTTCTCACTTTACATTTAATTATGAAATGAAGGTAATGAACAGTTGCGTTTATAAAGCAGAATGTGCAAGTTATGGGGTAGCCAACTCCATTTTATAAAGGCTAGTAAGCAAAAATGGTAACCATCATCACTTATAAGTATTATTTATTAACAAGCAAAAAAATGAGCCAAAGTTTCTTAGGCACAACCGAGTTTTCTGTACAGCCGCTACAGCGTATAATCAAGGCCACCGAAAATAGCTCTATCTTTCGGTGGTCTCGGTATAATGCTGTATGACCCGCGGCCCGTGAAATTTTAACCACAGCCCGGTGGTGGCCTGTCCTATATAGTTGCCAGACGCACCAGTATGGCTAACTTTAACCTCGAGTAAAATAAAAACTACTGAGGCTAGAGGGCTGCGATTTGGTATGTTTAATGATTGGAGGGTGGATGATCAATATACCAATTTGCAGCCCTCTAGCCTCAGTAGTTTTTAAGATCTGAGGGCGGACACAAAAAGTGCGGATGGACAGGCAAAGCCAGCACAATAGTTTTATTTTACAGAAAACTGAAAAGTGTCAGCGTACTGAACTCACAGAGAAAATGGGGCAGAAAGTGGAGATAAGGTTGGGAAGAAAGGCCAGTAACTAAGTTTCAAAAAAAGGGGGGGGGGAAACACTCAGCAAGCGCATTCCTCTATCAAAGTCAAACCCCTACAAGCAAATATTTTCTTCTATTGAAAACAGTTACTTGTTGGGAACCAACCGAGCTTTCTTTTGAACTTGATAATTAATAAATTTGGCCACATAAATCTAATATTGCGTAAGGTTTTAGCCTGGAACATTTGAAACAAAACTGAGCAATTCCTTCTAAAAAAGGTTCCTCCTTTCCAAAAGCCACATACCTATTTTTCCCAAAAACTGGTATGTTGCTGCAACCAGTTACGAGGCAACATTTAGCAAAATTTTCTAAAAAAAAAAAAAAAAAAAAAATCACGTTGTATAATTTCGTATCGTTTTATAGCAGTCTATCAATTTCTGAGAGCTGCTTAAAGCTGATTAACGTTTCAACTAGTAAGTTCCATAAAGATCAAATGCACTGCTGTGTTATTCTTGTCGTGGACCTGTGCCAACAGTATTCACAGTGAAACAAGCGATCCTTAAAAGCAGTTATGCTCTACAAGACAGAATGAAAAATTGAGCAGACTAAAATTCCATAGATAATACCTGCCCTAGAAGACAGAAAGAAAAATTGAACAGACTAAAATTCCATAGGTAATAACTGCTCTAGAAGACAGAAAGAAAAACTGAACAGACTAAAATTCCATAGGTAATAACTGCCCTAGAAGACAAAAAGAAAAACTGAACAGACTAAAATTCTATAGGTAAAAAATGCTCTAGAAGACAAAGAAAAACTGAACAGACTAAAATTCTATTGTTAATAACTGCCCTAGAAGACAGAAAGAAAAACTGAACAGAGTAAAATTCCATAGGTAAATAACTGCTCTAGAAGACAGAAAGAAAAACTGAACAGACTAAAATTCTATAGGTAATAAATGCTCTAGAAGACAGAAAGAAAAATTGAACAGACTAAAATTCCATAGGTAATAACTGCTCTAGAGGACAGAAAGAAAAATTGAACGGATTAAAATTCCATGGGTAATTAGTCATCTCGCGGTCATTTGTGACGTCTGATGCTCAGAACCTACTTTTAGTAAAAGTGTAAAGTTCCAGCAACGGCACTGTCGGGTGAAGCAAGGAACAAGAGCCTTCCGTGTGATTACAGAAAAATATAATTCTAAAATTAAATGTATGCAGCACTGTTTAAGTTGATAACTAAATATGTGGCAGGCCACTGCTGATGGTCCGTAATTTCAAGAGAATGGCACAACTGCGCATGAATGAAGCAAGTTGAAAGAATATTACAAAAATATTTGCCGATGAATTATCAGCTTCATGACAACCGGGTAGGTGGTAGTTCATTCATTAAAATCTTTGAAAATGTACCCACACTTCCAGCCATTTTATTTACGTGGAAGGATGTAAGAGCTCTTCTCATTACCCACTAATGAAGGCTAATGAATAAGAGTGGATTAACTTTCCACTACACTTATGTCCTTTAAAACAGGTAATTTGACGAATATTAAAGAAAATATGAAAGGAAAAAGATCAAGTCTGGCTTGCTACCATTTTCTGTAATGAAAAGTATGTAAGACAGTATAACTCTATGGGTAACTAAAGATTGTCCTCATTGTTCCGTACATCTACGACAAACCAGCAACATACGGACTATGCTTTCTTTGGCACTGTTTAATAAAAAGGTAATTGAGTTTCCATAATGTATTATGCTGCATACCTAGAGATTTATGTACTTCATATATATTTTTTTAAAGATTTTTCACTCTCAGTAAACTCCATTGAGAGGCATGGGCGCTGTTGTGATTGGCCACTCGGACCCTTAACACAATTAATTATAAAATGATTATTATTTTCCTTATATCATCAATAATTGGTTAACTTGTAGGAGGAATATAAAGGATGCATATTTAAATTCATGTTATTATAGCTTTGAAAGAACTTGCTCTCATCAAATTTTATGCTCATTTCTAATATAAATACAAATATATTTCTGTTTTCTTCAAGTTACTTCGCAATGAACCACACTTACGAGCAATATTTGAAATGAAAAAATGTAGAAAATGCAATCTTATCAGCATAATAATATGTTCGGTCGTTTTAATGGCCATCAACCTACAGGGGCATTTTTTCACTGTCAAAATCAAAACAGCGACATATTGAAGTCATTTTATACTGTTTTCCAGTCGGTGACTCCTTTGACCCATCGATCTGTAATGAATAACCCAGGATCCTGGAATAACCCAACATAACCCAGTACCAACAGGGAACGCAGGTCAATGTTAACAGTTAAGCAAATTTTACTTGGATGTAATCTTCTATACAGAAACTTATGGATGTCACACCATTTTTGTAAAAGCAGTCTCAGCCATTAAGCAATGCAACAAGACTATAGTAAAAGCTGCGGCTCTTGGCAGCAAAGCCCTGTCCACTGTCTCCGTCACGACCAAGCCTTGAAGCTGACTGGTTGGCAATGGTTTCGCAAAGTTGGTTAATCTGTGGTTATTTAACAATGGTTGTTTTACCGAGCTGAAATAAGTTACGTTGGTTATCAATAGGAAACTCATTATCGCTATTTTTTTATCATAAAAATGGTAAAAAATAGGAAAATATAAATTACTTAAGGAGTGTTCCACGATGCTGCGATGTGGTTTGTCATAAATCAGGTTCACCTGAATTACAGGACAATGATAATTACCGTCTGATTCTAAATTAAAACACAATGACTGCCTCAGAGCTATGCAAACTGGTAGTTCACATTGATAGTAGGAAACCTGACTACATTCTATCTCAGAGCTATGCAGACTGGTAGTTCATATTGATTTCAGGAACTTGGCTACATTTTAATAGTCATAAAATCGATTTCATTGCAATCGTTTACGCATTCGGTGGAGTGAAAAGCAGTGACTGCACTCTACAAAACCAGAATAGGCTTATGTTTAGCTTAAAGTTACAGTATGATCGGCTATACGAGCCATACTAGATATAATTTGCTGAGAATTTTCTAAGGACATTATCTCCTTTCGAAATGATAGGATCATAAAAAATGACATAGACCTATAATGTCCAATGTCTTTTTGTCGGTTTACGCAGCTCATGAAGTTTGGATTATAGACCTACCTTTTATTCAGCCATTTTACCGTAGCCCTTATGGTTATTCTTGTTTTTGTTGTTCCTGCTATGGTTCTTGTTGTGTCTTCAAAAAATTTTCATATGGTGACCTGGCATTGAGGAATAAACATGGACCTACTCATAAATACTAGCGTAAAGAATGATCTGCTTACTATTGTTAACCGGAATTTAGTAATTTGTTTTTAATCAAAAGTAGTCGAGATATTTATGAATATAGTATACACTACAATATTCTCCTAACAGCAGAGAGAGAGAGAGAGAGAGAGAGAGAGAGATTTGCTGACACATGTATCCTTTTATCTAACAGGGTAATCTGCAAGAACGCCCCAAAACCAAATGAACCATGGGCTACTCGCAGGCACAATTCAATTCAGTTCACTTGGGGAGAGTGCTAGACTTGTGTCCGACCATGTGTTTACGGGGGTTGTGTGACGTCACAGATGTAAGGACTCATACCCCCAATACGCTCGCAGGCCGTGCTTCTTGCCTAAGCCGAACTACCCTGCAGTAAATCTTAATAGTCCATGGCTGAGGTTTAGGTATTTTAAATTTATGAATAGTCTGACAAATTTAGGAGGAGACTCTGGCCTGTTCCTTGAGACATTACATTGTAAGAGAACCGCTTTTCTTTGGGAATATTAAAATCCGTTCTTGAAATCGAAATCACCTCGTGAATCCGGGATTAAAACTTTTCGAATGGACTGGATTGGATGGACTATAGAGTTTAGGCCAAAGACCAAGCACTGGGACCTATAAGATCATTCAGGGCTGGAAACGAAAAGGTGTAACAGGAGGAAAACCTTGCAGTTGCACTATGAAAAAATGTTAGGATAGGGTGGATAGCAAGCTGGAAGAAAGCTAATGTGAATGGAGGTACAGTAAAAGGAATGAAAGGGGTTGCAGCTAGGGGCCGAAGGGACATTGCAAAGAACCTTTAATAATGCCGACTTCACGTTTCCGTAGTTGTACGCGTTACTGTGAATGTGTACTTCAGATCGTTATATGTGTACTTCATATCATTATAACAGATGTTTTCTTTTGTGTAGTTAGGCAATTGCATATCAAATTCAAAGTATGTGAAAGTACTAAGAAAAACGCGAAAACCGTTAGAACAACAGTGTATTATTCCAATTAGATGTACCTTTAATTTCTAAAAAGTTGAGTATACCTTAGTTTAATCAGACCACTGAGCTGATTAACAGCTCTCCTAGGGCTGGCCCGAAGGATTAGACTTATTTTACGTGGCTAAGAACCAACTGGTTAACTAGCAACGGGACCTACAGCTTATTGTGGAATCCGAACCACATTATATCGAGAAATGGATTTCTATCACCAGAAATAAATTCCTCTAATTCTTCATTTGCTGCCCGGAGACTCGAACTCGGGCCTAGCAGAGTGCCAGCCGACAACTCTACCGACTCATCCAACGAGGAACTTTTAATTTCTAAAACTTATTTTTATGGCATATCTATAGAAACGTCTTCGCTGTCTCATCTATTAACATGTCCTTATGAATTTTCGTTTGCTGGGTCTAAATTATTTTGTTTTACACTTTATGAAATGATTCCTTGCTTTTATCTACATCATATACTTTCCATAGCTGCAATTAAATCTTTTCAAACGTAAGAATTTTATTTCTTGATAAGAAATATAGTAATACCTCACAATGAACGTTTTCGAAGTGGTCGAGATGTGTCACAGATGGATTAAGCGACGGCTCTTTGAAAATGGTATCTTGAAAAATTATAGTCGATTTCTTCGTGGCTTAATTAAGAAGCTAATCGTCCCGGAACTGACTTGTACTGTCGGTGGTAAGAAATCTGGCACAGTTCGTCAAAATATGCGCCGCGTTTCTAGGTTTAAGACTTTAATATTAATCAAAATTATAAATGATTCATAAACAGTTACTTTCGGCGTGAGAAAACATAAGCCTGAAACTACCAGTTTCTGGATTTAACTTTCACTGAAGATGAATATCTGATACTGGACAATGTTATGTGTGTGGCAACAGCGCATTGACCCTAAAAAACAGCCCAAGTCTCTTCCTACATTTGTTGCACTATAGTAAGACATAATGCTAATAAACGCCTAGCCTAGTAATGAAATACCAAAATAAATTGTAATTATAGGCTGCCTGTAAAATAATATGCAAATGAAAATCAAATGAAAGCATGGAAAGGTAAATGTCAATGATATATCGGTCATTAATGAAACTTTTTGACTGGACAATATAAACAAGGGTTTATACAACTCAGTCAACGTGAGATAACCTGACAAATTTACCGAGAGTATTTGAGAAATTTAGTCTTTTGTTTATGTTCTTACGTTACGGAAAGCTCCGTGGGCTGCAGTTTTAGTACCAGTCCTCGGGGATATATATATATATATATATATATATATATATATATATATATATATATATATATATATATATATATATATATATATATATATATATATATAATAATATATAATATATATATATAATATATATATATATAATATATATATATATATATATATATATATTTTTTTTTTTTTTATAAACATTACTGCTGTTCGCCCTCGATGTATTTATGTGTAGTAATATTAATCAGATTGACCTCGACAGAGAACGTCTTTGTCCCACAGGTAGGCCAGGCAATTCAAAAATAACGATCATAGCAGAGACAGGCGTTGTCCTCCCATAGGCAGGGATAGGCTGGTGGCATTAGGGACCTAAACCCCAGAGAGGGTTTTCACTCAATAATCTCTAGTAACGGTGGTATTAAGCTATCTTTCCCTTTACTTTATGCATTCAGCTATGTCTTTGTCAAGGTCGGATTGTCTGGGGCGTCGTGTACAGATGCGGCCAGCCACCTTGCGGGAACCAGAGCGAGGTCAGAGAGAGACGAGCTGTGAGCAAGAGAGTATGCTGTGTTCGGCCGGAACGGTGTCCTTTGTCCCCCTACCCCCTTTGTGCTCCTTCATCTATATTAATTAGTGAATTGGGAAGACTGCTAGTATCAAGACTTCCGAGTGTCCGTAGTATGCGCAAACAACTCGACGTCCAAGGTAAGTCCGATTCTTGTTCAAGCTTTATCGATTGACTAATAACTTTTCTGTATTTCCAATTTTTCTTGTTTCCTTCTTCAGCCACCAATTACGGTAGATGCTTTTACGAAGTCTAGATTAAGCCAAATTATTATATTGTTTAGCTTCATCCAATTTATTCCAGTAAGAGTAACTAGGACTTAGGGTAAGCAAGTCATTTTAATTCTTTATGCATTCTTTGTGTCTCGAATCCATTGTTTGGAAGAGCCGTTGTGTTTCACCACCATCTTAACGAGTAGAGATTGCCTGCGTCCGAAGTTGGCGACGTTTATCATTAAGTCTTTATTCAATGAATATTCTTTCTCAAGGTTAATTCCCCGGCTGGCGACCTTTAATATAAACAGCTGTCTTTGAGGTTAATTCGTAGCTTCATCGACAGGTTACGCGTGTTCTTGGCTTGCAGGGCCGTATAAAAATTACGTAAATCAAGTAATAAACTTATCAGCCAAGACGCACTCGTAACATTGGCGACCTTGCCAGGATCTAAGTAAATTTTAGAGAAAGAATCTGGAGAAAAAGGAAATTAATTACAATTAATTCCAAAGATAAAAGTCAGATATTGAATTTCATTTTACTCTTCCAAACAAGGAGACAGCAAGGCACAATAGAAATAAGAAGAATAGTTAGAAAACCAGGTATAATTGAGAATTAGCATAGGTATAGGAAAAGTGTGCATTGGAGGCAGATCAAGTCATAATTTATAACGTCTTAAGAAAGGGCATTTTACCGCATTCGGATATAGTGGGTGCAGTCCAGTGAAGGTCGTAGCTTGATCAAGTCGTCCAAACCATTCGCCCGAGACCGAATTTGTGAAGTTCATTTCATTTTCGCAAAGTAGTAATCGCGAATTCGGCAATTCTGATCGGTATTGTTTTCATATAGCGGGAATCATTTGAAACACCATGTCATTGAAATAGCAAACGAACGGAAATAGTAATTTTACCATAAAATACATTTTTCAGCAACGTGAATTTACGTGGGTCGAATCTTGTTTAAGTTCCGGGCGGAAAATACGTTAACAAAAGACGCCTAGTATTTTCGTTTTCCATCCTTAACGTAAAAGCCTTTTCAGTGTTGGTATATTTATAATAAATCTGGATGCCTGCATTTGCTTAGTTCATTGTGAGAGGAATTCGAGCGCTTTGTGTAACCGATTTGAGAAAAGAGTGGTTAAAATCAGGGCAGGTTGTTTTGAATTGCGTGCTGAAGGGGATGACCTGCCATTTTGGTATTCCTCCGCGAGGTATTGTTTGAAATTGTTTTGAAGTACCGGGACTCGGACATTTTGGGGAACCGACTGACCATTCCTTGTCCGCCATCTTAAGACCCTCTATTGTCATTGTGGGGGTGACCAGACTCTGTCTTCGGCCACTTTTGGGACTACTTTCTTCGGCGTAGTAATTGTACCTCGCAATATCTTAGCTGGACAGACTTCAGTAGATAAAACCAAGATATAATTTAGTCAGGGAACGATAGGCCTTAGTTAGGATTAATACACAACACAGGTTCCTATACAAATACCCGATGTCAAGCAAATCATATAAAGAAAAACTTATAATTTTACGCTAAATTCCTGTGGCGTCGTCGAGTTGGCTCCCAGGAAAAGTTACGATTGTACAACAATCCCTTAAGGAAGCCCAAGTTGACGTATCTGCATTTCATAAAGAACCCTGCCATTGTGCACTTATAAAATCTTTACTTAACTTGTTCTCAAGCAGCAAGGAAAATTAGCTGATTGAAAATCTCTCTCTCTCTCTCTCTCTTTCTCTCTCTCTCTCTCTCTCTCTCTTCATTCAAGTAAGCCGTCATAACCTAATCGAGTGTACGTGACTCTCTTCAAAGAAAGAAGGGCCAACACCAAGACAATTAATTTAATTAAACTAAATAAAAGCAACACCTCTGTCCCACAAGTAGATGAGGGCAAGTTAAAGCTTTTACAGTGATAAATTGTCGGTCACGAGTGAGGCCTGCTACCCATACCGAAGCAAAACAGTAGTTTTCACCCTCTGAAAGAATAGAGGGGTTAGCACTGGGTACGGTGACCAGCCACTCACAAGGATCTTTAAAAGAAAGCAACCGAATTCACTTTATTCCACAGTGCCAATAATTTGCAGGACTGTCATCAACTGAATAGCTTGCTTCTCTCTCTCTCTCTCTCTATTTTACCTTCCTTTTCTCTCTCATTCATTTGTTACACTCTGCTGGGGTAGAGTGCCTTTCCTCCCATATAGCCTAGTTGGACTCAAGTAAAGGGTTCCTAGGAACACATTGGCACCATAGTGCCACCAAGCAAGCAAATAGAAAAAAATAAATAAAACCAAGCAAAAGGGAACACAGAAGAGAAAGCCCTTCTGGAACCTAACCTGCACCAGTGCCTAGGGATACTGAGTACCACCAGTGTGACCTGTACATGGCACACCCAACCACAGTGTCACCTTTTGAAAGGGTGCCACATCACAGAAGAGACACTTCCTCGCTGCCCCAAGTACACCCAGTCAATCCGGTTAGACGCCCTTCCCCAACAGAACCATGGCAGCCGAGAATTATAAAACCTTCCTGGGGCTGGGGACGGTGGCAGGTCTCACCAGCTCGGAACTTACCACCTGGGTGAAGGAGCAAGTGGACGATTTGGCCAAGCGGGATAAGGAAGAAAGACTTGAACAGAGGAAGTATGAAGAAGAACGGAAGGCGTATAAAGCCGAGCAGAGGAAGTATGAAGAAGAACGGAGGGCATATGAAGCCGAGCAGAGGAGGTATGAAGCCGAACAGAGGCAGCTAGAAGAAGACAGAGAAGAAAGGAGACGACAGCATGAGTTAGCCTGCAAGGAAAGTGAACTAGCCCTCAAGGAGAAGGAGCTCGAGCTGGAAAGAGCGAGAATGGAGAATGCTGAAGCTATGGCTAGACAGCAAACTTCCAGCCCTACACCTGCTGCACCAAACGCTCCAATTTCGAGCATTAATTCCCTAGTCCCCAAGTGGACTGAGGACGAGCCAGAAGCATGGCTGGAGAAGATCGAGGCTCTTTTCAATAATACAGCACCACGGAGACGGAGAGAGCCTTAATACTAGCCAAGCATATGGAGGGAAAAGCAAGGCAGCGCTTCGCTCACTGGAGAAGAGCCAGAGAGGCAACATGGCGGAAGTTCGTAGAGTCATTACAAAGGCCTACGAAATAACCCCAGAAAAATGAAGACAGCGGTTCCGAGGTCTTGCCAAGGAAGTCAGCTGGTCTTGTACGGAATGGAGTTGTCACAAGACCCAGTCTGGTACCAGCTGGTTCGACTCCTTGGCCTGCACGACGTTTGAGGATCTCTTCAATTGGACCATGCTAGAAGACCTTTACCAATGTGTGCCTGGGCCCCTTGCTGTATATCTTAATGACAAGCAGCCCACCACACTTATGGAAGCCTGCTGCATGGCCGATTCGTGGGAAACTTTTAATCAGTCGCACAGCACTTCTCAGAAGCGAATCGTTCCTCCGGCCTACCTCTTGAACTCCAATCGCCCGAAGAACGGACTGCTGAGCAAGCCTATGTGCACCCACTGTAAGAAGGTGGGCACGCTGAAGCTGAGTGCCGATATAAACTAGGCACTAATAAGCAGCCTACCACTACCAGCCAGAACTCCTCTCCCGATTCATCCACTCAGCCCTCTCCTCCAACAGTTACTGCAGGCCACCGAGCCCATCCAAGAGGCCCGTGCAAATCCTGTGGTGCTGCCAGCCACTACAATGCTGGATCTCCGGCCTGTTCACATCATGTCCCCACCACCAAATTTGTCAACCTAATTAGCACTTCATTCTCTGCAGCCGGTCCGCACCGGATCCTTTACCCCGAGAGAATGGAAACCCAGTTCATCTTGGTGGCCCCTCTTCAGAGCACTACCCTGCACGTGACCCTTCCGGTCACAGTAGACACTGCGGCAGACATTAGCCTGATTGCCAGGGCCCAAGTGCCAGCCGGTGCCATGGTTGACGAAGAAACCCGGTGGGAAATGAAGTGGATAGGGGGCCACACCATTACCGTTCCCACGGTCCAGCTCCAGGTTACGACACCTTGGGGCATGCTACCCCACCGCCTTGGCGTGGTGGGTGGAATTCGGCCCGGAGTGGACTTCTTGTTGGATCGGGATCTTCTCTGGGGAAGCCCGTTACCAACGCCATTTCTCAGCCACGTTACCTCCTTCACGGAGGCCCCATCTGTAGAACCCAAGAAAGACAACACCCCACCTTCCGCCCACCGAAGTGGCCAGCGGAAGGGGCACAAACCAACCCATTCTAGGCCTAGCCCTCTCCAGTCGCGAAGGGCTGGCCCACAAAGAGGTCCTCCCTCTCCCCGAAGAGATATTCAGGAGGAGCAGTACTGCTGCAGGATGTGCAAGCAGACAGGCCACTCCTCAAATTGGGAGGGCTGCCCAAGTAAGCAACGCCAAGTGGACGCCCCCGAACAAGACTCTCGGAGAGGCTACGATCTCCTGCTGGGGCAGGAATCTCTGCCGCAGCCAAAGTCAAGTCATCCGCGAGGTATTGTACCTCCGGACCCCTTGTCAGGCGTGCCTGACCCTCCACTGTTGCCAGTGCCACCTACGAGCACTGAGCAGTGCCATGCTCCATTCATCACGGACGTTTAGCTACCAATTAAGAAGGCCCCTATGCCGGGTCTAAATCATGAGGCGAATCTTCCTCCGGGAGATTTAGGATTCCCCATGCCTTTGATCATCGCAACCGGAGAGCCTCCAGCACCCGAGACATCTTCGTCACCAAATCTGACCCCAGAGGATGAACCCCTGGAGGATCAAAATGTTACACCATCTCTGGAAGACCAGGAACTGGCCTCCTCGGATGCGGAAATCGAGATTGCTCTCTCTCCAGTTGTTGCAGCAGCCGGAGTAGGGAGCCCTCCTGTAGCTTATGAAGTTGCCCCTGACTTCGCGCCCGCTAGCCCTTCTGGCCTGTTCCCAGAGTCGGTGCCCTCATCACCTCCTAGGCCTGATACTGATAGGCCTTGGAGGAACACGAAGAAGAAGAAGGGGCGGAAGAGAGCCCAGTAGTTGCTGAGCCATAAGCTCATCCAGGCACTAGTGCCCTCTCGGCACAGTGCCCTACCATCTTAGAGTGATCCTGGCCCCTTGCCCAGAGGAGGTAGCCAGTGTGATCTCTTTTTCTTGTACACAGCCTAGACCACCTTAAGTACGGTACAACAAATTAGTAGCCTTGTTCCTTCCACTTACCACCGAGCCACAGTAATCACGTAAGTAGCATAACTAACTTCAATAACTCTAACTAGTGTGAAAAGAGCCACTATGCTCATGACACGCATGGCTTAAGACCTCAGTGAGGCAAACATTTATCATATGAGGCAACCCTCATGAATTAACTGGTAATTACCAATTGTATTAAACCTAAACCACTTTGTAATTTAGCTAGAATATTCACTCTTATGTTGATGCTACGGTCAGGTTAGGATAGGTTAGGCTAGGGAATACCCTAGGATGTACCACTAGGCTAGGTCCAAAACATCATGATTATTGGAGGTAGCATATAATACCCATAAGAACCTTCTAGTACTGTTAGAATTGGGTAAAGTAATGATTGTGGCTCATATCCTATCTAGGGTTAGGTAGTTCTGTAGCTAGGTAGGCTACACAGGACTAATCTGCTCAGGGGAAGAAGATTAACCTAATAGAGGCGAACAGCTTGCATGTGTACAGACCTTCACGCCCTAAAAGGGAGTGAAGGCCCTCTTAAGGGGGCAGCTTTATAAATATTACTGCTCTTCGCCCTCAATGTATTTATGTGTAGTAATATTAATCAGATTGACCTCGACAGAGAACGTCTTTGTCCCACAAGTAGGCCAGGCAATTCAAAATAACGATCATAGCAGAGACAGACGTTGTCCTCCCATAGAAATTCCATATTCAACCTTGCAGGGGATAGGCTGGTGGCATTAGGGACCTAAACCCCAGAGAGGGTTTTCACCAATAATCTCTAGTAACGGTGGTCTTAAGCTGTCTTTCCCTTTACCCTATGCATTCGGCGATGTCTTTGTCAAGGTCGGATTGTCTGGGGCGTAGTGTACAGATGCGGCCAGCCACCTTGCGGGAACCAGAGCGAGGTCAGAGAGAGACGAGCCATGAGCAAGAGAGTACGCCGTGTTCGGCCGGAACAGTGTCCTTTGTCCCCCTATCCCCTTTGTGCTCCTTCGTCTATATTAATTAGTGAATTGGGAAGACTGCTAGTATCAAAACTTCCAAGTGTCCGTTGTATGCGCAAACAACTCGACATCCAAGGTAAGTCCAATTCTTGTTCAAGCTTCGTCGATTGACTAATAACTTTTCTGTATTTCCAATTTTCCTTGTTTCCTTCTTCAGCCACCAATTACGGTAGATGCTTTTACGAAGTCTAGATTAAGCCAAATTATTGTAGTGTTTAGTTTCATCCAATTTATTCCAGTGGGAGTAACTAGGGCTTAGGGTAAGCAAGTCATTTTAATTCATTATGCATTCTTTGTGTCTCTAATCCATTGTTTGGAAGAGCCGTTGTGTTTCACCACCATCTTAACGAGCAGAGATTGCCTGCATCCGAAGTTGACGACGTTTATCATAAAGTCTTTATTCATTGAATATTCTTTGTCGAGGTTAATTCCCCGGCTGGCAACCTTTAATACAAACAGCTGTCTTTGAGGTTAATTCAGAGAATAGCGACCATCGACAGGTTACGCGTGTTCTTGGCTTGCAGGGCCAAAAATTACGTAAAATCAAAGTAATAAACTTATCAGCCAAGACACACTGTAACTGCATATGAATAATATATTATATATATATATATATATATATATATATATATAAGATATATATATATATATATATATATTATATATATATATATATATATATATATATATATATATATATATATATATATATATATATATATATATATGTATATATATGTATATATATATATATATATGTATATATATATATATATATATATATATATATATATATATATATATATATATATATATATATTATTATGATTATATATATATAATTACTATATATATATATATATATATTTATATATATATATATATATTATTATGATTAGCAAGAATTCGCTAGCAAATTGCCTCCCCCCCCCTCCTTTGTTGTTGTTGGTTGTTCATTTACTGCCAGCCGGCCGATCGATAGACCATCTGTCTATCGACTTAAAAACAAGGGTTAAAAGATTAAAGGGCTCCCATTTTTTGATAAAGATCTTTCTTCGAGGCAAAAGTAATCTGGCTTGGTGTGTTTCTCCTACAGGCCAAAACCTGCGGACATCAGGTGCAATGAGTCAAAGCATCTGTGTTGGGCACCCCCTGTCCCATAGGAGGATAAAGGCAAAGCCCACGAGGTCTCGACACACACGCTGGCTGGAAGATATGGGAGTGAACTTGTGAAGACGTCCTCAACACCTGGCCCCATCGATGCCCTTGCATCCCAACCACGTGGCCCTTTCCAAAGTATACTTTTCCTCGCGCCTTCGACCGTATTCCTCGAGCCCACACGCCATTGCTTGGAGTTTCGAGGAGTCCCCATCGCCTTGCTCTTTACGGAAGCCCTTGCATCTCACCACGTGGAAGAAACTCGCCCTCGGAAATCGCAAGTCATCCACGGACCGCCTTCTACACGCCCTCGAAAATCTGCTAAGGTAAAGTGCCCTGAAGAGCCCCATTTCAGTCACGCTTTGTCTCGTAATATTTTCTAAAGAGAAAGCCAGAAATCTCCTTGTCTATCGTCCGTGCGCCTCTTGCATCGGCAGTATTAATTCTTTATTACTCCTTTGGCACCCTCAGTGCAGCTTCGAATTCATTATTCTTTGTCTATTTTCATTACTGGCGTATAATGTGCATATCTCTCATTTCAGAGGATCCTATTTCGTGGAAGCTTTAGGACCGTGTCTGGAATCCCCCAGTTTCATTCAATCCCGTAGGAATCTCCTTCAGGATAGTAATCTACTGGAGTTCCTCTTTCCCGTACTGATATCATTTATGTAAATACACTCCTTTAAATTTGCCCACGTGTTTTACGTAATATTTCCCTCAGTAACAAGAGCCCTAAGCTCATATGAAATTCTCCTTTGTTTTCCTCTTTTTTTACGTTTTCCTGTACCCACAAAGTCAGAATCACAAGGCTAATTACTGTAAATTGTTGCTACCTGTCTCACAGAGCATATTTCAAACTAAAACCACGGAAAACGTAAAAATGGCGACCTGGCCATAGATCTCGTTTGCAGTTGCAGTTCCCTAGTGTTGCTTTATTGCATTTTGCAACTTGCCAGATCAGCTATTAGCAAAGCTAAGCTGGGTACGAGACAATTACGAACCTTTTGTGTAAAAACCAGCACACAGATCCAGAAAATTCCACGTAAGTAATGTATTAATCTTAGCAAAACCTTTTACAATCGTGACTGTTCCTAGGAATTAGAAATAGGGACGCATGTAATCACTGAGAGAAAAGAACCGCCGTATTAGATTCGTTAATGCATGCCTTTCAGGATAGGTAGTTAGAAATAACCAGTGCTAACCATCCTTTGCTTCGAGGAATAGTGCGAAATTCCTCTGTGTTAAAATCTTTGCCATATCCTTTGCTTCGGGAATAGTGCGAAAGAAATTCCTCTGTGATAACTTTTACTTGATTTCGAATTAGCGAACTGTTATTTAGGCGCGAATAAATTCCCACGTGGGACACGACATTTCAGCTTGCATTGCTGAAAATTCTCTCAGTGTAGTTAGAATTCAGTAGGTGTTAGGAAAGCGAAATTTAAACTCCGCTTATAGGGAAAATTACTAGGTCGTTGTACTGTTATCCTCTCAGACGACTGGGAAATTCTCCGAATCCCAGACGGTATATAAATATACTTGGTTCATTCACCCAGAATCTAAAAAATACCTCCGGTGTTGGCCAAACGACCTGCAAACCCCCCCCATGCCCGCGTGTAGCATTTTTTTCTCCCCATTCATTTCCCAGCAAACATTTTTCTTTGGGTTTCCCGTTAGTAATTTCAAGTCCTAAGGGACGAATCGTAATTCCAAGTCCTAAGTGACTCCTAAAATTCTACGTCGCACGTGGCGAGAATTCCTCCAAATTCCACAAATTCCAAGTCCTAAGTGACTCCTAAAATTCTACGTCGCACGTGGCGAGAATTTCTCCAAATTCCAGTCCTCAGAGACTCCTAAAATTTACTGCGTCGTGGCGAGAATTTCTCCAAATCCCAGTCCTTAGAGACTCCTAAAATTCTACGTCGCGTGGCGAGAATTTCTCCAAATTCCAGTCCTCAGAGACTCCTAAAATTCTACGTCGCACGTGGCGAGAAATTTCTCCAAATTCCAGTCCTCAGAGACTCATAAAATTCTAAATCGCACATGGCGAGAATTTCTCCAAATTCCAGTCCTGGAGACTCCTAAAATTAAGTCCTTTTGAGACATTATACAGAATTTCTCAAATTCCAGTCCTCAGAGACTCCTAAAATTTACATTCGACGTGGCGAAATTTCTACAAATTCCAGTCCTAGGAGACTCCTGTAACTTCACGCCACAGCGGCCAATTTCTGACAAATTCCAACTTTCGTCCTCAGAGACTCCATTAAATTCTACGTCGCGTGGAACAGAATTTCTCCAAACCCCAGTCCTCAGAGACTCATACAAAAATTCTACTAATCACCTGTCTTATTCGAGACAGATCTATTCTCCAGGAACCCAAAATTAAGTCCTTTGAGACATTATATAGTGTAGTTCACACAATCTAAGCCCTTATCAGACTGATCATTCTAGTTATTTAGAACAATGGCTTAACTTCACGCAGAGCCCAACAAAACCGGATTTCAAAATCCAACTCTGCTTCCGGACGCATATTAGACTTCGTTCGCAAGAACAACCATGGGTTCAAGACACATCCACGATTAACAAAAGGTCTTCTCAGACATATCATATACCCATTATTTCAAGATGGCTAATACCAGAGCCCAACAAAACGAGGATTTCAAATTCTACATGTCCGAGGAAGGACATGGGACTATCGAGGCAAGATCTGAGAGAGAGGGAACATGGGTTCAAGAACGAGTGGACGATGCCAAGGCGGAGAGAGAGAAGGAGCGAGTTGCCCAAGAGCAACGAGAGGCCAAAGAACGTGAGGAGAGAGAGGAGAGAAACGAATCGCCCAAGAGAAAAGGGAGGAACGAGAATGGGAAGATCGAGAGCGAACAGCACGCCCACGAGCTCCAGATGCTAGAACGACAGCCCGTCACCCCCGCCCCTGCCGGGGATGAGTGCCCTCAGCCAAGCTCACTGTTCATGCCAAAATGGACCGAGTCCGAACCAGTATGGCTTGAAAGGGCCGAACGAGTCCTGGAGTGCTGCGATCTCTCCCCGGAACTCTCCCTTGTTCTCACTAAATTCCTGGGCGGAAAGGCCCTGCGTTGCCTACCACGCCCTTCCCGCAGACGATCGGGGAAACTGGGAAGCCCAGTACGCCAAGCAGTTCTGAAGGCGTACGAGATTACCCCCGAGCGGTGGAGGAGACGGAGAGCAGCCCAGAGAAGCAGGCCAGACTTGGTCCGATTGGGCGTACCATTGAGCGGGCGTTGACAAAATGGCTCGATTCCGAAGGAGCCACTAACACCGCCGAGGTACTCGAGCGGTTTAAATTCGAGCATTTCCTGCGCCACGCCCTCCTGCCCTCGCCACTCATATAGTGGAAAAAGCCCCAGCAACACTCACCGAGTGTTGCCGAATAGCAGACATGTGGGAAACTCACCACCCTCAAGAAGGATCCATGGGGCGGAAGATAAATCCCCGTCCCTCCTCGGAGGTTCAAATTCCCACAAAAATGGGAACTCGGGCAAGCCCCTAACTTGCCATTATTGCAAGAAAACGGGGCATTCTTCCGAACAGTGCCGGAACAAGAAACCGGCTCCTCTCTCTCCCCGAAAACCGACAAATAACCCGCCTGCGCCCTCCACAGGGGCAGCGGAAAGACTTTAGCCAGACCTTTTGCACGGCGTGCAAGGTTTATAACATTCTCCGCATGGGCAAAATGCCCACGCAATAACAAATCAACTACTCCCCACCGTCGCCTTGGCCGTCCACAGATCCCAAGTCATTAGGCCCTCCCGCCGGCGGGCCTGTATAC
Organism: Macrobrachium rosenbergii; assembly: GCF_040412425.1. Taxonomy (NCBI): domain Eukaryota; kingdom Metazoa; phylum Arthropoda; class Malacostraca; order Decapoda; family Palaemonidae; genus Macrobrachium; species Macrobrachium rosenbergii. The sequence goes on along the minus strand of NC_089742.1, from coordinate 66,684,083 downwards.
GTGGCCCCTCCACAAGGTAGCGAGCCCGTCGCCAGTCACTGCTTTCGAGGACTCGGCACAAATCTCCCTCATCCGGAGGGACAGAGTTCCCTACGGAGCTATCGTCAATAGACGAAAAACTCGTCACGATCGAGGAATAAATCAATTTAAATGATACTCCCTACGGTCCAATTGAGAGTCACAAGACCTCACCAATCAAAATTTGCAATCTTGCAGTAGCAAGCCATCTCCCGGAGGCTATGACGTCATCCTGGGACAGGACTTTCAGTCCCCACCGAAATCACGACAATCTAGGGGTCCCCATTCCCCCGAATCATTCATGCCGGCGCCAGTAATCCTCCCCGCTTCTCCTCAGCCAAGACTGGCGCCCCTGGGTACCAGAAGGACGTGCAGTCCCCACCAGTGCCACCTGAGTACAATGTACAGTGGCCCCTCGATCGGTTCCCGATCCCATTCCAGTGCCCGGCCCTGCCTCAGTGCCAGTGCCAGGGCCCCAATCAAATCTCCTTCAGAAGATGCCAAATTCCTGCCGGTGCCACTTGCATGCCCCCGAGCAGGGCCAAGCTTCGTCCGTCCTGACCGACGAGCCCAAGAAAACTCTGATAGCGCCTGACTCTGCCCCCAGTGCCAACGCCAGAGCGCTACGCCGATCTCCATTCACGGGATCCAACTCAGGACCCCTCTCTTCCCCGGCCTGGCACCGCTACCAGCGTCGGTCAGAGAGACGGTTCCTCCCGACCACCGCTGAAGCTCACCTGCAGGTGCGGCCTGCAACCCGTGCCTGAGCTGGTCAACGTTACCTGCGAGCCGCCACGCCACCCCGACCGCCTCCTCTGCCTCAGCCCGTCGCCGACGCAATTGCAAGTCAGGATTCTGCCATATCTCACTTGGCGATGAACTACAAGAGCCGCGACGGATCATGGTAGAACCCGCACGGAACACTCCTGCGTCAGCTGTCGCATCAGCAGGCCCAGGTGGTACTCCGTGCCGCCCTCTCCGGGTCGCGGGCCTCCGCTTCCCGGCCGAGGGACGACTGTCCCATTAAGAAAGACTCGAGGCGAAATTACCACGGGCGTGGGACATTCCAGGTAATTTACAAAGAGCTCTAGAGCTCCCATGGCACCTGTGCCACCATTTCATTTTCGAAGGTCTTGGCACCCCTAATCCAGAAGGGGATGTCAGACCCTCCTCTATCTTCTTCCGTTCCTCAGAACTGCTATCTCTTACCATCCTCTACTAATCTTCCCTTAAATTATCCCCACAAGAGGCAATTAAATACGGGATACCATTCCCCACACAATGTATAAATCATTAAGAATAACAGAGTGAGAAGTGGCACGCCCTTGCGCCCATACCTTGGCACCTGGCGTGCATGTCAGCCCCTCCTGAAAGGAGTCGCGCCCTTCAGGTGCACTTTCCTCGCCCTGGGACTGAAGTGATAGTCCGGGCCGTAATTTATAGGCGTAGGACGAGAAATTCCCGCCTAACACAATAAAACCCTCCCTCTTTTCCCTTAGTTCTTCTGCCAATATCATTTACTTTCTTTTAGTCATTTAGTTATCTTTATTTTAATGAATCATGAGTCATAAACTCTTGCCCTTGTGATTTAAATGCCCTTTTAAGTAAGCTCTGAGGGACGTGTCCCGCCTTTCATATGCGGTCAAGTTTTCATTCGTAACGTCTTGGTAATTTTCCTTTTGTTATTATTATCCCTTTTCCCCTTCCATTCCTTCCAAGATCGCTGGTTGTCCTACCCCACATCTTTTGTCTGCTCGCCCGTCATAACATTGAGTAGGCAGTAGACGCATAAAATTAGCGTAGTTTAAGGTTAGCGAATTAAAACCTCGCGAATACTCTCCTTAATCGCATACAGCTGTCAAAATCTGTGTGGGGCCATAGCTAAGCAAAGTACGTTAAAACGAAGATAAATTATCAATGCGAATATGTATAGTCATTACAGTATCGCGTAAAAGGGGATGTCATTTACAAAAATAAACGCTGTTTTTCATTTACACAGCCTCTTCAAGGCAGATTGTACTAACCGCATGCATTTTATCTAAAATTAAGTAACCGTGTATTTTAATTCTTGAACAATAACCTTTCTTTTCATTTGTTGGCCATAGCCTCATATACGTGGTCCTATAATTCACAATTGTTCGAGTCACATTATAAAGTTACCAGTGGGTAACCAAATCTAAAGTAATTATTCTTTTGCAAGTGTTTAAATCACTTTGCGTTCTGTTAACGAAAATTGTCCCAATGTGTTATTAAAAGTAACGTCACAGCTTCATAAAACCCTTAGGAGTAAAGTTCATTGCAAGGCAGAATGTAGAGTAACGTAAAGCATTTGCCGCTCATTCTTGAATATCGATGTACACACCCGAAGGAGGTATGTACATCATCTTGTATGGGGAGGTATTATGATTAGCAAGAATTCGCTAGCAAATTGCCTCCCCTCCCCCCCCTCCTTTGTTGTTGTTGGTTGTTCATTTACTGCCAGCCGGCCGATCGATAGACCATCTGTCTATCGACTTAAAAACAAGGGTTAAAAGATTAAAGGCGCTCCCATTTTTTGATAAAGATCTTTCCTTCGAGGCAAAAGTAATCTGGCTTGGGTGTTTCTCCTGAGGCCAAAACCTCCCCTGCAGCAGGTGCAATGAGTCAAAGCATCTGTGTTGGGCGCACCCCTGTCCCCATAGGAGGATAAAGGCAAAAGCCCACGAGGTCTCGACACACACGCGGGCTGGAAGATATGGAGTGAACTTGTGAAGACGTCCTCAACACCTGGCCCCATCGATGCCCTTGCATCCCTAACCACGTGGCCCTTTCCAAAGTATACTTTTCCTCGCGCCCTTCGACCGTATTCCTCGAGCCCACACGCCATTGCTTGGGTTTCGAGAGTCCCCATCGCCTTGCCCTTTACACGGAAGCCCTTGCATCTCACCACGTGGAAGAAACTCGTCCTCGGAAATCGCAAGTCATCCACGGACCGCCTACTACGCCCTCGGAAAATCTGCTAAGGTAAAGTGCCCTGGAAGAGCCCCATTTCAGTCACGCTTTTGTCTCGTAATATTTTCTTAAAGAGAAAGCCAGAAATCTCCCTTGTCTAATGTCCGTGCGCCTCTTGCATCAGCAGTATTAATTCTTTATTACTCCTTTGGCACCCTCAGTGCAGCTTCGAATTCATTATTCTTTTGTCTATTTTCATTACTGGCGTATAATGTGCATATCTCTCATTTCAGAGGATCCTATTTCGTGGAAGCTTCTCGGACCGTGTCTGGAATCCCCAGTTTCATTCAATCCCGTAGGAATCTCTTCAGGATAGTAATCTACTGGAGTTCCTCTTTCCCGTACTGATATCATTTATGTAAATACACTCCTTTAAATTTGCCCACGTGTTTTACGTAATATTTCCCTCAGTAACAAGAGCCCTAAGCTCATATGAAATTCTCCTTTGTTTTCCTCTTTTTTTTTACGTTTTCCCTTACCCACAAAGTCAGAATCACAAGGCTAAATTACCGTAAATTGTTGCTACCTGTCTCACAGAGCATATTTCAAACTAAAACCACGGAAAAACGTAAAAATATATATATATATACATATACATATACATACAACACATACATGTATGACATACATATATATATATATATATATATATATATATATATATATATATATATATATATGTGTGTGTGTGTGTGTGTGTGTGTGTGTGTGTATATATGACACTAGTCATACATGCGTGGCATTGAAAGCAACGCCCACGAAATGATAGACATATACAACGATCCGGCTATACCTGACAACTTCCAAAGTATTTGATTTATAAAACTCGGATAATACTCGTATATCTCGTTTTCGGTCATTGTAGGAATATTTATTTATCTATGCTTGCCAACATTTATAACGGCTTGAGCTCTCTCTCCTCGAAAACTCCACACACCCTCCTTTAATATATTCATTGAGGAGGCGAAAAAATATTGCAATTCTTTCACCCGTATCATGAAATCGCCATGACGCTGTTATTAACAATGTTTATCCGTCGCCCAGTACCACGCATTCCGGTCCAAATGAAACGGCACTACCAATCAAGCTGTGTGAAATTGAGAGAAGCGGAACAACAAAGAAACTTCCTTTCGGGTTTTTCCTCAAAACATAAGACTGCTACAATTTCCAACCTTCATTTTTTATAAAGATTACCAGTACTGTCATTTTAACGTCACACAACAAGTAATCCACATAAACTTTTCTTTCGCATATGTTTGAATCTATAGCAAGACCTTGGCAGGATACCAAAAGCTCTCTGAATAGATTTTAATACTGACAGATAAATGATATTATGAAACCGAAAAATTGTTAAGTATACTTCTGCAAATAAAAGAGGAATTCAGCACAGCGTTTGCAGTAAAATCCCAATCAATAAGTAAACAATGAGTAGCACTAACAAACACTTGCGGTGCAGAAGTAGTTACCACTGATAGTTATGAAAGGCACATAATGTGCTTTCACTCTCTACTTTACTCTCGTCATTTCCGACATATCTACAAGCAAAGAAATCCATTATGTAATCAAAAGAATAAGTATGATATGAGGACTGGCACAGGGCTCAGTTTGTTGAAAGGAAATATTCGTAAAGCACCATCGTCGAGTGCTTTTAATTTTCTCTCTCTCTCTCTCTCTCTCTCTCTCTCTCTCTCTCTCTCTCTCACACACACACACACTTGCAACTACTCACACATGCCCAATGGCATTGGAGAGAGAGAGAGAGAGAGAGAGAGAGAGAGAAAGAAGGGTTGTGGGTGGGTGTGTGATGGGGGTGCTGGTGGCAGAATTTATAAGCATGCGAGTAGATACACTTTTACGGACCTTCTTTTCAGACAATAAGACACCATTCGGATATTATATCTTGACCATTCTAATTCATCCTCACGAACGATAAATACCAGCATTAACACAAACCGCATTTGCCAAAACTGAACACTTTGGGGTCAAATTCAAGATATTTTGAAGGTCCGGTCACATCCCCTAATTGATAGAAATTCAAATGCTCTGTCAACAAATGGTGACATCTGCCCAATATAGAAAACAATTTAAGGGTAGCACTGATAGTTATATTGTAATACAAAAACTACCTTGAAAACAATAAATTCATAAGAGAACTGTAAGGTATTTTTTTCAGGTGTACGGTGGAATGAAATGCATTATTTTCTATAAAAAAAAAAAAAAAAAAGAGGCCAGGAAAGCAACAAGACAACATTCACTGCTACATTTTTTGTCCAATTAATAGTGAATTTCATGTATGGAAAACTTCCACACCATCAGCAATTTGGCTTCACATTCAAATTTAAGGTTATTCAGCGTCTAGTCGACTTCTCCCTCCCACCCCCAGTTCTTCATGCTGCTTCATTTATCTCTATCTTCCGCGTATTCTTGTTATTCCTGATTAATAAAAAAATTTTTGTATAAGTGTTTCAGTCCTTCCATTTGCCCAACACTTACTAATTTTCGCTCTAGTCTTTTTGTCATAAGACTACCCCAATCTATAGACCCTTGTCACCATCTCCCTTCTTCCTCTCTCTCCACATGACCAGATATCCCCCTGTGACCTTTCACTTTCGTTCCATCTCCGGAACTGAAGCAATGAAATTACTCCTGATTTCATCTCGTAGTGATGAAGCATTTTCCAAGCAACTTCAAACATTGAAATTGAGATCCCATATCACGTGCCATATAGCGAAGTTCTTGATTCAATTTAGAGTTGAAAAAAATGGACATTTATCAGGATTTTGATATTGGATGGTTTACATTAAAATTATATTTCAATAATAAAAGATGGATTCAAATATGGAGGAACACTGATTCTCTCCGTTAATAGTAACAACGTAAAACATAAATATGTTACGTAAATACAGTACATTATTACAGAAGGTTGGACATGCCTTCTCCTCTTCTTTCGTACAGGTATATCGTCCTGTGTGATTCTCCTGAATATTCTTATTGACTTTATTTACAGTTTCACACCTACAATTATATTGCCATATTTATTTTGGTCGTGACCGAAACGCCTGTTGCAGCTAGTGCCATGAGGGTCCTGCAGGTATTCACTGCATTGATTATCTTGATTTAAACGCCACCTTTCATATCTTCAGGTGAAATATGAGACTCTCGTATAAGGAACTGAAAAGGTTCACGATAAATCCTTACAATAAATATTCTCAAATCTTGCACTTCTCTTCACCGTCGTACATTCAACATTAGCTCGAACATAAAAAATATTTCTATTTAACTGCAACGAAGACCCAGTGTCCTGACTTAAGCCATCTCTATTTCGGGCTACTTTTCGCTTGCTGAAATCGATATCATCTTACCGAAAGGTGTTAGCCTGAATCCGATTTCATATTACCCCTGCCCAGTTCACAATGTCCCCTTCCCACTTCTGATTTCACTGAAATGATCGACGCGATACACCATTATGCTGGCGATTCATGTTTTTATAGAATGAAGCAGGATTAAAAGAGTTTTAAAATGTGAAAAAGCAAATGGAAAAAAATAATGTTAATCTTATCAAACCCATTTGCACATACAAATGTTCAAATTGCTTAGCATATTACATACAAGCAAAATACAGATTATATACAACTTAATAGAAAAATTCTTGAAAATGATTTGTAATAGATTAAAACACGTGAAATGTTGAAGACTGAAATTCAGTTTTAAAATCTGAAAATGAAAATTTATGAGAAAATATTAATTTAACGAAGACTTATTATGGAATAATTCAAAGTGTAAAACCAAACTCCAAATAAACTGAAAAACAAGTGACTCCATTTTTCCATTATACTGAAACAAGGAGGAAAACCTGTCCTCACCAATGTGAAGAATAGAGGCGGCACACAATTAACCGAACCGAGTTCCCAAGTAAATATTAATATGCAAATTAAGCTTTTATTACCAGTTAGTATGTAAATGGCAAATACTGCGATCTCTCTCTCTCTCACTTTCTCTTTGGTGTCTAGGTTGCGGCCATCATCGAAATGGAATGGATGCAATATCCTATTTTGAATGATTATTTACTTTAAAAACAACATTTTACCTCATAAGGCCAGGACACCTAAGGGAAGGTGTCATTAACTTTTGTCAGTAGTTTTTGAACAGCATGCCGCTGGTTTTCCGTAATGTAACTTTCTTATGTTAAACTATGATACCAAGTTTGTGTGGGTTAGGCCCTGAACATCCTGTGGGCAAAGGCTGTCCACCTTATATAATAAAAAAACCAGTAATTAGGCAATTCGTCAGGGAAGCATAAACTTCTGATGAAAAAAAAAGTCTTCGTTATTGCCTAGTCATGTATCTAACAAGTGCATATACTAACTATTGCAGGAACTAACTGTCAGATCATAAGCCATATGCCATTATTTTGTTATGTAAAGGTGATAGTGGACCGGAAGAGATTCGTTTAAGTGTATCACTGTCATTTCTATAGGTAGAAGTGATGGGAATTTCATTGTCATTATTATCATTATCACCAAACCAGAGTAAAGACACACGCAAACACACACACATATATATGTGTATATATACATATATATAAATAAATACACATTTATATGCATACATAAATATATTCATATTTATTTATATGTATCATATATATATATATATATATATATATATACATATAAATAGATATCTATTTATATATTTGTATATATACAGTATGTATATAAATGTATATATCTATTTATGTATATGTGTATATTGTATATATATATATATACAGTATATATGCAAAAGACATTATATATATATATATATATATATATATATATATATATATATATATATATATATATATATATATATATATTATCAATATAAAAATATATTTATATATGTATATGTGTAAGTGTATATTATATATATATACACACAGTATATATATATATATATATATATATATATATATATATATATATATATATATATATATATATAATATGGATGTGTGTGTGCACGTGTTCCAGAATAACTCTGAAAAGCATTGAGCAATTTTAACGAAACTTGGTATACATATGACTTACTATCTGGAAAATAATACTGTGGTAAGATATCACAGGCACCAAAGGGGGTGGGGGTGGGAATGGGGTGACATATAAAAATAACTGAAAACAACAGATATTAGTTTCCATAGTTTTCAAGGTCGCTGAGACGAATAGTGACACTCTTGATGTCCTTAAGCCCAAGTTCAGCTCTGATAGGAGGGGGTGTGAGAAGGGGTGAAAAATAAACTGTCAAAAATGACAGATATTAGTGTCTAATCCATAGTTTTCGACGTTGCTGAGATGAATAGTGACATTCCCAATGCCCTTTAAGTCCAAGTTCAGCCCTGATAGGAAGAGGGGGTGAAAAATCAAATGTCAAAAATAGTGTCTAATCCATAGTTTTTGAGGTTGCTGAGATGAATAGTGACACCCCCCGTGCCCTTTAAGTCCAAGTTCAGCCCTGATGGGAAGAGGGAGTAAGAAGGGGTGTAAAATACAATGTAAAAAATTACATATATTAGTGTATAATCAATAGTTTTTGAGGTCGCTGAGATGAATAGTCACAATCCCGATTCCCTTTAAGTCCAAGTTCAGCCCTTGGAAGTGGGGCATGAGTAGGGGTGAAAAATAAAATGTCAAAAATTATATTTTTTAGTGTCTAATTCATAGTTTTCGAGGTCACAGAGAGAAATAGTGACACTCTGGATGCCATTTAAGTCCAAGTTCAGCCCCAATAGGAATGGGGCGTGAGAAGGGGTGAAATATAAATTGTCAAAAATGTTGGCACTGTAACTGAAGCAACTATCTTAACAGGAAAGGAAGAGAGAGAGAGAGAGAGAGAGAGAGAGAGAGAGAGAGAGAGAGAGAGAGAGAGAGAGAGAGAGAGAGAGAGAGAGTTTATTGGTTGTCATTCAGAGTTTTCCCAGGCAGTGCTGGGTTGGTCAGCTAGTCTATATATATATAAAAATGGATGTGTGAGTGTGTGTGTTGCACCATAATTCTGAAATGCAATGAGCAATTTTAACCAAACTTAGTATACATATGACTTACTATCTCGGAAAGAATACTGTGGGGGTAAGACATCACTGGCACCAAAGGGAGTTGGGTGGAAAGGGGGTGACATGTAAAAAATAACCGAAAACAACAGATATTAGTGTCGAATTCATAGTTTTTGAGGTCACTGAGATGAATAGTGACACCCCCAATGCCCTTTAAGTACCAGTTCAGCCCCGACAGGAATAGGGGGTGAGAAGGGATGAAATATAAAATGTCAAAAATGATGGGCAATGTAATTGAAGCAACTATCTGAACAGGAAAGGGAGAGATAGAGAGAGAGAATGAGAGTGAGTGAGAAAGAGAGAGAGGGTGAGAGAGTGAGAGAGAGAGAGAGAGAGAGAGAGAGAGAGAGAGAGAGAGAGAGAGAGAGAGAGAGAGAGTTTATCAGGTGTCATTCAGAGTTTTCCTGTGGTGAGAAGGGGTGAAATACAAAATGTCAAAAATACTGGGCTATGTAATTGAAGCAACTATCTTAGCATGAAAGGAAGAGAGTGAGAGGGAGAGGAAGTGAGAGAGAGAGAGTAGAGGGGGTGTTGGGGAGGAAAGAGAGAGAGAGAGAGTTTATTTTATTGGTTGTCATTCAGAGTCTTCCTGGGCAGTGCTGGGTTGGTCAGCTATTATAATATATATATATATATATATATATATATATATATATATATATATTATATATATATATATATATATATATATATATATATATATATGTGTGTGTGTGTGTGTGTGTGTGTGTGTGTGTGTATGCCTATAAAAACAGATATTTCTATATATATATATATATATATATATATATATATATATATATATATATATATATATATATATATTATTATTATGGATTACAAGGAGGTGACTGCATTTTCCCTTTTACTCTACTAATCTTAGCCTTAAAAAAACCATAAAACCACAAACAGAATAACTGAAAGGGGAAAGTCGCCAAGTGAGAATGTTTCTTAACACTGGACAACATGGTAAGTTTAACAGTGGGAATGATGGACAAATCTCACTACGTAAACAGGTGGAAAAAGTGCCCAACAGTAATTCACTGACTTAATAATTAACAGATCAATTCACCCAACAGGGTCTCCGTAAATGGCCACTTGCAAGTGGTCTATAAGCCAATTGGCAATGCAATGATAGCCTCCGTACAGGCTGATTCTTTAGGCAATCAGGAAACAGAGAAATGGCTGCATAGGTAACTTGCACTGATAATACCCCTGGAAGTGAAATAATTCCAGATAAGACTACTAACAAAGTCCTATCTCTCTAGAAATGCACAAATTGCTGGGAATTGCCTTACTCTACTCACTTCTGGGCAAGTGGCATGAGCTACATTATGCACTGTTGAAAGAATTACACACTGGATATAGCAAGTTCACTATTTAAGTCGAAGGGACAAAGAATTTACTTGAATGGTAAAACGCGAGAGAGAGATGATAAAAAAAAAAAGAGCCAAAGAAAAAGTACACTGGCTAACCATTTCCCTACTGGGGACATACCATGTTTGCTTCCTGGTACTGCTTACACACACAACTCCAGGTTGATGAGATCAAAGCTTCTCTTAGGCGGTATCTGGTAATGGGATCACAATAGATCCAGTGCAAGTGAAAAATGAGTTCCCGCCTGCCCACGGCTGGATAGTCAAATGGACAGAGCTTCGCCATCGTGACAAGCAGACTAACTACCAATGTAGGGCGCTGATTCTTGATAAGGCCTCGGATACCGCTTGGGGACTGGATACAGGCGATGTCACTAGCTATGACTTGCAGATTAGAGAAATGGTCTTCGGCCAGTAAAATGAGGAAAATCAGCAGGGATTACTGTAAATTAAATTTTAGGATATAGACAGAGGAAGCAGCGACCTTCTCCAGGTGTTTTCCCTGGAGAGGCATTATGGGCCCGACCCTTGAAGAGGGTTGTTTGGCCACTCCTGAATTCTACCCTGCCACTCCAACCCTAGTGGGTCTACTCACACCCCTACTTTCTTTATATTTTCCACTTAAATTCCATGAGTTAGCGATCCAGAGGCGTCACACCCCTATATATATATATATATATATATATATATATATATATAATTATTATCACTTTTGTAATTCATTTATCACATAATACAATTGAAAAATAGAAATGGTGTAGGATGACCGGTTTCGACTTTAGGACTGATCAGAATGTAGAAAACAGAGGCTCATATGGTAAAACATAGAGTGGCTTACAATTTGTTAGAGGCTCCATAGACTCTCAGCAATGTCCCCTGGAGAGTCTATTGTGATTTTTAGCCAAATGAGTTTTAAAACTCCATTGGCTACCTCGACACCGGCCTGATATATGGAGCTCTAACGGTTGTCCCTGTTCGTCAGAAATACATATATATTTGTGACTTCTCACACTCTGTATCAGTCCTTCACAATGGCTTGAAATAAAGTCGAAACTTGTCAGACACACCTGCTTCTTATTTTTCACCTGTGGTAATAATATATATATATATATATATATATATATATATATATATATATATATATATATACATACATACATACATACACACACACACACATATATATATATATAAAAAATATATAAAATGCACAAAAAACGAAGAAGAGATATATAATGTATATGTATTATACATGTATATATGCATATATATAAATGCATATCTGTTTATATACATATATATATTGTATATTATATTATATATATATATATTTATGTATGTACTTATATTTACATATGTATATATAGATACATGTGCATATATGTATATATACATATATACAAATCTAAATCTATATTTATATATATATATATATATACATTTATAGTATATACATTTATATATATATATGTATTATATATACATATACATATATTATATATATATATATATATATATATATATATATATATATATATATACATAGATACACACATTCGTATATATTCATATATATATAACATCCTGTCAGAAAGCCAACGGAAAGATAAATACCTTCAATAATTCTATGCTAAATAGAATAATATATCTGTACATATATAGTGTATATACAGTATATGTATATTTACTTCATTAAAATATATATATATATATATATATATATATATATATAAATATATATGTATACAAATACATATATATATATATATATATATAATATATATATATATATAAATACATATATATATATAAATATATATGTATACAAATACATATATATATATATATCATATATACATATTATATATATATGTATATATATGTGAATACATATACATATGGGTGTGTATGTAGTGAGTGCAAATATATATACATTCTATATATACATTCCTACACACACATATATATGTGTGTGTGTATAAGTATATATACATACATGTACAGTATGTATGTATGTATGTATATATATATATATATATATATATATATATATATATATATATATATTATATTATATAATAAGAATACGAATCCACATA
>NC_089742.1:66659005-66666505 GCF_040412425.1 Macrobrachium rosenbergii | reverse complement strand
TATTGTTATTGTTATTGTTATTGTTATTGTTATTGTTATTATTATTATTGTTATTATTATTATTATTATTATAAAAGAGTAGATATGTAAAAAAAATATTTGTTCCTCTGTGGAAAACGAAAAACAAAACTTTGTTTATTAACAAATTTTAAGTAGTGCTCCAAAATCAAGATTGGCTGTGAATGAACAGCACTACCTCACTCTTCCAGCATTACAAATATGTAATCATGACAGAAAGCTAGGCACAGTTCTAAGCAACCTGTACGACAGTGATGACGGTATTAATGTTGTGTGCGTGAGATCTTGCTTTACTATTGGTGGAGTGTCGTTCTCTTGTCTTGAAATCGGTGGTTTCCTAGGATCTTTATTTTCTGAGCAAAATTGATTCTGAGCAAAACTGACTAGTCACCTTTTCCAAAAAATAGTAATCCTTATTCCCCGTGAGATAAACTGGCTAGCCATCTTTCGTAAGCTTCGTTTCAATAGAAAACTTCTGCTATTTGCCCTTAGTGCCTGTGCTTCCAGAACTAGCTTGTGCTACTCGTTGTCCAGAGAGCATGTGTCCATATTCTGCTGCAGTGGCAAGACGTTACACTACACGGTACCAGAAGTTTTTCATTACCTTTACTGTAAAACAGTAAAACAGTCTTTTTGGATGTGTCATGATATTGCTAAGTTCAAGAAAGATTGAAACGGAGCTATGAAATGGGTGTTAACTCTTTACCATCTATCTGTTTTTTGTATTTATATCTTTATTTTAATGAGATTTTCCTTTTATTCTATTATTTTCATTTTTCACCAATGCGTATTCTGAACTGGGAAATATCTTAGCAAGCTGATAGTCTTTACTGACTTGTTCTGCATCATTAAAAAACAACAACAACAACAACAACAACAATAATAATAATAATAATAATAATAATAATAATAATAATAATAATAATAATAATAATAATAATAATAAAGACCTAGTGCTCTCATAAATTTTCATTTAGTCGGTCTTTTCAATTTATATAATTATGTTCATTATTTCTGTTCAATATTGAATAATGTGTTTTTTTAACAATAACAGAAACAACGACATCGTACTAAAAGTCTAGGGTCGAATTGCAATGGATTTGATATAACAGCTTCAATACACTTCCTTTGCTCTCTTGTGCCGATAATCCTATAATAATATAAAAACGAATAAACATTTAGTATAAATGTGACAGCATGCTCTAAAATCTCTCAAAGCTATTCACTTACAATTACCATTCTTAAAATCAAAGCTGTGAGTTAATGAACCTTGTTTATAGCAGAAAAGATTAGCATAATTTCATTCATCGTATGATGGTCAAGAAAGATTTTGTTTACAGTATATAACATAGAAAAGATCATGGACAGTACTTTATTCAGATATTCATAACCTAGAAAACACCATGACTCTTCGTTTAAAGATTACAGCATGTTCCCCTCTACGTACCGCAAATAAAGGCATTTGTAAGAAATGTCTTCAATCTAATAGCTTGACCAACTTACTACGTTCCTATCAGAATTTTTTCCGCTTTAACAGAATCTTATTTTTTAGTTTTTCCATCCGCTATGCGCTGAAGAAGTTTCTCAATGAACAATTGTCATCTTACCAATAAAGGGATGAACTGGTAACCCTACTCGTATTACGACTTTCAATACTTAGTATCATGTTCCCTTTTCGAGTACCATAAAGACGAAAATGTTCCAGGGCATCCGTCGCTTAATCCAATGTCTCCCTTCCAGCACCTTATTGGATTGTGAACCTTGTCAAGAAGAATGCAACTGAATTCGTCTGGGGAGATGGAACGCCTTCCCATGCTACAACTATAAATATATTTCACAACAACGATGCTGCTACACATCGGCTATTCGGACTCATAAACAGTCAGATTGATGATTTAAACGAATCCAATGGACCCTTCCGCGTGCTTTGCCAAGCAAACCCTCTTGGTACAAAATGGTAAAGGGTAATCACTATAAATACAAATCCCAAGGATCCACGAACTAGTGCAGGAGTTAGAATACCATATGAAAAACATAGCAGGTATTCAGACCATGGTTAAGATTACTCACATTGTATACCAAGCTTTTCGTGTGTGAATTACAACGCAGATGTTTCAAGTTCCTAAGTAGACTAAAGTCACCAGAGAGTTAATTTTTTTCAGTCGCTCATTGGACGAAACATACGGCATGAGTATGGAGCTGGCTAACAAAACAAGACTTTCTGAGCTCAAGTTGTCAAGGAATTCAGGGTAATGATGTGACTAGCATTCCAGAGCAATTACTGCAGGTGTTCATTCCTGCGGCGATACTCGACCTGAAGTATGAGTGGTAAAAGTGTCTGAGCATGTCAAGAAACTGACAGAAATTCACGCAAATAAAAAAAAATGCAAATTAGAGAGCTTAGCTTTTGACAAAAGAACAGGTAAAATACTCAAGTCTTCTCTGTTCAGTGTATAACTTGCACAGAGAATTGTACGAAGGAAAATAATCAAAACATTTCACGGAGCAAAATTGACTTTGCAAAATGTTATTCATCTTCATGAAATTAAAGACATTTATTAGCATACACTGTTATTTGCGTTTATGATCATCCATTGTTACTGTTTTACAGAAAATTATGTTATCAGGGATAAGTAATGAAAGGAACGAACAAAGAAGAAAAGAAAGAAACCCTATGCCCTTTTCTTGACCCCAGCAGACGCCGGTACCCATTCACAGTTGGGTGGACCAGTGGGCAAAAGATCGAGAGCGATCCACGGACCCACCATATATTTGCCAAGCATTTTCATCTTCCTAACTGCACTTCATATATCAGCTCATAAAAAGAATATCCGTAGTATTACAAAAGATCTTCAAAGCGCAATATTACAGCTGAAGAAGCATTAAGTCATGATATAAAAGAAGATGGAACATTTAGAGCAATTTATGAAAGAATAAAAATTAAGAGTATTGACACAAAAATCAAAGCTTTGCTTACCTGGGCACTTTAATGTAAAATATTTTTCTTGTTTCTAATTAAAGAGGCATTAGAGAAGTACTTACAAATTATCTTTCACTCACCATGACAACCAGTTTCAGTCATTAATTTTCAGATCACTCAAGATAGTCGCCATAGTATAAGTAATTTCCACCAAAAAATTAGAATTTCTTTTTGTAGCTTCTTACCTTGCTAGCAAAAATGTTCCAGGTAGCCTCACTAACTATTTAATTTGAAAATATTCCCACTGTCTTTCTGCAACTAAAATTGAATGTTCTTATAGAAAGCTAGTTCTTCATGTATTATGATGATCAAATCTTACAATAAACAATTTTAATCTTTCAAACTCTATTCATACCCTACCCTTCCAAAATATATATCTGAGCTAATATCAAAGAATAACAATTAAAATCATTCAATAAAGTCAGCATAGTTTTTCCACTGCAGTGCCATATGATTTGGATCATTTAATTTCAAATTCCTTTGCTACCACAGGCCTTGGGAAGGATTCTTAATGTTTCCTGGATATCTAATAACAAACGAGGATAATGAACGTGTCACTTTATGGAAGGAAGCAATAAGCGCCAATAAAGTTTTACATAAACTTCTTTAACCAGCTCCCTCTTTCACTGGCACTTTTCCTTTTTAGGGCACTAAGACCATTACGTGCGTATTTGCAAATAGAACGTAGCTCTCGACTTTACTTTTAAATATGAAATTAAGGTAGTGAATAGCTGCGTTTATAAAAAAAAAAACATGCGCAAATTATTGAGTAACCTGCTCAGTTTTATACAGAACATTAAGCAAATGGTGATAACCAAATACCGTGTAAAGAGTGGATTAATTTCCTCTATACGTAAGTCCTTTACAACATCTAATTTGAAGATTAAATAAGGGAAAAAAGATGAAGTCTACATTACTACCATTTCTGTAATGAAAGCACCATAAGAAAATAGAACTATATGGGTAACTAAAACTTGTTTCAGTGTTTCGTACATCTACGACTGACCTTCAAGGCATGGACTATTTTTTTTTTTTGGGGCACTGTTTAATAAAAAGGTAATTAGTTTTCCATAATGTATTATGCTGCATTCTAAGTACTAGCTCCGCGCCTGTTTTTACCTTGGAAACTGGTTTTTTCTATACTGTTAGGGCTTCTGATACTGGCGGAGAGTTTGTTTGTTGTCGGCCAACTGTTCTTTGCCCCCTAACTCTACTCAACAGTAAAAGGGAACTGTGGGAATTCGGGGTTTTGGGTGGGGGAGAACACAGAAAGGGAACGGACATGTTTATGTTGAGGAGGCGCCCTCTGGAGGGGAAAAACGAGAGTGAGCCATTCTCCAACAGGAGGGAGTTAAATGCATTTCGCAGTGTTTAGTACTGGCATCGGGGGGATGGAATGTTCCTTCACCATGTTTAGTACTGGCCCGGGGGGTGTACCCATACGTTAACAAGTTATTGCAGTTGCCGGACGGGATATGAACCGTTCCAAACAGACGTACCCGTGCTCCAGGGTGGAACAAGAGTAAGGTGATTTCGTGAGAGAACGAGTTTTGTGTTTTCTCGAGCAGTTACGTCACTTGGAACCCAGTTGAGTATGTGGCAAGAGGTTCATTGACTCACTCTTTTGGAGGGAATTCGCCGATCTTTTAACATTTCAGTCAGTTGATAAGAGACAACAAATCATGTGCTGTGTTTGGTTGCAATAATCATGATTGCCATCGCCAAGAAAAAGGCATTTCATTTTACAGATTTCCAAAGGATCCATCTCTTTGCAAAACTTGGGTTAATCTGTGCAAAAGGAAAGGTGATTTCAACGTGAAGAATGCAAGAATATGCTCCATTTATTTTGTCCCTGGTGATTTTGGAGAAAGCTTTAGACATGCTTTTAGATTATCATCCTAAAAATGCACGCAAATTGAAAGATACTGCTGTGCCCACTCAACAAATGTATACTAAGGATATAACTCCGGGTAAATATTGTTTATTTGCTATATCAGTAGAAGAGTATTTTAGTTGGCTTAGCCTATTTTGGAATTGAAATTATGTAAGACAGAGAGAGGGAGAGAGACATCAAATTCAATATTTCTCAAATGAAAATGGTTTGGTTTATTATCAGCTGACTTTGAATAAAAAATTTTTGAGTAATCTATTTATAAGGCATGTTTCTAAAGCCTACAATTCAGATCTTTGTATGCCTTCTTTTGTATAATTATTTTATTTTATAAGCCTATATCTATGCAACACTTTGCTTGATGATTGATATAATTTCATGAAAGTGATTTTTGCTTAAGCCTATTATCAACTCTCTCATATTGTTTTGTTAACTCTTTGTTGCTAATAGGCCCACTGCTATAAAACTAAAATACCTTGGCTTTCAGCATATAGGTACATAGGTCTAGTCTAGATTTTTTATGGGACAAGGAAAATTTATGACATGATTCTCTCTCTGTATTTTTGTCAATTCGTGGGCTAATAAAGCATTCACTTTTAAAGCTAGATTCCTCCTCCTAAAGAGCTCGCTTAACTTGGCTGCTAAAGAATTTTTTTTTTTTTTTGTAGACAATTACAGGAGTCCTTTTAGGGAAGCCCTTCGGGCAGATATATCTAGCTAAAGTGAATTAACTATAGTAAGTAGGCCTAATATTATGGCCAAAACCCTTCATGATTTTCAGTAGGCAAATATAAAATTATATATCGATATAGGCCTAGGTCTTTATTAGGTTAAGTAAAATTCGCGATTATTAGGTTAGGTAAAACTCATGATCATAGTCATTGTTTTGCACTAATTGTTTTGCTTCATTTTGTGGGTCAGGAAATGTAAAAACTGAAATAGTTCCCGATTGCATCAAAAGAGAGAGAGAGAGAGAGAGAGATTAAAGAAAGATTAAAGGAAATAATATAATTTATTGATGAAAACTGAAATAGTTTGAGACTGCATCAAAAGAGAGAGAGAGAGAGAGAGAGAAGAGAGAGAGAGAGAGCTAGAGAGAGAGAGAGAGAGAGAGAAAAAGAGAGAAATGAAAATTCATCTAATAAAAACTGAAATAGGTCCAGAATGCATCGAGAGAGAGAGAGAGAGAGAGAGATGATAGAGAGAGAGAGAGAAAAAATTGATAAACATCTGATAAAAACTATTATAACATATCTACTGCATCAATTATACGCATAAAAAATTGTTACCTTGATAGAATATATTTTAATCAACCTGAGAAGAGAAAGAGAGAGAGAGAGACGTTCTTGACATCAGCTCAATCAATGTTCCGATAAATGGAGGAAGGAGGGGAGAGGGAATGTTTTGAAACTTCACGAATATTGAGCAAGCGATAATATCTCCTGAAGGATTGGTGCTTAGTTGTGCCTCGTGAGAGAATTGTTTCTATGTGTACCCAATGAACTATAGGACACCTGAACAACATTATTTAAGCTAAACATTAGGTTAAGCACAATTTTGAGTCATACTAGATATAAATATATAAATATATATATATCAGCTATATATATATATATATATATATATATATATATTTGGTATATATATATAAAGGGGGAAATTGCCTTTGTAAAATGTATATTTTTCCATAGTTTTGATATATTTACTCTTCTATACATCATGTGGACGATAATCAATAATAATTGTTGAAATATCGCAGATATGTGATGTCAGATCTCAAAAGTTAGTGATTTAGATAACTTAACAGCATAATTTAGAATTAATAACGATATCCTCTTTTGAATAGTAACGTAGTATATCAGCAACACGGTGTGTGGTAGCTAAGGCTTATTTTGTTTCGGGGGTCATCGTAAAGATGACACATTGACAGGTGAGAGATAAGAGTTGTGGCTGCTCAGTTCTGGAAACCAACGCTCTCCCTTTTTCATTTTGTTTTTAAAACATGCCAGTCATAATTAGCTATTGCAGCCTATGTTTTGGTTTTATTTAAGATTTCTGTAAAGCTTTCCATCCCCCAGAAGAAGACAAACTTATTTTGCTAATGTTACATATATTGTTCTGATTGCGCCCCCATAAGATTTTCTGGTAAAAATGTACCTTTTGAGAAATGCGAATGAGTGTTGCACTGAAGCGCACGTCTCGATCGGTTATGTCATGTTTTATAAGATTACAGTTCAAAACGTTTTGCTCTGGAAGTGACGTCATCTTCCTCTTTTAGAACTTTCTCTCGTATCTTGTTCCCAAAATGCCTTAATAATGACGTCATCTAATTGTTTCATTTCTTGCTGGAATCCTAAAGTTTGTTCATTCTGCTTTCAGACACCATTTGTGTTGGTTCTCTCTCTCTCTCTCTCTCTCTCTTTCAAAAGAGAGAAATTATTAACAAAAATATTTGTGTGGTCACTGGTAAAGAATCTTAGCTTTTGAGATCTGAATGTAGGAAAAGTGTTATTGATGGTGCCTAAATTTTGTGTTGTTTTGTGAATCTCAAGCAGCTGCATTTCAGGTGATTTTGCTAAGTTTTCACAAGCTTGCAAGGTAAAGTGAATTT
>NC_089742.1:66601505-66654005 GCF_040412425.1 Macrobrachium rosenbergii | reverse complement strand
CTTCCCCAGCCTGGCAGGATACTTACCTCCTCCAAGGAAGCAGCCTCTGGGTCGAACCCTTCCTTCAAAGCTGCCTCAAAAGACTAGTGAGCCTTGAGGGGCTTTGGGGCCCATCCTGAGGGGGTTTGGGCCTTTCCAGGCCTGCTTTTCCAGCCTGGCAGGATACCTGCCTTCCTCCGAGGAAGCAGCCTGGTCAGACCCTTCCCCTCACCATACTCATTGCTTTCTCTTGGCATCTTTTCAAATATGCCACTTGCTTGGTCTCTGAAGGCTTCCTGACAATTTGAAGTATCTCTGAGATTTGTCCTGAGACTTTGGAGTTCGGCACATGCGCGAATGGCGCTTTCTGCTCTTCCAGGAGCTGGAGATTGAAGGACTCCAAAATGTCTTCAAGGAAAATCCCAAAGGCTTTAGATCATTTTAACATCGCATTAACCATTACTTAAGAGTTTTTTTCTGGCACATACACAGTTTCTTTGCTTTAACGAGTTGTCTTCTATAATCTTATTCGATTCCATCTTACTGATATATATAGATATCTTCCGATGGCGAGAGAAAACTTCTGGGTATTCTTGAAGATATCTTCACAACTCCAGGAACCTTTGAAGCAGTCTTCAGGTCCTAGAGCATTCCTAGAGAATCCAATGGGCGTTTAAAGGCTGAGTGCCTAGAGATTGTCTTGAAGTCTTCGGAAGCCCAAGAAGCCTCTGGAATTCCCTGAAACCTTCGGAATTCCCAGATTCCCTACTGACACTCCGGAGATGACAAGAGTGATCCAGACAAGATCCACTTGGAATATAGAGGGTATATACTTGGAGTTGTGATCTCTATACCAGTACTACATAGTTCGGTGGTGTTCTACCGGGGCAGCGCTGCAAAGCCTTGTGACCATCTTTGAAGGTCTGGTAACCCGCAAATTGAACAGGGTCTTAGTTTGATTGTGAATTTTTTGTTATCATTGAGGTTTAACAAGTAAGTTTAGCAAATGTTCAGGGTTTAGTGAGGAAGTGTTTAGTGAATGTTTATGAGAAGTGTTTAGTGAATGTTTAGTTTAGGGTTTAATGAATGTTTTGTGAATGTTTGTGAATGTTTAGCGTGTAAGTATTCAGTGAATGTTTAGCATGTAAATATTCAGTGAATGTTTAGCATGTAAATATTCAGTGAATGTTTAGTGAGTGTTTAGGATTTAGTGAATGTTTTGTGAATGTTAGTGAATGTTTAGTGTGTAAGTATTCAGTGAATGTTTAGTGAGTGTTTAGTGAATGTCAGTGTTTAGTGAATGTCTTGTGAATGTTAGTGTTTAGTGAATGTTTAGTGAGTGTTTAGGGTTTGGTGAATGTTTAGTGTGTAAGTGTTTAGGGTTTAATGTATGTTTAGTGTGCAAGTGTTTAGTGAGTGTTTATGGTTTAGTGAAGGTTTAGTGCATGCTAGTGTTTAGTGAATGTTTAGTGTGTAAGCATTCAGTGAATTTTTAGTGTGTGTTTAGGATTTAGTGAATGTTTAGTGAGTGCTTAGGGTTTAGTGAATGTTTAGTGAATGTTTAGTGAGTGCTTAGGGTTTAGTGAATGTTTAGTAAGCATTCAGTGAATGTTTAGTGAGTGTTTAGTGAATATCTTGTGAAAATTAGTGTTTAGTGAATGTTTAGGGTGTAAGTGTTTGGTGAGTGTTTAATGAGTGATTAGCGAATGTTCATTGACTGTTTAGTGTTTAATATTAGAGTGTTTAGGGATTTAATGAGCATTTAGGGTTTAGTGAGTATTTAGTGTTTAATGAGTGTTTTGGGTTTAGTGGGTGTTTAGTGCATAGTGAATGTTTAGTGAGTGTTTAGTGTATAGTGAGCAATTAGTGAAAGTTTAGTGTATAGTGAACGTTTAGTGTTTAACGAATTTTTAGGATTAAGTGAGTGTTTAGTGAATGTTTACTGAGTGTTTGGGGTACAGTGAGTATTTAGTGAGTGTGTAGTGTTTTATGAGTGTTTAGTGAACGTTTAGTGTATAGTGAGTGCCTAGTGATTGTTGAGTATCCAGTGAGTGTTTAGTGTTATTGAGTGTGAGTTTATAGCAAGCGTGTGTGTTTAGTGAGTGTGAGTGTATAGTATTGTAGTGCTTAGAGTGTAAAGTATTGTGAACGTTGGTTTTATGATTGTACATTACTGGCCCTTTGTTAGTGTTTATTGACTGCATGCAAGGAAGGTCCTGTAATTTACAGGAACCATTTATGCTTAACACTGCTTAGATCCAAGAGCAGATGCTTAGGCTTCGACCACAATGATTGGAGTGCCTAGGCCAACCTGTTTTTGTAACGTAATTTTTCTCTATGAAATTGGGTCAAGTAATAATAATAAAAATAATAAGAGTAAAAATAATATTAATATAGTAAGAATAAGATAATGATAATAGTAAAACAGATAAAAATAAAAATAATAAAAAATAATAATAGTAATAAAACAGTCCTACGGGCTGGACCGAGACCTTTCAATATGGCCGCCCGAGGTCACTTGCTCGGCAGGGAGATCGCCACTCCAGTGATTGACGCTCTATGGTATATACCCTCTATGATTTGACTCCGCTTGGTAATGTTGAGCTCTGTGCATGATTCATGACATCACAGATTTGAGTTCCCAGAGTTGTGACGTATGCAATTGATATCTCCAATAAAAGATATATTAAATTATATATCATTATGAAGATCTTGAATCATTTTGTCCGTGCATTTTTTTTATTTTGATCATGCGCAGCCTAAATACACAGGCATCTTGATTTTTTTCCCTTTTAAACTGGTGTTGGCCTACATTAGCGATTCCACATAGCCCACATAAATTGAAATGAAGCATAGACTTATGCAGCCAGTTCCGATATTAGGGTATTAATTCATCATAATCCTGCATGTCAAATGTTAATATCATTGCGAGATTAGGCCTACATATCAAATCCTTATATTTTGAGTCAATGACAGGGTATAGGCCTACACGTCAATCAATTTCTTATTGCAAATAGCTTTCTACATGTATATGTTGGAAACAGAGTAGCTTTTAATTAATATAATAGTTTCAACTCCACGATATATAATGTATATGCATACAGTGGAATGTACACGTATAAGCACATGCATATACATATACATGCGCACATGCGTGGATGGCCGTAGTCAGTGTAACACCAATCATACCACAGGGAAATAGAGTAAAACTTGTGGGCATGTAGCTGTCTCAGACTTACACACAACTACCAAACTGCTCTCAATGAATTATACTGAAAATATATTTACAAAAGGGATAACAATTTATATTACTGTGTTGAGTAAATAGAAGGCTGCTGTAGCATTTCTATGAAAATGAAGGCTATGGGAGGAAGGCATCATAAGATACTTAACGAAACAAGAAAAAAATAAATAATTGATAGCTGAAAAAGTTGTGTGAGATGATTCAAACCAGTCTGCTAGTAGCCAATGAATCGCGTGATTTTGGGGGCATTCTTGTATAATACCCTGATGGAGAAAAGGATACATAAGAGTCAAAAATTTTTTCTCTCTCTCTCTCTCTCTCTCTCTCTCTCTCTCTGTTGTTAGGAGATTCTAGCGTAGACTATATTCACAAAGATCTCGATTACTTTTAATTAAAACAAATGACTAAATTTCAATTAACAATAGTAGGCAGATAATTCTTCACACCAATATTTTATGAAAAGTTCTATGTTTATTCTGCAATGTTAGGTTACCATATGAAAATTTTTCGAAGAAACTACAAGCACCATAACAGCAGCAACAAAAACAAGAATAACCACAACAAGAAACACAATAAAATAGGTGAATACAAGATAGGCCTATAATCCAAACGTCATGAGCTGCGTAAACGGACAAAAGACTCAGGGCATTATAGATCTACGTCATTTTTTATGATCCTGTTATTTCGAAGGAGAAAATGTCTTTAAGAAAATTCTTAGCAAGTTATATCCAATATGACTTGTATAGCCTATCATACTGTAAGTTAACTTTAAGCTAAACGTAGTCCTATTCTGGTTTTGTAGAATGCAGTCACTGCTTTTCACCCAACCGAATGTGTGAACGACTGCAATGCAATAAATTTTATGACTATTAAAATGTGGTAAAATTTCCTAAAATCATAACTCTGAGACAGTCTTCGTGTTTACATCTAGAATGGTGAACGCGCTTGACAGTATCAAACGGTAATTATCATTATCCTGTAATTCAAACGCACCGATTCGAACTCAGACATTTCCTGTGTCATATCCGTATTCAGGTGAACCTCATTTACGAAAAACATTGCAGTATCGCGGAACACTCCTGACTTCATTCATATTTTCCTATTTTTTTCCATTTTTAGGAAGATGTGCATTATGATTTTATTTCAGGGGATAGTATAACGTTTCCTTTTGATAATCAGCAGAACGTATTTTAGTTCGGTAAAACAACCATTGCAAAATAAATGATGATGAAAAGATCCACAGATTAACCAACTTTTCAAAACCATTGTCAACCAGTCAACTTCAAGGAATGATCGTGACGTAATCAGTGGGCGAGGCTTAGCTGCAAAGCACGGTGGATTTTGCTATAGTTCTGGGTTCCGTTTGATGTCACTGACTCGTCTCGTGCTGGGCGTGACTCCACCTGTTCTTCTTCCACCTTGCCCGTGCTCTGTCTTGTGAAGATCGCGTATGGAAACCCCTTGTTGGATGGACTTCAGGGGTTAATTACATTCGTGCGACAAAAATTGAAGGTAAATCCATAATTAGCAAACAAAAAACTGTAGAAAAAGTCAAGTTAGAAGGAAATCGCCGCCGCGGAGCTACTACTTAGATCTACCGAGATTTATAGATTTTAAAAGATTTTTCACTCCATAAACTGCATTGACAGGCATGGGTGCTGTTGGGAGTGGCCACTCGAACCCTTAACCTAGCCTCCTCGTCCTCATTGACAATAAATGGTTTTCTAGTTTTCCTGAGATCATCAAGAATTAGCTAACTTTGTAAGAGGAATACAAATGATGCATATTTAAATTCATGTCATTCTCACTTCGAGAGAACTTGCTCTCATCAAATGTTACTCTTATTTCTAATGTAAATAAAAAAAATATATTTCTGTTTTCTTGAAGTAATTTCGTTATGAATCACCCTTACAAGCAATATTTGAAATAAAAAAAAATATTCAGAAAATATGTGATCAACAGCATATGAAATGCTCGTTCGTTTTAATGGCCATCAACCTATGGGGACCATCTATCTCTTTCAAAACCAAAACAGCGCCAAGTTGAAGGAATTCTATACCTTTTTACAGTTGGTCACTCTCCTTTGACCCATTGATAATCTATAATGATAAAATCCGAGTTGATCTTTCTTTTTTGTTCTCTCCCGGGTGACAACAGGGGGGACATGACAAAGCCACTCCTCCTGCAAACCGGTTTGTCCGCACCGGATGGGGGCGGGTAGGTGGGGGAACGGGAGGGTAAGGGAGACATCCATCCTCCTCCTGCAAAAATGTTTGTCCGCCCCGGGTGGGGGATGGGTTGGTCGGCAACCGGGAGGGTAGGGGAGACAGCAACGCTGGGTTTCAGCGCTCGTAACGCGCGCCAACAAGCTCGTTAATGAATTATCTACATGACCCAGTACCTGTAGGCAGAGAATGCAGGTCAGTGCTAACAGTTCAGAAGATTTTCCGTGAATTCCAAACACTCCGGCATGAAAAGCTCTGGGTTGCACAATTAAGTTTTTAGGTCTTATGGTATTGGGTGCACCCCTTACATACAGAAAATTGTGTCATACCATTTTTATAAAAGCTATCTTAGCCATTACGTAAATCAGCATGACTAGTCACTAACCGTCGTCGTACACAAGTTATTCCTGGCAGAATATACACTCAATTTTTCTTTGCTCTGATAAAATTAGCGCATAACCTTCAAGACAGCTAACAACCTAGTGGTTTATGGTTGACAACTGGGGAAACACCACAAACATGTAAGATAGAGTTCCAAAGCAATTTCAAGTGACCGAATAGGGTTATTATACCATACCTTTACTAGGAAGACCTCTCATTAAAGAATATATTTTCTAAAGGTCACTTAGTATCTCCTTATCATTTATACTGGGAGCAATTGTTCTTCTGCCTAATTAAAAAAATTGTCTAAGAAAGTTATCACTAACAGCAAACATTCCTAATCCAAATTAGTACTGTAATGCCTTTACCCTCTTTTTTCCTTGCAAAGCTACTTTTGTTCTCTCTCCCAAGAACAACTTGAGTCTTAAATTTTAAATTCATTGCATTTGGATGGTCATGGTGACCAATCATTTCCCTAATACGCCCAAAGAAATGTCCGAGACAATATTGATCCAATGAGTCAATAAGCAATTAAGATACGTGTGAGGTTTGTAGCACATTATACAAGGAAATTATCGCTGACATTTATGAGACTCTGGGGTACTTTTAATAATTAACTCGTAGTACTTAAAACAACGAGTAGTGTGATTGTTTATATAGATCAATACCAAAAACATTACTTCTCGTTAAAATCTCGTATATTTTATAAGCTAGATCATATGCCGATTTAGTTTTATCATTTCACTTGTACCAGCATTTGAAATACATTCTCCATTACTTAAAAAAAAACTAAGTCAGTGAAATTGTTCTTAACAGATTTCATGAGAAAAGAAACGTCCAAAAACACAGAAGCTTCTATCGGCCTTTGGAATTTTGAAAAATATAGTGCAGAGGGTCAATTTTGCATTTTTCCGAATACGAATATGGTAACTTTTTTACTTTAAATTATAATCTAAGTTCAAAACATTATTGTCTCCCGTTTTAATGTGTTTTGACTGTTTCTGACATTCTTTTTGGTAGAAAATTAATGGTTTTCGATATACTGGACCCCCTTATATGCTACAACTGTGGGAACTACAGTGGAAACCGTTTTATTTAAGGGGGGTGGGGGAGGGGCAACGAAAGAAATGGAAGGGGCATATTTTCAATGTGAAAACGTTCAATAATCTTCACCTTAAAAACGTTCAATAATCCTCACCCTAATCAGAATTAGAACTCCCAGAAGTAACTTCTGGGGCGTCAGAATATATCCATGTATTTAACTCTTTGTATTATACCCCACCCAACAGCCAAGATTCAGAGTAGTTTCCCATAACTTTGGGATATAAGGGGTTCCAGTATTTCTACACCAACTGATTTACTCCGGAAATGAACACCAGAAACTTTCACAATGATTTCCGTGTGAAATTTTGCAACACAGCCGAAATAACCCAAGGAAAAAGAGTAACGTCTGCAAATAGAGAACCGTACGTGAAAACTGAATCAAGTTTTTTCAACCAACCCTGAATGCCAAACTCCCATTTGGTTCGTAAAACTTAGATTGAATGTACCGGTAAGGTTTCAGCAGGGTCCCCGTGTCCATATTTCCAGGTGAGAATAAATCACTGAAAATAAGCTACCTATTCTTACCCATAATGCAATGTGACACAAACAAACCTGGATCAGGAGCCCACGGTATGCAATGTCGAAACATAAAGAGCTTAGAAAAGGCCCGAATGGGTAACAATATTCATTGGTAAACATCTCTGAAATAGAAAACCTCGGGTCTGTTTCAGCATGCTTTGTTTTATTATGCACGTTAGAAACTGGAGGACAAAGCCAAAAAATCCAATAAGCGAGAACTGGCTTTTAAGTAAAAAAAAAAAGGTCAGGTACCACTGCTACAACCTATAGCATCTGCCTTTGATATGATCTCCACTAACTACTGATCAAACTCAAAATACAAACTAAACCTTTTCATGCAGTTCGTAAAATATATCCATTCCTTTACAGAAATCTCATGCTTTGTCGATGCTCATTACTTTCAAATGGCATAAATGTTTCTGCTTTTCATTGCAGTGATACTAAAACTGAATCCAAAATTACTGGTTCGCACAAAATTTTTGACATTCCTAAAGTATGTTCTCTCTTGGCAATGGATATCACAGTAATCTGGCTCAATATTTTTGTAATCCTGTGGTTAAAAAGTAAAAAGCAACCGCCACTCGACGGATTTTGTATCTGTACGAGAATAATTATGTACCACTGGCCTCTAAATATAAAAAGTTTTCCTTTGACAAATGGTGATATTTTACCTTGAACCCTTTTTTATTCTTGTTGAAACATCAAAATTCAGAAGATAATTTTGCCTTTTCAATTGATGAATAAAGATAGGAACAAAAGCAAACAATGGCTTTTGGGGCTCACTTGGAGAAAGTAATAGACATGTTAGCTTTACTTGGGTTCGACCTGTGTGTACGAGGTGTTGTGATGTCTCAGAAGCCATGAATATCCTCATGCTGCTGGCCGTCCTTCTTGCCCAAGCCGAAATATCATGCCGTAAATCTTAATATTCCACAGGTCGAGATCAGTACCGCTAACTGACTACTACTAGCTACATCAATACGTGCAAAAACTTTAGGGAAATGGTGAATGGCGCTGTTAAGCATTCTTGGTGTACCCCAACATAATATCACTAAAAATACTTGTTAGACAAAGTATTCTTCAGTGTCATAGAAAGTGGGGAAAAAATCTAATTAATACCAACTATAACTTCAGCTCATGGATCAGCCTTAACTTATTGTGGTTACTATACGCAGTTTAGTGTAAAATCCGTTAACGCTGTACATTACACTCAAAAGTGGGCTTGAGTACACTGGAAATGGACATAATTACCTTCCAATTTAACACAGGTACATGTCACTGCCCAATCAGATATGTCTTAGAAACGTGCGTTCCTTATATTAAAACTTGGAAACCACCCTGGTATAACTATAACCATTACTGTTCAGCGTATTTATTAAACTGACTCCATGAAACTAGGAACCAGAGTAATATAATCTTAAACTTGATGTACTACAACCACAATCTTACAAGAAACTGAAGCCAAGAAATGAACAATAACAGTTCAATGACAAGGTCACAAATCGAAAATAACTCCCTTGTAACACAAGTTAAAAACTCAAGAGTGCTTTTTCCACTGCTCTTTGGACAATGTAGCATTGTCTCTTAAGTAAAGCACGAGTATTCCTTAAAGCACAGAGTTAAAACCATCTAGTTGTAGTTTTAAAAGGAACATCCTAAAGAAAATATTCATGCTGTAAAATTGCACCTTGATAGTAGCTGTACCAACAAGTCACCACCAAGCATATTCAGCTAAAACACTCTAAACAGTTCACAAATAACTTGACACAATCTGGAAACATTTCTCAAATTCAAAAACCAAATTTACATGTCATGCAATGACTTAATATGTTTGTCCAGACAGACCGAACATAAAGCCACAAAGTTTTCGAAATTCCGACAATACGAGAAATCATTTTTATAACTGCGACGCTTCTGCCCATCGGGCGGCATACAAACCGTAAAACTACTAACCTTGCAGAATCATAACCCAAAAAATGTGGAAAATCACAAAAATATAAAACAACAACAACAACAACAAAGAAAGTACAGTGAAGTATAACCTGAAGACATGACAAAGTCTCCTTGATCATCCTTTCAAACTAAAATAAAAACGACTCCCGATTGCCTTAGAGACAACCATGGAACCTTTATTATTAAACATCCCTTTTGGGGCAGACGTTACGATACAATGAATGGCGTAATAACATCTGTTGGTAGCTTCGAGACTATGAAAAAAGACAGTCAACTGAACAGTTTGGAAATTATTCTTAGAAGAACATTATACCAACTATACTGAAGTTATATTGGACATTAATTTTCTTTATTTCAAATCGTAGAATTTGATAAAAGTCCTATTTTGGAAAAATGTTTCTACAATTGCGATCAGCTGGAAATCACGAGGCGATTATCAGTGGAAGTTAAGGATTGCGCTTCCTTGGGCTATTAGGCAACGATGACAGCACATAAAAGCCGATATATATATGTGTATGTATATGTATGTATATATATATATATATATATATATATATATATATATATATATATATATATATATATATATATATATATATACATACATAATATCCGAGTGTGTGTATACTACTAATCATGCATGTGCATGTAACATATTTAATGCTCCTATTCCTTTGAAAAACATTATTAATATATATATATTATATATAATATATATATATATATATATATATATATATATATATATATATATATATATATATATAATATATGGAGCGGCTTCAAGCTGCCGAATTCCGAGGTATTTTATTCATAAAAGTCAGGCGGCCGTTTTAATACTTCCATCCTCCCCCTCCCCCAGGAACTCCACTTACCCTAAAAATTATTTATCATGTTTGCTAGTCGCCCGGAAACACTCATTTAAATTATAGTCCATTTAAAATAGCGCCACAAATTAGTCCCGCGAGCTGCATCGCAGCTGTTAAATTTCGACAAGCGGAATGGCAAAAAAAACTTCCGTTCGGGCTTTTCCTCGAGACAAATGAACGCTAAAATTGTATTGCTATATTTAAGTACATCTTGACTTTAATGCTTGCAATATCTACACTAAAGTTACTGAAACTATTCAGTCCATCGATTCTCTTCACTTGAACGCCTCCGTTAAGAACATTACATTAACCTAGATGACCTTGTACATTAAGGAACCGATGAACTTAGAAGATCGATCCTTAAAAGAAGAAAATTAAAATCTTGTAATTTTTTAACTCACCTTTTTCATTGTACTCACTAAGTGAAATCGACATAATATTATCACATGATTAATATGTACATTTCAGAATTGATAGAGTCATGCTTTCATAAAATGAAACAAGTGAAAATATGAAATTTCAGTCTATTCACAAAATGAAAACATAATATTATAAAAATGATTAATATGATACATACTTATATTTATAGGTCATACTTTCATAAAATGAAACAAGTGAAAAATATGAAATTTACGGATATTCACAAAATAAAAAAATGAAAATTGAATAAAAAAGTTAATTGTATTAAATAAAAAGTGTATTGTTTAAAATACTTAGTCTATTACATACATATTTTAAACTTTATTAAAAAAATGAAAAAAATTTCTACAATAACAGATTAACCCGTGAAACTTTGAAGACTGAAATTCAGTTTTAAAATCTAAAAATGGAAATGTAAGAAAAATATTGTTTAATAAAAATTGCCAATACAATAGTTCATAATACAAAACAAAACTTCAGTCCAAGACACAAAGAAGCCCTTATTATAAATTATCTTTATAAATTATCTTTAAACACTTTTAGATACTAAACATTAATCCGAATAACACAAGACGATATATTGGCCTCTGAGTAGATCTGTCACTAAGAACAAAACTGTTCGTAATGGACGGTAGTTCCTGATCAGAACTATAATAATTATTGCTATTATTTTAATTATTTGTGCTGCTGTCGGTTCATTGTTGTTTACACATGAAACAGTTGTTTAAATAAGTCCATTCCTTGAATAAAGGTTTGAGCGAATAAGGTGAAGCAGGGTGATCTGAAATTGCTGCACCGGGTAATTATAGCGAGTCGTGAACCTTATAAAGATCGCATGCACCAAAGACTTCCGTTCTTTTTTATAGTCAGCATTCACCGGCAAGGTACTCCCGTGACACCAGGCAGGATATTAAGAACGAACTGCGTGCTGATATTTGCGCTGATGTCCACAGGAAAAAGTTGGCCTCTCCAACTGAGTTCCCATGAAAAGGCTTTTACTACCAATTAGGAGATAAAGGATAACTCACTCTCTCTCTCTCTCTCTCTCTCTCTCTCTCTCTCTCTCTCTCTGGTGTCTTGGTTGCAGCCATCATAGAAGTTGAATGGTCCTATTTTGTATCTTTTCTACTTCTAAAAAGTCATTTCCCTCACGTGGCCACGATGCCTAAATGAAGGTGGCTTGACATTTTGTTTTAGTAGTTTCGTATCCCAAATTACAATAGCAAATTTACGAGGGCAAAGGCTGTATGTGTTCAAAAACAAGTTATCTGGGTAACTCTTCATGGGAGCAGAAGTCTTAATGAAAAGAATCTTCGTCATTGGTTAATCATGTACCATTGTTTAAGTACGTGTACTAGTTATTGCAGGAGCAGGCTGTCACATCAGGAGCCACGTGCCAATACCTAGGTATGTAAAGATGACAGTGAAGCAACAGAAGTTTATCTATGTATATAATTATCATTTTGCCGTGTACAAGTGGCGGGGAAATCGAGAGATATGAGGCTTCATTATTCTTCATATCATCATACTTACTAATTATCATTAAACCAGTGTAAAGGCACCACTGAAGTCTCATAATGTGACCCTCCTATCCGAAATGAAAGGATCTCTTTTTAAATGAGGACTTTAAACTGTACAGTTAAAGAGAGGAGACAAAATGGAGAGGGTAAAAAGTTAAAAGGTAGAAAGCAATGTAAACGAGGTCGAGGGGAAGTAGCTAAATCTTCAGTATTGCCTAACGTGGGCAACACAAGGAACACAGTAAGCGGGATCATCTTATGGGGAATAATTGTAAAATGCATCAGCTTCAACAAAAAAGGTCAAGACAGCAGCCTTCTCACTCCATAACAAAAAATAACTACTGGTATACATATTCGTCAGCAGAGAGGCTAATGTTCTATGGTGATGTGTTATCATTAATACACAAAGAAGAAACGAACTTTAGAAAATTTAGCAAAAAATAATAAAATTTAGACCCCATACGAACAAAATAAAGCCAAATGTCCTAGAATTATGTGATTAAATGATTTGGTACCCATGTGAATCGAACACCTGAGAGCACTTATCAACGACTTACTAGACCGCGTCTAGAACATCGACTGGAACTCGTTGATGGGTACTGTCGAGTGTTCGAGTCACTTAGATACCAAATTACTTATCACTTATAATTCCCCTTCGGTCATATTCCTGAAGTAGCACGAATTAGATATTAAGCAACATCTGTAACTTAATGTTTGGATATAAAATGTTATGGTGATGTATATATATATATATATATATATATATATATATATATATATATATATATATATATATATATATATATATATATATATATATATATATATATATATATATATATATATATATATATATATGTGTGTATATTGTATGTGTGTGTGTGTGTGTGTGTGTGAATTTTTGCCACATGTACGCATCATATTTTTCATATTCACGATATTAAGCTACAAATACTGTTTAATATCCAATACACTTACCGCCCAGAATTATAAATGATAAACGACTCTTTCGTAGCAGAATTCGAACTGATGCCTGCTTTCAGAAACAATATTAGACAGTGACTTAATCTATTTATATACGTTCTTGTTTGTAATAGGTACTCCTCCCATTTCCAAGGTTATAAATACACAAAAAAAAAACATAGAAACTCAGTTAAAAAAATTAGTACATGAATACACACTGCCAAAGTCTGCATTTCTGGTTCCTGAAATTACCAGCCAGAAGGATTCATTATAGGGTCTATTATGATACAAAAGTAGCCTTATAAGAAAACTTAAGCATCATTTTAAACAAATTTTGCACAAGTCCTGATAATTGTTACCACTGTTTGTAACACGTCGGATTTTTAAACGTCACTTGCACTGTTTCTACTAGACCTACATTTCATTTTTAAAGTGATATGCAAGAACAACTTGACGGTAGGCCGATGGAAGGTCCTTTGGGCCCAATTTTCACGAACATTTTAATGTGTCACTCGGAAGAACAGCTTTTCGATCATCAGTGCCCTCTAGAGTTCAGACAGATCTTTTTAGGAACTGGAATATAGATTTTAGGCCAAAGGCCAAGTACTGGGACCTATGAGGTGATTCAGCACTGGAAAGGAAATTGAGAGTTGGTAGGTTAGAAATGTGTGACAGGAGGAAAACCTCGCAGTCGCGCTAAGAAATAATTGTTAGGAGAGGGTGGATAGCAAGATGGAAGAAAGATACTATGAATGGAGGTACAGTAAGAGGAATGAATGGGGTTGCAGCTATGGACCGAAGGGACGCTGCAAGGAACCTTTAGTAATGCCTACAGTACGCCACGTGAGGTGCACTGACGGCATTAACCCCCTACGGGGGACATGTTTTTAAATTTCATTAACAATTTTCACCCATCATCAATTTCGCAGTGGAGCGCTGAGATAATGACTAGCTGCCATCTCTAGATACTGAATTTAGACCAGGGCAGACATCTCTGGAATCATCTTTGCTTTTACATAAAAAAAGGATTTGATTGGTTAGTCAACAACGTTCTTTACTTTTGTTTTCTTATGACTTTAAAGTAAATGCCATGACCACCTTGCTTGCTGTTGCTTTTGCTTCAGTTTAAGATAGCCTTATGCCAGCGCGGGTTCTTACACTAAGAAAGCCCATACACCGTCTTGGTCAATAAAGGTTTCCTCTTTCGTCTAACTGGTCAGCCCTTCGTAATAAGAACTGTTTTTAGGACAACGTTGTTTAGAATGATTGTTTTCCAATTAATTATTCAATACAAATGTACATAGATTTTTAGATGAATTATGTCGCCTAAATCCCCAAATACCCACCAGCGAAAACTACCTCTGATGCGCCAATATCGTTTATGGGTGGCGCTGAATACAGAATTGAAATTAAAAGTTATTTTATGCAGTTGTCCAAATCTAGATCTCAAACTTGTTTTTAAGTATCCTTTGCCTTTGAGATCGATGTTTAAATATACGGAGTCATTCCCTCCTCTAACTCAATCTAGAATTTGTATACGATAACAAAATAAGTCCTCATATCATAACGATCAGTAACTGTAACAAGTAATGTTCAAGTTCACACAGCGCGTGTGAACAGCAAGTATATTTGTTTTCCTTATCTCATTTCTCTCAGTAACTCGTAAAAATAAGGTCCGAATCCACATAGACGAGGGCCTCGATGAGGTAGTCGAAAATACAGGTAAATCTAATTCCCACGACTACCAAAACGAAATGTTAAAAAGGAAGGCACACTTGGTGGATATCTACTATTTGAAGATATGGCTTCGTGCTTTTGCAAAGCAGCAGAGCAAATTCAAACTTAGCGTGAACAAACGCAAGCTGCTAGCAAGAGCTGATCCCGTTTCAGTTCAACGTCGGTAAGTAAAGAAAAAAAAATCAATGATGGACAGAGTCAAGAATCACAGCTTGCTGACAGTTCATTCGAGGAAGAGCAACCACAGACAACAGAGGCAGTGAGTAATCCTCTTGTGGCCAGCGCGCTCTGTTCTCCACCAGCGTTTTGTTAAGGTAATGTTATGAATATCTGGTATTAACTGAGTTATCACTGCAAAGATAAAAGGATTCAGTTTAACAAGGAATGTTTAGCAAGAAACATTAATTATTCACAGAGCAAAAATAGTTACGGAGAGGGAGAATGAAGTTATCCAGTAACAGTAAATCAGAAATTAGCAAAAGATCTTCAGCGCAAATAGCATAATTTGCCATTAATTTTACCAATATTATCCGTAAGTCCCTCTGCAAAAACAAATTTTGGAAAATGAAAAAAAGAAAGACGAACCCGGGCTATACGTTGTCAATAGCAACGACTGTATTTGGTTTAGGTGGGGCAAGGTCTAGAGGGTATACTATCTAGACCTTGGGTGGGGGAGACCGGAAGAAATTTCGACATACGCATGCGGGAGTACAAAAGCGCTGTCAGTAATGTAAATAATGGAGAAGACACACTTCGTTGGAATTTTCATTACAGAATGAATTTTAAGTAAAGTAAACTTATATAGAAGCAATAACTTACACAGCCGTGGGATAGTGGAGGGGGTCATTGTTAACTCGATACCAGCGGTGGCTGGAAACAAATCCTTGAATGTTTTGTATGCGATAAACGCCAGCCATGTTCCTTAGAGAAAATAAACGCTCTAGATTCGTAAAGGAATCTAGTAATCCAGTCTTTGTTCCTGGATTGATCGAATGCCAAATAACTGACCTCCCTGGACCACACCCAAGATTTACGGTCCCCAAGAAGTAGCAGACGGGAAGCGTAGCCACAGCAAACCGAACGATCCAGTTGGCAGAAGATGAAGCAGGAATATAAAGCATCTGCCTCTGTAATAGTTTGCTCAAAGTTCCATTCCCCTTGACGATGAAGGCAGTAGTTTATCTCCAATATTATACTAACACTCAATACACAAGAAAAAGGCTTTATTTACATTCAATAAAAAAAATTGAGGGGAGCAGACCACCTTAAAAGCATGTTTCACTAAATATAATAAGTGCAAGACCCCTTAGCAAGAGCAAAGAAAGAAGCAGAGAAATTCCGTCGACCGCTCCTCTAATAGCAAGCCTTATCCCGCAGACAATGTCACTATGAATGTAGATCAAATGCTTTTACGGCCATGTCCCTAGGAGCGAGAAATAATTAGACGAAGTGAAGCTATAAAGAATAAAATTAATGTTACAGAGACAGCTAATATTAATAATAATGATAATAATAATAATCCAGGGTATAAAGGACCCTTCCTGTCCTGCTTTTAATTCTGTTAATGTAACGATACAGAACTCCTTTGGTTTCAAGAGCTATATAAACACTCACAGGATTAAATTTCACTTCTATTCCTTCTAAGGAAAGGGACAGAAACTCTTGAAAACTATTGTAGTAATATCCTTCAGATGTTACACAATGTACTTTCGTCTTCATCTATCAGAACGTGAGTGTTCTTTGCATGACAATAATAATAATAATAATAATAATAATAATAATAATAATAATACAGTAATTAGTAGACCTGAACTGGTACATTTTCCTATCCTTATGCTAGAATATTGCATCGTGATGTTGTGATGTTTACGTAAATCTCGAAGTTGGAATTTTTGAAGGAGGTCTTAACCATTCAATTAACTTCCTTTGTATCTCAGACGCCAATAGGAAATTTCAGTGTCAGCAATAGGCTTATTTACTTTTTTTTATCTGCATATATTTTCAGACCTGTTTACTCTATTTTACGAATGGACACTAATTTCTGCGTCAGCTTGTGTAACCAGTTAATGAGTTTACTGACCTATGAATGCGTATAAATGTTGGTCGACAAAAACAACAACAATCTGAGGACAAAGCTTTAGAACAGAGAGATGTCTGTCATTGGAAAAGGAAGCCCTATACAAATCCGCCATGTATCTGAGTCGCCTTATCCAATATAGAGGGGAAGGAAATTATTATTATTATTATTATTATTATTATTATTATTATTATTATTATTATTATTATTATTATTATTATTATAGAAAATACTGCAAGCTTCTACAGATTACGCAAAAAATTTAGAAAAAACCATTATAAAAAGATAAGCATATTAAATAATATTAAATGATTAGAATTCAAATAAGACTAATAATCTAATTGAATAAAGCTGGATATAAGTATCTAATAGAAAAAACAAAACAAAAAAAAAAAAGATTGCGACCGTACCTACCTTCAAGAAAGACATAAACGCCACAATGTGATAATTAAAAACCCAACAAAGCTCACAGCATGCTATACTAGGTTCAGCTGGCCATGAAGCAGTACCACTTTCTTCTGATAAAATCAAACAGAAAAACCCCATTTGTCACGCGAAGGTTAAGAAACAAAAAAAAAAAAAAATACTCGGGTGACAGGAATATTCGTGTTTCGTTCCAAACTTTTTTCACTTTTAAATGAAACAACCCATTTACCAAACACACACATTAATGTGTAAATATATACACATATATACACAAAGACACGCACATACACACACACACACACACACACACACATATATATATATATATATATATATATATATATATATATATATATATATATATATATATTTTATGCTTTCCGTGGTTTTAGTTTGAAATAAGGCTCTGTGAGACAGGTGGTAACGATTTAAGTTAATTTAGCCTTGTAATTTGACTTCGTGGAAATGGGAAACAAAAAGAGGAAAACAAAGAGAATTCCCATAAGGAGATAGGGCTCTGTTACTGAGGGAAATATTACTGTGAAACACGTGCCATTTAAAGTAGTGTATTTACAAATGAGATTAGTACGAGAGAGAGGAATCAAGTAGATTGAATGAAACTGTGAATCCAGCCACAGTCGAGAAGCTTCACGATAGGATCCTCTGAAATGAGAGATATGCACATATACGCAGTAATGAAAAATAGACAAAAGAATAATGAATTCGAAGCTGCACTGAGGGTGCCAAAGGAGTAATAAAGAATTAATACCGCCATGCAAGAGGCGCGCACGGACATTAGACAAGGGAGATTTCTATTTTCTCTTTAAGAAAATATTACGAGACAAAAGCGTGACTGAAATGGGGTCTTTCCAGGGCACTTACCTCAGCAGACGAGGGCGCAGTAGAAGGCAGTCCGTGGATGACTTGCGATTTCCGAGGGCGAGTTTTTCCACGTGGTGAGATGCAAGGGCTTCGTGAAGGGGCAAGGTTGATGGGGACTCCTCAAACTCCAAGCAATGGCGCAGGGCTCGAGGAGGCCAGCGGTGGAGAGAACACTTGGAATACGGCCGAAGGGCACGAGGAGAAGTATACTTTGGAAAGGGCTACGTGGTTAGGGATGCAAGGGGGCATCGATGGGCCAGGTGTTGGGACGTCTTCACAAGTTCCATATCTTCCAGCCCGCAGTGTGCTCGAGATTCTCGGGCTTTTGCTTTTATCCTCCTTTGGGGCAGGGGGTGCGTCCAACACAGATGCTTTGACTCATTGCACCTGCTGCCTTAGGGGAGGTTTTGGCCTGCAGGAGAAACACCCAGCCAGATTACTTTATTCCTGAAGGAAAGATCTTACTTTCAAAAATGGGAGCGCTTTAATCTTTTAAACCCTTGTTTTAAGTCGATAGACAGATGGTCTATCGATCGCCGGTTGGCAGTAAATGAAACACAACAACAACCAACAACAACAAAGGAGGGGGAGGGGAGGCAATTTTGAAGAATTTGCAATCATAATACCTCCTACAAGATGATGTACATACCTCCTTCTGTGTGTGTACATCGATATTCAAGAATGAGCGCAAATGCTTTATGTTACCTCCTACATTCTGCCTTGCAATGAACTTACTCCTAAATTTTTTTTGAAGCCGTGACGCTATTTATTACCAACACATTGGGACACTTTGTTAACAGAACGCAGCGTGATTTAAACACTTGCAAAAGAATAATTACTTTAGATTTGGTTACCCACTGGTAACTTTATAAAGTGACTTTAACAATTGTGAATTATTATAGGACTATGATATGAGGCTATGGCCAAATAAATGAAAAGAAATGGTTATTGTTCAAGAATTAAAATACACGTTACTTAATTTTAGATAAAATGCAATCTGCCTTGAAGAGGCTGTAAAATGAAAACATTTTTGTAAATGACATCCCTTTACACGATAGTAGTGACTATACATATTCGTGATTGATAATTTATCTCGCTTTTAACGCATTTGTTTAGCCGCCCACACGGATTTTGACAGTCCGAGCGGGCGCAGAGTATTCGCGTAGGTTTTAATTCACAACCCAACCACGCTTAATTTTATGCGCCCACTGCCTACTCCAATGTTATGACGGGCGAGCAGACAAAAGATGTGGGGTAGGACAAACAGTAATCTTGAAGGGATGGAAGGGGAAAAGGGATAATAACAAAAGGAAAATTTACCAAGACGTTATTTAATGAAACTTGACCAAGATATGAAAGGCGACACGCCTCAGAGCTTATTTAAAGGGGCATTTAAATCACAAGGCAAGAGTTTATGACTCGATTCATTAAAATAAAGATAACTAAATGGACTAAAAAGAAAGTAAAATGATATTGGCAGAAGAGCTAAGGGAAAAAAGAGTGAGGGTTTTATTGTGTTAGGCGGGGAATTTATCGTCCTACGCCTATAAATGACGGCCCGGACTATCCTTTCAGTCCCAGGGCGAAAGCGACCAAGGGCGCGACTTTTCCAGGAGGGGCTGACACGCGCGCCTCGTGCCAAGGTGGCGGGCTTAAGGGCGCAAGGCTACTTCTCACTCTGATATTTTAATGATTTATACATTGTGTGGGAATGGTATCCCGTATTTTAATTGCCTCTGTGGGGATAATTTAAGGGAAGATTAATAGAAGGTGATAAGAGATAGAAGTTCCTGAGGAACGGAGGAAGATAGAGGAGGGTCTGAATGGTCCCTGGATTAGGGGTGCCAAGACCTTCGAAAATGAAATGGCGGCACAGGTGCCATGGGAGCCTAGAGCCTTGTAAATTACCTGGAATGTCCCACGCCCGTAATTTCGCCTCGAGTCTTTCTTAATGGGACAGTCGTCCTCGGGCCGGGGAAGCGGAGGGGCCCGCCGAGGGAGGGCGGCACGGAGTACCACCTGGGCCTGCTGATGCGACAGCTGACGCAGGAGTGTTCCAGTGCGGGTTCTACCATGATCCGTCAGCGGCTCTTGTAGTTCATCGCCAAGTGAGATATGGCAGAATCCTGACTTGCAAATTGGTCGCGACGGGCTGAGGCAGAGAGGAGGCGGCGGGGGTGGCGCGAGCGGCTCGCAGGTAACGATGACCAGCTCAGGCACGGGTTGCGCAGGCCGCACCTGCAGGTGAGCTCCCGCGGTGGTCGGGAGGAACTGTCTCTCTGACCGACGCTGGCAGCGTGCCAGGCCGGGAAGAGAGGGGGTCCTGAGTTGGATCCCGTGAATGGAGATCGGGCGAGCCCGGCGCGGTACCAGGCAAGAGTCAGGCGCCATCAGAGGTTTCTTGGGCCTGTCATCAGACGGACGAAGCTTGGCCCCTGCTCGGGCATGGGCGGCACCGGCAGGAATTCTGGCATCTCCTGGAGGGGAGATTTGATTGGGGCCCTGGCACTGGCACTGGGAGGCAGGGCCGGCACTGGAATGGGATCGAACCGACGAGGCCAC
Organism: Macrobrachium rosenbergii; assembly: GCF_040412425.1. Classification (NCBI taxonomy): domain Eukaryota; kingdom Metazoa; phylum Arthropoda; class Malacostraca; order Decapoda; family Palaemonidae; genus Macrobrachium; species Macrobrachium rosenbergii. Next base: position 66,633,144 of record NC_089742.1, on the reverse strand, counting down.
TGTACATTGTACTCAGGTGGCACTGGTGGGGACTGCACGTCCTCCTGGTACCCAGGTGGGCGCCAGTCTTGTTGGAGGGAGAAGGGGGAGGATTACTCTACCATGAATGATCTGGGGAATGGGGGACCCCAGATTGTCGTGATTTCGGTGGGGACTGGAAAGTCCTGTCCCAGGATGACGTCATAGCCTCCGGGGAGATGGCTTGCTACCAAGATTGCAAATTTTGGATTGGTGAGGTCGAGACTCAATTGGACCAGGGGAGTATCATCTTAAATTGATTTATTCCCTCGATCGTGACGAGTTTTCGCCCATTGACGATAGCTCCGTAGGGAAACTCTGGTCCTTTCGGATGAGGGAGATTTGTGCCGCCCGAGTCCTCAGCAGTGACTCGGCCGCCAAGGGCTCGCTACCCTCGTGGAGGCTGACGATACAGGCCCCTTCGGCGGGAGGGCCTAATGATGGGGGATCTGTGACGGCTGGCGACGGTGGGAGTAGTTGATTTATTATTGCGTGGGCATTTCGCCTGGCGCGGAGAATGGCTATAAACCTTGCACGCCGCAAAAGGTCTGGTTGAAATTTTCCGCGCCGCCCTGTGGAGGGCGCAGGCGAGTTATTTGTCGGTTTTCCGGGAGAGAGAGGAGCCGTTTCTTGTTCCGCACTGTTCGGAGTGAATGCCCTGTTTTCTGCAATAATGGCAAGTTAGGGCCTTGCCTGAGTTTCCATTTTTTGTGGGAATTTGAACCTCGGAGGGAGGGACGGGGATTTATTTTCCCATGGATCCTTCTGAGGGTGGTGAGTTTCACATGTTCAGTTATTCGGCAACACTCGGTGAGTGTTGCTGGGCTTTTTCCACTTATATGAGTGGCGAGGGCAGGAGGGGCGAGCGCAGGAAATGCTCGATTTAAACCGCCGAGTACCGGCGGTGTTAGTGGCTCCTTCGAATCGAGCCATTTTGTCAACGCCCGTCCGAATGGTACGCCCAATCGGACCAAGTCTGGCCTGCTTCTCTTCTGGGCTGTTTTCCAACGTCTCTCCACTGCTTAGGGGTAATTCGACGCCGTAACTGCTTGGCGTACGGCTTCCCAGTTTCCGGATCGTTGGGAAGGGCGTGGTAGGCAACGGTGGCCTTTCCCGCCCCAGGAATTTAGTGAGAACAAGGAGAGTTCCGCGGGAGAGATCGCAGCACCCAGGACTCTTGCTCGGCCCTTTTCAAGCCATACTTCAGGCTCGGGACTGGGTCCATTTTGGCATGAACGAAAGAGCTTGGCTGAGGGCACTCATTCCCAGCAGGGGCGGGGGTGGGCGGCTGTCGTTCTAGCACCTGGAGCTCATGGGCGCGCTGTCACTCTCTCTCTCCCTCTCCTCCCCTCTCTGCACGTTCCTTTTCCCTCTTGTCTGAGCGATTCTTTCCTCTCCTTCCGTTGTTCTTGGGCACGTTCCCTCTCCTCTCTCCTTCTTTTTCTTGAGCGATTCTTGAGCTCTTCTCCTCTCTTGTTCTTGGGCAATTCTGTTCCTCTCTCTCTGCACGTTCTTTATCCTTCTCCTGCTCTTGGGCAACTGCCCTCTCTCTCTCCTCACGCTGTTCTTTCTCTCCTCACGTTCTCTTTGCTCTTCCGCCTTGGCATCGCCCACTCGCTTCTTGAACCCATGCTCAGATCTTGCCTCGATAGTCCCATGTCCTCCCAGCGACATGTAGAATTTGAAATCCCCGTTTTGTTGGGCTCTGGTATTAGCCATCTTGGAAATAATGGGTATAAGGATAGAAAAGACTCCAGGTTGTCTGAAAGACTCAATTGCAGGAATTGAAACACTAAATTGTTCAGACTGCAGGAGAATGGATCTGTCTGAATAAGACAGGTGATTAGTAAGTCTGAGGAGACTTTTTGTTAAAATTTGATATGGTCTTGAAAGACGTGGTTGTTCTTGCCGAATTTTAATATGTGTCTCGAAGACGAGTTGGATTTGTCACGCTGACTTGGCCGGCTGTAGCGCGAAGTTAAGGAGTTGTTCTAACGAACTAGAATGATCAGTCCCGTAAGGGCTTAGATGTGTGAACTACACTCATATAATGTCTCAAAAGGACTTAATTAATTTTCCAGGAATGAGAAATTTTCCACGCAAGCGACGAAATTTTGTTGAGTCTCTAGACTGAATTTGAGAAATTTTGCGACGTAGAATTTTAGGAGTCTCTGAGGACTGAATTTGAGAAATTCTGCCACGCATTTGACGTAGAATTTTAGGAGTCTCTGAGGACTGAATTTGGAGAAATTTTTGCCACGCATATATAGAATTTTAGAGTCTCTAAGACTGGAATTTGGAGAAATTTCTAACGCGCGACGAGAATTTTAGGAGTCTCTGAGACTGGAATTTGAGAAATTCTGCCACGTGCGACGAGAATTTTAGGAGTCTCTGAGGACTGGAATTTGGAGAAATTCTTCACCACGTGCGACGTAGAATTTTGAGGGGAGTCACGCATAGACTTGGAATTTGTGGAATTTGGAGAAATTCTCACCACGCATTTACGAGAATTTTAGGAGTCACTTAGGACTTGAATTACGATTCGTCCCTTAGACTTAGAAATGAGACTAACGGGAAACCCAAAGAGAACTGAATGGGGAAAAAATGCTACACACGCAGGCATGGGCGTGTGGGGGTGCAGGTCGTCGGCCAACACCGAGGTATTTTTAGCCCTGAGACTGAATGAACTTCAGATATTTATATACCGTCTGGGATTCCGAGAATTTCAGTCGTCTGAGAGGATAACAGTGGAACGGCCTAGTAAATTTTCCCTATAAGCGGAGTTTAAATTCGCTTCTAACACCTAACTCGAATCCTAATCACACTGAGAGAATTTTCAGATTCAAATGCAACTGACTTCGCACGTGGTCCCACGTGGGAATTTATTGTCTGAGAAATAACAGTTCGCTAGTAATTTTCGAAATGGAGGTAAAGCAATCCTAACAGAGGAATTTCTTCACAGAGAATTCCCAAGCAAGGATATGGGCAAAGATTTTAACACAGAATTTTCGCACCTATTCCTCGAAGCAAAAGATATGGCAAAGATTTTAACACAGAGGAACTTTGCACTATTCCTCGAAGCAAAAGGGGGATGGTTAGCACTGGTTATTTCCTAACTACCTGATCCTGAAAAGGCATGCATTAACGAATCTCATACGGCGGTTCTTTTCTCAGTGATTACATGCGTCCCTATTTCTAATTCCTAGGAACAGTCAATGATTGTAAAAAGGTTTTGCTAAGATTAACATATTACTTACGTGGAATTTTCTGATCTGTGTGCTGGTTTTACAAAAAGGTTCGTAATTGTCTCGTACCCAGCTTAGCTTTACTAATAGCTGATCTGGCACGTTGCAAATGCAATAAAGCAACACTAGGGGAACTGCAACTGCAAAACGAGATCTATGGCCAGGTCGCCATTTTTACGTTTTTCCGTGGTTTTAGTTTAGCCATACTTGTGAGACAGGTAGCAACGATTTAAGTTAATTTAGCCTTGTAATTTGACTTCGTGGGTACGGGAAAACGTAAAAAGAGGAAAACAAAGGAGAATTTCATATGAGCATAGGGCTCTGGTTACTGAGGGAAATATTACGTAAAACACGTGGGCACATTTAAAGTAGTGTATTTACATAAATGACATTAGTACGGGAGAGAGGAACTCAAGTAGATTGAATGAAACTGGGGAATCCCAGCCACAGTCGAGAAGCTTCCACGATAGGATCCTCTGAAATGAGAGATATGCACATTATACGCCAGTAATGAAAAATAGACAAAAGAATAATGAATTGAAGCTGCACTGAGGGTGCCAAAGGAGTAATAAAGAATTAATACTGCTGATGCAAGAGGCGCACGGACATTAGACAAGGAGATTTCTGGCTTTCTTTAAGAAAATATTACGAGACAAAAAGCGTGACTGAAATGGGGCTCTTCCAGGGCACTTTTACCTTAGCAGATTTTCCGAGGGCGCGCGAGAAGGCGGTCCGTGGATGACTTGCGATTTCGAGGACGAGTTTCTTCCACGTGGTGAGATGCAAGGGCTTCCGTAAAGGGCAAGGATGGGGACTCTCGAAACTCCAAGCAATGGCGTGGGGCTCGAGGAATACGGTCGAAGGGGCACGAGGAGAAGTATACTTTGAAAGGGCCACGGTTAGATGCAAGGGCATCGATGGGGCCAGGTGTTGAGGACGTCTTCACAAGTTCACCCATCTTCCAGCCCGCAGGTCGAGACCTCGTGGGTTTTTACTTTTATCCCCTCCTTTGGGGCAGGGGTGCGCCCAACACAGATGCTTTGACTCATTGCACCTAAGCTTTACCCGCAGGGGAGGTTTTGCCTGTAGGAGAAACGCCCAAGCCAGATTACTTTTGCCTCGAAGGAAAGATCTTTATCAAAAAATGGAGCGCCTTTAATCTTTAAACCCTTGTTTTAAGTCGATAGACAGATGGTCTATCGATCGGCCGGCTGGCAGTAAATGAAACACAACAAACAACCAAATAACAACAAAGGAGGGGGAGGGGAGGCAATTTGCTAGCGAATTTTGCTAATCATAATAATATATATATATATATATATATAGTGTGTGTGTGTGAGTGTGAGATGGAGAGGGAGAGCAAGTATATTGCTACATGGAAAATGAGACAAGATCCATCACTTTACTCGAAGGCATTTTTAAAAATGTCATTGCATAAAGGTGAAACATCTGGTACTCCATTGCTTCACCTTCCTCAAAAGAGTATATATATTGCCACGAGGAAAGTCAAACAAAGGAATGCACCGTCTTTCGCCTTGGTTATTAGGCATTTTCAAGCAAACTTGAAAATTCCTTGCAGTCATGGCGAAAGATTAACACTCCATTGATTCACATTCCTTTAACAATAAACTTTTGTACATTTTATATATCATTTAGTTATTCCCGACAGAAGTTGTTGTTTACATACATATATTATATATATATATATATATATATATATATATTATATATATATATTATATATATATATATATATATATATATATATATATATATTATTTCCTGGACTTGTTAATCACCAGATCCAACCAGTACTTCTCCACTTCTGTCTTCCGGGAGCAAACATACACTGGGTCCTGGTTCAAATTTTTATGGTTCATGTTTTTAAAATTTTAAGCTTAACAGTATTATTACGTTATCGCACAGAGCCCTTTCTCTCTTCAGACTGGCTCTATTTTCATAATGAGGTCGAGTTCCTTAGAAAATATTTTCAGAATAACTGCTACCCCAAACTTCTATTTGAGAAATATCCCCAAAAATTCTTGAATAATAAATTTTAACCAAAATTTGTGCCCTTACAGTACCTAAACTTGATTTTATGTTTCTTTGTCTTTTACGAATGATGAACAATTTTTAACTACTGCAATGAAAACCCACTCTCTGTGGGGGCCGTCAGGTTCTTTAAAATATGATCTTAAACATTGGGGACAGGAGAGGTGTGAAGGACTGTGTGACAATTTCAAGGAGAAGCGTGCCAAAGAAAATACTCAAATTACCTTAAAACTTATTATCATTACTATATTACAAAAATGTACAAGTGAGCCCAGACTTCAGACAGCACAGCAAAAAAAAAAAAAAAAATAAAAAATAACTTTAAATAGCACAAAAGTGGCTCGATAACCTTTAAATAACAGAAATTCACAGCAGCAGTAAAACAGTCAATAATAATAGACATAAACATAACATTGCACAATAATAACAATGATAATAACATGAGCCGCAATTGCTTCATCAACAACAGCAATAATAAATAACCAGGATTCACACTCACCTAACACATAACAATAACAACAACAACAAAATACACATAACAATAACAACAACAATAATACCTTAATTGACATCACAGTCATATTAATGACTTATAAGAATTATAAAGATTTGTTCTCAACTTACAGCAGGAGAACACCTTCTGAAAACTGAGCCTCCCACTCCTCTTCAGGAATAAAAATCCTGAGCCCAAAGAAGAACAATTTTGAAAACTGGGGTTACACACGAGTGTCTCACTCCTCTTCGGGAACATAATCTCAGGAGCCCACAGGTGAACACCTTCTTCTGGAAAACTGGGACTACACGAGAGTCTCCCACTCTCTCTGGAACAAAATCCTCAGGAACCAACAGAAGAACACCTGGAAAAACCGGGGACTACACACGAGTCTCCCATCCTCTTCGGAAACAAAATCCTCAGGAGCCCACAGAAGAACACCTTCTTCTGGAAAAACCGGTACTACACACGAGTCTCCCATTCCTCTTTGGGAACAAAATCCTCAAGAGCCCACAGAAGAACACCTTCTGGAAAAACCGGGGACTACACACGAGTCTCCCACTCCTCTTCGGGAACAAAATCCTCAGGAGCCCACAGAAGAACATCATCTTCTGGAAAAACTGGGGACTACATGCGAGTCTCCCACTCCTCTTCAGGAACAAAATCCTCAGGAGCCCACAGAAGAACACCTTCTTCTGGAACCCAGACTACACACGAGTCTCCTACCCTCTTCAGGAACAAAATCAGAGCCTCCAGAAGAACATCATCTTCTGGAAAACTGGGGACTACATGCGAGTCTCCCACTCCTCTTCAGGAACAAAATCCTCAGGAGCCCACAGAAGAACACCTTCTTCTGGAACCCAGGACTACACAAGTGTCTCCTACTCCTCTTCAGGAACAAAATCTTCAGAAGCCCACAGAAGAACATCTTCTGAAAACTGGAACTACACACAAGTTCCACCCTCTTTGGGAACAAAATCCTCAGGGAGCCCACAGAAGAACATCATCTTCAGGAAAACTGGGACTACACACGAGTCTCCCACCCTCTTCGGGAACAAAATCCCTCACGAGCCCACAGAAGAACACCTTCTGGAAAACCGGGACTACACACACCTCCCACCCTCTTCAGGAACAAAATCCTCAGGAGCCCACGGAAGAACACCTTCTGGAAAACTGGGACTACACATGAGTCTCCCACTCCTCTGGGAACAAAAAATCCTCAGGAGCCCATAAAGAACACTTGGAAAATCTGGGATCACACACGAGTCTTCCACTTCTTCAGGAACAAAATCCTCAGGAGCCCACAGAAGAACACCTCTGGAAAAACCGGGACTACACAATTCCTCCCACCTCTTCAGGAACAAAAATCCTCAGGAGCCCATGAAGAACACCTCTGAAAACTGGGGACTACACACGAGTCTCCCAATTCTCTTCGGGAACAAAATCCTCAGAGCCCGCAGAAGAACACCTGGAAAACTGGTGACTATACACGAGTCTTCCACTCCTCGGGAACAAAATCAGGAGCCCAGAAGAACACCTTCTGAAAACTGGGACTACACACAACCTCCCACCCTCTTCAGGAACAAAATCTCAGGAGCCCACAGAAAGAACACCTCTGAAAAACTAGGACTACACACGAGTCTCCCCACCCTCTTCGGGAACAAAAATCCTCAGGAGCCCACAGAAGAACACCTTCTGGAAAAACTGGGGACTACACACGAGTCTTCCACTCTCTTCAGGAACAAAATCTCAGGAGCCCACAGAAGCACACCTCTTCTGGGAAACCGGGTACTACACACATGTCTTCCACTCTTCGGGAACAAAAATCCCAGAGCCCACAGAAGCACACCCTCTTCTGGAAAAACTGGGGACTACACATGAGTCTCCCACTCTCTTCGGGGAACAAAATCCTCAGGGCCCACAGAAGAACATCTCCTGAAAACTGGGGACTACACACGAGTCTCCTACTCTCTTCTGGGAACAAAAATCCTCAGGAGCCCACAGAAGAACACCTTCGGAAAACCCGGGACTACACATCTTCCACTTCTTCGGGAACAAAACCTCAGAGCCCACTGAAGTGTACACACCCTCTTCTGGAAAAACTGGGGACTACACACGAGTCTCCCACTCTTTCAGGAACAAAATCTCAGGAGCCCACAGAAGAACATCTTCTCCTGGAAAAACTGGGGACTACACACGAGTCTCCCACTCCGGGAACAAAATCCTCAGCCGCCCACAGAGGAACACCTTCTGGAAAAACCGGGGACTACACATGAGTCTCCCACTCCTCTTCGGGAACAAAATCCTCAGGAGCCACCATCGCAAACTTCAATGCCGATACCATCTCCTCGGGAACTAGGTCAAGGTCCTCCTCCAGTGTCGACAGAAACCATCGCCGGCTGCTTCCAAAAAAACATCATCACTGGCGAACAACCTCAGCTGCTACTGCCATCACCATCCACAAGGTGTACTCGAAATCCAATGCTGCTGTGTTCCTCTGAGAACTAGACGGTGCTGCCTGAAGTCTGACTAACTCTGAAATAAAATGGAGAGACGAACGACACCTCGCCTCAGAACAAAAAATACCGAGAGCAGGTAAACAATTAAAAACAGGGTAGTTTAGAAACAAACCATCAGAAAACCTGATACTACATTAAAGTAGATTTTATGGAAATACTTTACTCGTCTCAATCCCACATTCGTTCTAAGTTATCCAAGAACAATTGGATCTCTTTTTTAGATTTAAAGCCACTGTACCCAACTTTTATGCGTTCTTTGGTGGTTTATAAGTACACTTGCTCGAGAGGGTAATCTCCCCGGGACTTACGTCGGATCCCAAAAAGAATGGAAAGTGAAACGACTCTCATCGTGGCGTTAGCCTTGAGAACAGGGTACAATTTGAGTAAGAAATTTTCTAACATAAAGGGAACATTCAAAACAGTGTCAATCTTTATTTCCCATGACGAGTTTGAAATCTTAGAGCAAGCTGCTGATGAAACCTCTCCATATCCTCGAGTCGTTAACCATCAAACTGGTTCCATCTGTGACAGTCAGTCTTCTTCCCACCTGTCTGTTTATATCGTAATGGTCATCAATATTCTTATTTTGAGGCGTTAGGTTGGTTATAGCTTTATGTTTTGGTTCTAATATCTACATTTTAATATGAATGATTTTTACTGAGTCTTATGTATTTAATTTTAAATTGTTTTTACTTTTGTATTTTAGCCTTGGCTGGAAATAAAGTTGAAATATCACATCCTTTTTCAAATTCAAATTCAAATTCAAAATCTTTATTTCGGACATAAATGGCCATAGATAAACAAATACATATACATATATAAACATACATAAAAAGCCTCCAAACCTTAAAAAAGAATAAAAATTTAAAATAATTATGAGAAATTATTACGAAAGAGAGGTGAAAAATTATGATATGAATGAGGTGCGGATAATGACTCAAGTGATACTTCCTACTAAAAGGACATATACATATGTAGCATATCAGAACAAAACAAAGAAATACTGTATTCTACACAAAGAGCGCACCAGATGCACTAAGCATAAATGAGGCCTTTCCAGTGTTTGAAAATAAATGAATTATGCAAGTAAACTGTGGGCAACCCTCTTCATAATACAGTTTTCAGAATTCTTCAGCCTTTGCAAATAGCTTGTTATGGTTTTTATGTCTCAGTTCCTGAAAAGATGGCTGACCGAAACCCACAAAAAAGAGCGGATGCGTTTGCATACCTCGGAATGCCCATGAGTCTTCTAAGGCTATCGTTGTAGCATACCCTCAGCTTATTCATAGTCCGTTGTTTTGCTCTGACAACCAAAGATATACCATAAAAAAACTTGTACAAAAACTCGTAAAAGCATTTTCTTGACATCAGCGCTACATTTAGAAAAATTTCTAAAATCATATTGCCCTCATACATAGACCTCTGTACAAATATTCTACATGGGCATCGTCCGAATTTTGAGCAGTGAGATAATATCCTAGGTACTTTATTTCAGGTACAAAATTATACGTGCATTGTTAACAACAATAGGTGATATATACTTGGGCAAATCTTACTCTTAGAAAAATAATACATTTGGTTTTTTTACATTTAACAATAGAAGCCTATCGGACATAAAATCACGACAAATGTTTATAAGCTGTTGTAGCCCACCTACTGAGGGAGCAAAATAAACAATATCATCTGCATGTACAGCAAATGGTTTAAAATCATGTTGTTTAAATAACACCCCGCTTTAGTTTGACTCAGTCTCTGTGAGAGGTCATCCATATATACACTGAACAGGTAAGGTGAAAGTAAACTTCCTGTCTCACTCCACATGAAGTGGAGAATTCACTGAAAATACATGGCCCCATTTGACAATCATTTGCTGATTTTTATACCATTCACCAAGCAGTTTAATAATATAGCAAGGAATATTTCTTTTTGACAGTACTTCAAGTAACATCTTTATGGGACACTTTTATCAAAGGCTTTAGACATATCCATGAAACAAGCAAATACAGGTGTTTTACGAACATTATACTCCTCAGTTACGTGTTTAAGAATATGAACTGGCATTTCAGTTCCATGATGGGATTTGTAAGGAACTGGTTGTCACTTGTCAGTAGGTACTTTGCATCTCTCCAATAGAATCGCTTCCAAAACTTTGAGATAACAGTGGCTAGAGCAATCGGTCTATAATTAGGTATATCACTGTGGTCCGTTTTTATCTTTAATCAAAGGAGAGAGTATAACCAGAATAAGAGCTCTTGGTAAGTATGAATGACAGAAACAGGAAGTAATGAATAAACTTAGTAAAACTCTAAGTACCGGATGAGCCTCAGTTAAGTGCTGAAGGGTCAGCCCCGTCATGTCCAGGGCTACTGGAAGTGTTCAGAGAATTCAAAGCATCTGAAATTTCATTGACATTTGTCCCCTGTAACATCTCGCTGACTCTGATTTTCCACTGGCTCTGGAACAGGATGAGTAGGATCATTAAACAGCTCAGAATAATGTTCTTTCCATAACTCGGCAATGTTTTCATAACCACTCACATTATTTGTTATGTCTGGCAAGAATGTTTGGGATTTTCTTTTCTTATTTATTTCTCTCAAAACTTCTTCATACTCCCTTTAAGACTCATAGCAATTTTATTGGATCGAATTTCCTCTTCATTTTCCTTACAACATCTAAGCATCCTTTGAACTGAGCTTTAGAAAATTTCATTTTATCATAGAAATATCCATCCCTTTGGATTACCAGATTCCTTCCATGCTAAATAGTCATACCGTGCTTCATGATGGAATTCCTTTACAAAGTCGTTCCAACCAGGAACATGGTTGAAGCCTCTGTGATTCAACTCCTTAGAGTCAGACGACTGTTGAAGTGCACTAATTATGTCCAAAAGAAATCTTTCAATAGCTCTATAATGATCTTCGTTTTGACATGGTCTTGTGTCACATTGCAGAGCTTCCAAAGGCAACTCAACATTTTTCAAAGCTTCTTCAGATTTAACTCTGTATGCCAGTAGATCGCCGAGATAAAACTTCGTCTGACTACCATCATTCGTCTGTACCAGCGTAGGTAGTTGAGAGACCTTCAAAGAAAATGAAAGGGGACGATGGTCTGAACCAATAATGGAATGCAACACACGTATATTGCTAATGTGTGTTAGAAGACTAGGGGGGCAAACAAGGTGGTCTAACCAACGGGTATGGCCCGTTGCATCACTCACCGGTGTTAGAAGACTAGGGGGGCAAACAAGGTGGTCTAACCAACGGGTATGTCCCGTTGCATCACTCACCGAAGTGTAAGTGTCGGAGGGCATCACAGCAACATCACCAATACAATAATCGTAATGGGTGCAGAAGTCTTTCAGCTCGTTACCAAAGCGTGATTCAGGGTGAGCGTTAAAATCACCAACTACAAAAAACCTCCCCATTTGGGTGATCTGACATAAGACAGTGTATTTTTGCTAAACAGTCAATGTATTCCGCATCATTTTGTCCGTCTGAGTATGGAAGATAACAATTGATAATCCTTATACAATTTTCATCTATAGACACGTCAATACAAATTAGTCTGTCATTTGAGGTGTCCATACTGCCGCATACAAGAGGCAAGGCCTTTCGGTACAGAAAAGCAACTCCCCATAAGGACGACCAGTTAACAACTCATTCGATAAATCAACTGGGGAAACTGCATAATATGCAAATTCAGAATTTATTCTATTCAGGTAGTCTGATTCCTGCACCGGGAGCCAAGTCTCTGCAAACAGACTATGTCAGAAACATGAGTTAATTCACTACATCAAAATGGCAATTTCTTACTGATCTACAGTTATAAGATGTAAAGCTTAAATCCATTTATAAAGAGAATAAAAATGAAGATTAATCATACCAACGACGGACCAAAATATCCTTACCCCAACTTTCTGGTTTGTACAAATCCTTAACCCTACTTTGAGGCATTTCTTTAATAATGACTTTGAAAGATCGATAGTGAGAGAATTTTGTTCAACCAGCTCACACTCCACCGTCGTGACACCTGCTATGCAAGAAACATGGCCAAGAAGCATTTCTGAAGTCGTGTCAGGTTGCAGCCTAGACACAAATAAATGTTCATGCCTTAAAGGCTGAGCTGCCCTAAGTGTGCTTCCATCACTCTCCTAATGATAGGAGGCACGCCGTCTTCGTTCAAAAACACTCCCCTTCTCTTTATAGCCCTGACTTTCTTTTTCTTGAGCTTGTCTTCTTTGCAGTAAGCGCTTCCCGTTTTTTTGTACTCATGCCCAGGTATGTTCCATCTCTCTCTTCCTTCCTTCCTCGTCGGCTGTGGACTCGGCGAAATCCATAAGAACGTCCTGCACCCTTCCAAAGGTTTGCTACTCCCATTCAATGATTTTTGTTGCCCATCTTCATTCCTTCTATCTTTGGTCGGTCCAAGGTTTTTCTGCACGACTTTTTGCCATCGATAATCTCGGTTCAGTGTTCCTTGCAAAAACGTATGTAATCGTCCACTGCAGGTAAGTCACTGCGAGGGACTCACTCTAGCCTCCTCAGGGTATGGTATTACCTGCTTCTGCTCCAGAATTTTTCCATATCCTCCATCCTGGTTGAAAGCCTATGATACTTAGCAGACATGAGTTCCATCTCCATCCGCAACGAACTCATATGTCGACTCATTGAAGGTGCATCTATAAATTCCATCGAAACAGACGGCACCTGCGTACATTTTGTGATGCAAAATATGACATCCGAAGCGACATTTTGCGACAAAATGAAATCATTTCTTTAATGTCGTTTACCTTTTTAGTTGTTCCCCTGTGTGTCTTCGATTTTTCGGGGCATTTGAATTTCGTATACATCAATAATTTTGCTTTTACTACATCATCCCTGCCATAAAAATCATTGCAGATAGCAAAAGTATCGTCATGAGACATAAAATTCACTTTATTATAAATAAAGAAAAGGATTCCATTGTCGACATATTCCTTTATCTCCGTAATCGCCTCCCAGGCCACCTCATCATTACTCGTATCACACATTTGATTCATAGGTTTAGCCACGACATCGGACGGTTGAGCCATCTGAAGCCATCGTCCTCCTGTTAAATACTATATATATATGTATATATATGTATGCAATGTATATGTATGTATGTATGTATGTATGTATGTATGTATGTATGTATGTATGTATGTATGTATATATAATATATATGTATGTATATATATATATATATATATATATATATATATATATGTATATATATATATATATATATATATATATATATATATATATATATATATAATATAATACTCGTATATATACATATATAATAAATATGAAATATATATATATATATATATATATATATATATATATAAGAAATATAAATTATTCTATATATATATAGTGTCATAGAATAACAAGAATAAATTATTCTTAATTTCTCTCTACTGGCACACTTTTAGATTAATTATACTAATATGTAGTGTATAATACGTTTTTACTTGCGTTACTTTCACCACACGTCAAATATCCTATATCTTAAAAGATTCAGGTAATTTATTCATTGTTGATCCAGCAATGAAATACGCCGTAATCCGCTTTACAATAGAAGCCTGTAATATGTATCATAATTCCCTTCAGCTTTTTTATTTTATTTTTATTAATGGAAAAAATTCTTTGAATATCTCCCGACTTATCTGTCTAAATACGGAAACTATTAAGAGAACGAATAGCTTGGGATCGGAGGCATTCCAAGAGAGGTTTGCTACCCAAGTTTCGTTCATCTGCAGATGAACGAAAGATAAAACGAAGACTAGTGTATTATGTGAACTATTTTATCCATTAATGACAAGGAGTTCTTTTTAGAAGAAAATCAGTGGTTCCTCTCAATGACTTTTGAACTCTCCCCATTGCTAGAGAGATGTATGCAATAAGACAAGCAAAAACAGGAGACAGTTCTATAAGTTTACACAAAAATATCTTAAACTCGGCCTCTTGATACAGAGGGCTTACACTTTTTTAAATCTATATACTTTATTTTTTGCACAGTTTACATCAAATTACCTCAAAAGAGGCAAGAAAACTACCTACAATATATCCCTGACGGGAAAATTTACTAACTTTTTTTTTTCCAGCACAGGATTCACAGTCGAATTTTTATGGCGTGGAATGTGAGCTTGTTGTTGGTGCTAGCCACTGCTTCTGTGGCCATTCTGTCACCATGCACTGCGCAAACAGCTAATGTATCAGTGCATTTTATAGATTCTCCTCAGTTCGATTTCTTCAAGGCACCAAACATGACCTTCGACCTCGGAAAGGCTACGGTTGCACTCCTAGGACTGAATAACTGTAAGCACCTCATGGAATGTGCCTAATTTCGCTTTATTTTGATAGATAGAGAGACCATTTTTTTAGACTACAGTGATACTGTTCAAAACCTGAAAAGATCCGATGAAAACTATCCCCAAATACATTTCAACTAACAATGTATGCATATAATATTCTTTTCCAGGTGGCTGTCGTTCTGCCTGTGTCGCCATTAGGGACGGCTGCAAAGCTTGGGCTTTGTCTTACCTGGTTGACGGAACCACCCAATGTCGAATTGCTCAAGAAGGACCCTTGACCATTGTTCCTTATAAAAGTGAAAACTCCACGTACTTCTTCAAGAAGTGTGAGTATTCGGTATTGCAACCACTTCTTTTCTAACTGATGAGGAAAGAAGCATAAAAATGCAGTCGTGAACGTATTTCCACTTACTGTAGTTCGTTAGCCCACAGTCTGGCAGTAGCGCATAATTTAGGATATGACTTGTCAATGTGACCAGTAACGCCAAATACAAGCCAGTTTATGCACTTAGCATTAAAATTCGAAGTAACACCAAAATGTGCGTTTGAGTCAAGTGCTTATTCAAAGTTCATTTCTAAGCAGAGGGAATCAAATGTAGCCACCGCTGCTCAGGTTGTAATCAATTCCAAATGTATAAACGTTACACACGATGGAAGGCTCTGGTCAAAGGAATTGTCATTAGCCCTAAAATGACGAATTTTGCCTGAGACAAGGTGGTGTTTCTAAAAGAAAAATTAAGTACTACTGGGGGCAAGATACTGAAGGTTGAGAACGCTGCTCCATGTTTATTGAAATGACTTACAGGGTCAAGATTACGTTGAAATCGCCAGAGAGAATTAAAGGCATAATTCCTCAACATTATGAAAAAAAAAGTGCTGAAGATAAAGACAACAAAGAAAGCGAAGGAATAACAATAAGGGAAAGATCATTATAGTTTGTCTTGAACGAACACTGTAAAATCTGGGTTCTCCCGAAAATAAGAATATTGTTAAACATTTTAGTCATATAAAGCTAGTTTTCCTTCTTCTCTCTTAAATATTTCAAAAATAAGGACATTTTTTAAAATAAAATAGTCTAGGGGTTTGATATTCATTGACGTCTTGTCTCCCACCCACTTTAGACCCAATCAAGTTTTAATGAAACCAAGTAGTGCATTTACTTCGCAACCTGTCTCATATTTTTGTGGCCAAAAAGCTCTTCTACATATCCTGAAATTTGGCCAACTCCAAAATTTCCGAAGGTAGTTATTGGAGGCTTATGCTTATGTATTGGCAATACATGTAATTAGAATTTATATTTAATTCATACATTACAATTTCTTTTCATTTTTCTCGGCGTTACCAGCTAGTGTTCCTGGGACTTATGAATGGCCAGCAGACAACCTTCTTTACCTTCAACTTGATGGTACTTTCTCATCCCAGGAGGCAAAGACACGCTGTTCAATGATTCCTGGCCACAGGCTCATCATCGCTAAGGCACAAGCAACCTATGATTACTTCTTTAGTCTTTGGTCAAGACACCCTTCGAGTAAGTATTTCATAAATCCGTTATATCTCTCTGCCACAAAGTCTCTGCTGAGCGTTGGACGCTAAGGAAAGAAAATCTAACTTTTCGTGCGTAAGAAATTCAGAAGAGTTTGTCTTCCATTTTCATAGTCTTTGCGAAATATTGGGGTCAGGCATTAATGATTATAAGGCATATTATGGAATGAGCATCTGACTCATATGCCACTGTTTAAGAAAACAATGTCCTCAACAATCTCCCCATATGGTTTTCTTAGCAGAATTACAAAAATCTATTACTATTAGAAAGTGACTGACAGCAGAGAGTTGTATTTAACGTGCTTTAATGGGTCTAAATCTCCAATATCCAGCGTTCCACTGGGTAGTGCTTTGGGACCTTTGTTACCTATAATTGTGTCTAGTATATATAATAGCTGGACTTCAAAATAAGCTACTGCAGCAGACAGATAATACAAATCTTACTGCATTTATCCATTTCTTGCCCAACTGAGAAGAGTAAGTGACTAGTAGCCTCAGTAGGGATCAGGAATGGATCAGTAAGTGGTGTCGTCATTGGGACATGTGACTGAAGTTCAAGTTCCACACGTGATTCTACAAATATATATTATTCATATTTTAAATATATTAAAAATAAATCAAATATGGTCCCGTAAGAAAAGCTAAAGAAAGCCAATAAATCTTTACTCATTAACCAATTTCATATTGTGCTCCCCCTTCATGATTGGCTGCGAATGAGCTTGACAATTTCCCAGTTTGATGCTAACTTTAATTTTAAGCTCCCTCTTTGCAGCACTGCAAAGATCTAATCCTGTCAGAAAGTTAGGTACTATCCTAAGCAACCTTAATATTGTGTGACTGAGGTCTTGTGTTAATATTACTGGAATATTCTCATGTCAGGAAGTCGGTAATTTCCTAGGATCTTTATTTTCCAGAGACAATTTCTCTAAGTGGAGGCCTAATAATTCCAAATAATTTGCATCGTTATTCTCTGGGAGATGTAATGCTTTGCCATCTTTCATAAACTTCGTTTCAATAGAAAACATTTGCTATTGCCCTTACTGCCTGCACTTCCAAAACCCACGTGTCCATATTCTGTTGCTGCCACAAGAAGCCACTCTGCCCAGTACTAGAAGTCTTTTATTACATCCGCTGTAAAACAGGCTTTCCGGAACTGTCATGATGAAGCTTAGTTCAGGAGAGACCGAAATGGTGCTTGGAAGAGTCGAGCTCCTCTGCCTTCATTATTTAACGTATTTTTAAAAGTTGTGCATTTATACGAAGGTTAATCTTTATCGTTTCTTTATTTTCGTTTCTATATCTTCAATTACTGAAGCATTTCCTTGTGCTGTGTCTTTTCTTTTTATTTTTCACTAATGTGTATTCTGACATGTGAACATTCTTTGCTAGCCGAGTCTTTATTTATTTATTCTGTATGAACAACATTGAAAACAAAGATGATAATAATAATAATAATAATAATAATAATAATAATAATAATAATAATAATAATAATAATAATAATAATAATAATAATAAAGCTCTGTGCTCACATAACACAAATTTTATCAAATAGGAGCAGTCATAAAGTACTGAGTTTAAATTTTCAGGCGGTCGGTCTATTTAATTTTTTTACATTTTTACCTGCAATATTTCTGTTCCAATACTGAATAATGTTTTTGTAAAATAACAGAAACAACGGCGTCATCATACTGAAAGTTCATTGTCGAACTGCAAAGCACATAATATAATAGTTTCAAGACACTTCGTTGGCTAATCGGTGTGGATAACATTGGACAGGTCTCACAAAATTACGTAAAAAAAGAAGTTTCTTGTTTGCAACATAATTTTGGACGTTTAAAACCGAATAAATATTTACTATACATGTAATCGCATGCCCTAAAATCTTTCAGAGCTAATTAGTTACAATTATCAATCTTGAAATCATAGCTGTCAACTGAAGGATTTTGATTCAGAGTAGAATAGAAAAGATTCGGTTAATTCTATTCGTCTTTTGATGGTCAAGAGAGCTTTTGTTTACACAACACTGAAAAGATCGTGGACACTGCTTTACCCAGATATTCATAACCTAGAAGACACCATTCTTCGTTTGAAGATTTGAGTACATTCCCCACTATGTCCCACAAATGCAGGTATTTGTAAGAAATATGTTGAATCTAATACACTGACCGACTTACTGCGTTCTTGCCAGACTTTCTTCCGTTTTAATAGAATTTTAATCTTTAATCGATCCTTCTGCTATAAACTGAAGTAGCTTCTCTTCCCCATAAGGGATAATAATCTGCAGTCACTCACAAAATTTTAGGACGAATGGTAATCCATAGTCGTACTATGGAGTTCAATACTTAAGTTTTCTTTTCCAGTATCAGGGCATTCGGCGCTTAATACAATGTCTCCCTTCCAGACCCTTACTGGATCGCGGACCTTGTCAAGAAGAATGAAAATGAATTCGTCTGGGGAGATGGAACAACTGATCGAGCTACCGATGGAAAAATACTTCAGAACAACGGCGTTGAAAACAATCTGTTCGCACTGATCCACAATCAGCTTGATGACGTACTCGAAACTTATGGACCCTTTCGAGCGCTTTGCCAAGCAAACCCTTTCGGTACAAAATGGTAAAAGTTGCTCTGTATTAATACATATCCCAAGAAACCACGAACCACTGTACTGAGACAGCTTGCACGAAAATCTAATGAAGGAATGCGCTCATGAGCAGAATTTGACTATAAAGAGAACAAACACATAACGACTAGGCTGTTGATGCAATGGACAATTTGATCCACAATAACTACGGATGATGTCTTGGAGACTGGCGACTATGAAACATCTCTAATGTTGGCGAATTGGCGATACTCAAAGAAGAAGGAGAAAAGAAGAATTAAGTCATGATATCAAAGATAGAAAATTTAGAGCAACTTATTAAAGAATATAGCTCCTCGCTGGGTGAGCGGGTCTTCAAAGTTGGTCGTGAGTTCGAATCTCCGACCGGCCAGTGAAACAAGAAATTTGTTTCTGGTGATGAAATTAATTTCAAAGATTCCAGAAAACCAATTTTCTAGCCACGTAAAAAATAAATCAACTTATGTTAATCAGCTCAGTGGTCTGGTTATAAAATTATTAAAGAATAAAAATTAAGAGTATTGCTATCAAAGATGAAAAAAGCTTAGGTTTGTTTATTTTTAATTAAAGAAGCATTAAATAAGTACTCAAAAATTATTCTAATCTCACCATGACAAGCAGTTACATTCATTAATTTTCACATCACTCAAAATAGTCGCCAATGAATGAGGTAATTTCCACCAAAAAAGAAAATTTATAGCTTCTTGCCTTACTGGCTACAATTTTTCAGGTAGCCTCACTAACTATTTGTTTTGAAAATTTCCTCACTGTATTTCTGCAACTGAACTTAAATATTGTTACAAAAAGTTAGTTCATGTAATATGTTCAAATTTTACAATAACCAAAATAAGTCACTGATCTAATGTCAAAGAATAACAATTAAAATTATTTAATAAATTCTACCCTAGTTTTCCACTTCACTACCATTTGATTTGGATAATTTAATATCAAATTCCTTTACTATCACAGGCCCTGGGAAAGATTCTTAATGTTTCCTGGACATCTAAGCAGCGACGGAGATATGAACGTCTCACCAAAAAGTAAAGAAGCTATAAGCGTCATTTAAGTTTCACATTAACTTCTTTAACCAGCTCCCTCTTTCACTGGGACTTTTTCTTTTTAGGACACTAAACCCATTTCCTGTGTATCTGCGAACAGACTATAGCTATTGGGTTTGCTTTTAGAGATGAGATGGTGGTGAACACCTGCAGTCATAAAGAAAAATGAGCAAATTAAGGAACAACCAGTACTACTTATAAAGAACATGAGAAAAAAGTGACAACCAGCATCGTGCATGAATGAAAATCATCAAAAGTGTCAACATGCTGAACATGTACATTAAACTCGGCATAAAGTGACTATGGGGTTTCCAGAAGGCCATCAACTCAGTATACAAACAGAAAATAAAAGCACTCAGAAAACGCACACCTCTCTGAACGTTAAACCCTTGTAAGCGCACATATTTTCCGACCATTCACGGTTAGTTGTTCGTATCCATACGTACTTTGTTTTGCAGTAATAATGATTAAATTTGGTCACATAAATCTCATAGGGCATAAAGTTTTGCTTGCTTTAGCTCGGAGAATTTGAAACATGGCTGAACAGTTTATATAGCAAAAGTTCCCTCCTTTCCTTAAGTCCTGTCTCTCCCTTAAAAGAGTCACTAGGTCCATATTTGCCAAAATTTTCTTTAAAATTCTCACGTAACCAACAGTATTCACTGTGAAACAAATGATCCTCAAAAGCAGTTATGCATTAGGTAATAAGAGTCATCTCGTGATCATTTTAGAAGTGTAAAGTTCCAGCAACGGCCCTCTGGGATGCTGCAAGGGACCAGAGCAACAGAAACTCAGTGACTTCTCGTGATTATTAAAAAAAATAACAATCTGAAATTAAATGTTTGCAGCATTATTTAGGTTTCGTAACTAAACATCTGTTAGGCCACAGGTGATAGTTCGTATTTTCAAGTGAATGAGACAACTGTGCTTGAATGAAGGAAGTTCAAAGGATAAAATGGAATATTTGACAACTTTATTGCAGGTAGTTCATTCATTAAAATATACCAACAGACTTCCAGCTATTTTATTTGCTTGTAGAAGGATATACAAGATCTTGTGATAATGATGAAACCTAATGCATAATCATGCACTAAATATCCGCTATCATTATCTCCTTTTAAAATATCTAAATTGGCTAATATTAAAGAATGAAAATGTACAAAAGACGAAGTCTAGCTTACTACCATTTTCTTTAAAGAAATCTAATATAAGAGAATATAATTTTATGGGTGACTATAGAGTAGCTTACGTGTTTCGTTGCGTATACGTTTGAACTGCAAGACGTGAACTTTTTTTTTTTTTGTATACCCTGCAATATTAAAAAAATAGTAATGTTCCAAAATGCATTGTCCTATATGCCATGGAGATTTAGGACTTTTTTCAAGATTTTCCACTCAATAAATTGTACTGAGAACAATGGTTGTTGTTGGGAGTGGCCACTCGATCATTTGCCACCCTATCCGAATTGACAATAAACGATTTCATTATTACATTCATGTTATTCTGGCTCTGACAGAGCTTGCTCTCATGGCATTTTACGCTTATTTCTCATGCAAATATAAATAATTTCCGTCTCCTGTAAGTTACCTTGTTAAGAATCACCCTTGAAACAGAGACATTTTAAAGAAAGTAAATATATTGTTAGCAAAAAATAAACAGCATGCTTGCTCGTTTTGAAGACCATCATCCTACGTTGACAATCTATCTCTATCAAAACTAAACCAACGATACTTAATGAATAACCCATAGGTGGGATCACAGTATTTAAGAGGAACTGCATGGAAGAGGATACAGTACGCAAAACGAACTGCTCATGTGAGGAGACAATGGTAAGAGAAAAGCACAGCAGGGAATACGGCACTTAAGGAGAACGGCATAAGTTGGGATACAGTATGTAAGGGAACTGTAGAGGTGGTGATACAACATATAAGAGGAATTGCACCGGGGGAATACAGAAAATAAGGGGAAATGCATAGGTGATGATACAGCACACAAGAAGGACGGTCTAGTGAATGGAGATACACAAAGTAAAGGGAACAGCTTCAGTGGGGATACAGCGTGCAGTGGGAATTACTTAGGTGGAATACAGTATGTATGGGGAACGACAAAAGTGGGGATACATCATTGAGTGAAATGCTTAGGTGGGGGATACCGTGCATAAGGGGAACTGCATAGGAATGGATACAGTATTGAGTAGAGACATCATGACTAGCAGATACATTATTGCATTCCGTATTCATCAGGAGATGGAAATACATGGGATGAGGACTTTATTATATGGTAATAGATACAGTTCTTGGATACACTGGTGAGTGGGATACAACAGTATAAGTGTTATCCAAATAAAAATTTATCTCAGTTAATTCTTGCCTTTTTTTTGTTAGGAAAAAATTCAAATATATTTGATGGCTATTTATAGATTGTAACAATAGTGAGATTCACGTAGCTTCAATGAGCGTCTCTTTTTTTTCCTTCTGTTTTTATCAACTGTTCCGGCAAAAAGGAATGCAAATATTTATTGGTGATTATCAACATTTGAATAAAAATATACATCCAATATATACATATATATATATATATATATATATATATGTATGTATGTATAAGCGAATCCCACAGGAAAATGACAGCCAGAAGTTTCAGCCATATATGTATCTATTCCTTTGAGATACACTTATGCACTCAAAAATCACCATGTATCTACTATGATTTTTAAGGACACACACACACACACATGTGCACACACACACACACACATATATATATATATATATATATATATATATATATATATATATATATATATATATATATATATATATATATATATATATATATTCTATAAGTACAGGACACTTTCTTGATTCTGGCGGCAACGGACAAACGCAGGAAGTTCCTTACATTATCAAGATATCTACTGTATTTATTACACATCTGACTCAATATCAGGGCAACTTCGTAGACAAAGCAAGGGAGAATCTGTGGCTAAGGGCCTTCTTCATGTGAGGGAAAATTACATAAACTCAAGGGTTCTCTTAACTAAGTATATTTACAAGACAAACACAGATCAGAAGAATGATGAATTACTAGGCAGGTAATAATAAGGAACTGCTAAATGAATGAATCCTACACAGGATAAATATTCTACACCGATGATGTCTTCAAAACAGGAACACTGCAGAGGGGGTAGAAGGGGTACTGCACATGGGATAGAGCCAAGTGATCCCACAGTTGAGGCCTATCTGCAATATATGCAAGACAGTTACTTGCAAGAATAATAAATGCTCAAAGGGAACTGAGGGAATGCACAGATGGTGCCAAATAACTCAGTTCAACACTAAAAGCATAATTACATTAACACAAATTACTGAAGGTGATTGCACAATGGAAAATAAATGAAAATCAGACAGAGAAATAACAGGACAATCGTGACTGACTAAGAAACCTTATTCTGGTACATTACCTTCATCAAGATGATGGTGTCCTCATTCAATAGGGCGCTGGCGATGGAGGAGGGAATTAAAACGCCTCTACAAAAGTATACTGGTTTGAACCTTGGAGTCGAACACGTGGAAGGTTCGAGGGTCAGGTGAGGGTAAGGACATCTGTCCTCGGTGGCGTTCTGTGCTCTTCTCTCTCTAGACTGCCATTGTATCGTCTATAAATAACCTCGGAGATTGCGTGTAGATGGCGCAAAGGTCAATCTTCGTCACGTTTTCTATATAGGCCACATGGCGTTAACAGTGGAGGGTTAACACGGCTCTTTTTGGCTTTCTCCTTCCTGCCAGCTGCTTGATGCTAAGAAGGTACTACGGTCACCTGGAAGCAAGGCCTTAGGCAGTTGTTTGAACAGAGAGAAGGGTTAGGTTTAACCATTTTGGGGAATGAAGGATAGGGTTTATGAAGGGGCGCGTGAAAACCTACAGTTCTTGTAATTAAAACAATTGAAATGAATTTATTTCTTTCTCAGTTACATTACAGATGTAAAAATGGGTGAGGTGGCTTGGAAAGAGGTTCCATCCGTCGTAATATATATATATATATATATATATATATATATATATATATATATATATATATATATATATATATATATATATATATATATATAATACTGTGTATATATGTGTGTGTATGTGTATATGTACTGGAGGTTCGCGATAAAGATGAAATAATGAAAAATTAAGTATCGAGGGCGCAATACACAAGATTTTTGTACACAAAACTTTACTTGAGAACAGGAGAATCATTTGAACATAGCACACCTATTGCAACAAATAATAAAACACCCTCACAAATTCATTCTTACCACAGACAAGTTAAGCCTAAAACAAATAAACCCGTTCAAGTAAAAAATAATTATTGGCTACAAAAGCATATAATCATATCTTAATACACAACAAGTATTGAAGAAAGACTATGAAATCAATGGAAAACATACGTTTGATGAAAATTGTTTGAAATCTAAATTAAAATTTACATTATTTAGTGTTTTCACAAGATCAGCGTTGTTCTTTCTAGTGGTATGTGATACGGTTCTCCACAAGAGGCGTTAAAATACGGCCAGACAAGTAGAGAACTTTATGACAGATTCAACAAGGGCTTATTTTGGGTCTCACGAGGTTGTTTTCTTTATGAGTTTTAACTATTACGAAGGCTGGTAAGTCGAGTACCTTGGTGATTTTGAATAAAAAAACAGACATATTTACATTGAAGAAAAATCGCCTTGAAAAAGATTAATAGTGAACTAAATGAGAACATGAAAGTTATACTTAGAGGAGAGGAAGAATTTCTTTAGCGATTCTTAACCCGGAGAATTTCCTTCTTTTGTTCTTTGACCTAATTAAAATACACAAAACATCAACCCCGTGAGACCTATATTAAGCACTGCTGAAACTTTCATATAGGTTGTCTAGGTATCTTATCACCTTCCTCTTACAGTTGTTCACCTTCAGCTATTATGAATTGTGACTACTGACTAAATCAAAACAGACCTTTTAGACAGAACACACTCTCTGACGGGGCACTTTTTAACGTCTACTATTGTTATCAAGAATTGGTGCCACCGTATGGCTCAAAGCAAGGGAAATCACTCGTAGATGGACATACTTTTTGTTGGGTCACTTGAATGACTATTAACAACTGCATCCGCCGAATAAATCAAAGCTGGGAAAATTTTTGTGTGGGGTTTACATTTTGTGACGCTACTTCAACTTCTGTCAAGAATATCGTCCGGCGAATAGATAAAAGCAGAGCCACACTTTCAGATGGGACACAGTTTTAACGATACCGGTCATAGAATCGACGGTAGTTGGTCTTCCATACACTCTAATGTAAAAAATCCATCTTGAAGATAAAGGTTCACAAAGATCAATTGTGTCCTTTTGTTTTCTGTAACGGTTTTCACTCAACGGATGCTATGTTGATCCGTTTTCCACTCTTCTTAAAGAGCCCTTGTTTCGAATACCACATACAATAGGAGCTCTATAAGGATATAGGTGATTCTCGTCCATAAAGGTGGTTGTTACTCAGAGAGTAAGGGAGGTTTACTGCAGCTTCGACTTCGCAAACATCAAGGGTTAATGTGCAACTCCATCACAACTACTTGATGTCCGTCTTCAATCCGTCCTTATTTGCTTACCTTCGTCTTTTTAATCCATTATTTCAAGTACATATGAAGTATATATTTGTTATGTAACGACAGCGCTGATGGCGTGGCAAGCTTCACGCCATTTTGTCAAATCAAATTAAATAAAAACAAGTAAAAATTGCGCCGAAGTTTCTTTGGCGCAATCGAGTTTTCTGTACAGCCTATAATGCTGTATGGAACTCTCAGCCACGGCCCATGAAGTTTTCAGCCGAAGCCCATGAAACTTTCAGCCACGGCCCGGTGGACTTAAATAAAATAAAAAAATGCTGAGGCTAGAGGGATGCAATTTGGTATGTTTGATGATTGGAGGGTGGGGGATCAGCATGCCAATTTGCAGTCCTGTAGCTTCTGTAGTTTTTAAGATCTGAGGGCGGACAGAAAAGTGCGGACGGACAGACAAATAGCCATCTAAATAGTTTTCTTTTACAGAAAAGTGAAAAGGATGACTGACGCCTAATTCGCCCCGATTTACCTTCCTCAGGGATGTATGATTTTATAGGTTTGCTTTGGAAAAACGATAATTTAGCGACTACCATAACTTCTAGATTTTCCACAATCGAGAGGAAAAGCTAACAACAATAGCATAAATCGAGAACAAATTGATACCAAGCGCAGAAATAAGTCGACCTCAACATAAAATGTGCAAAACGAAGAAGAAAACAAAGATCGAACATAATAGTAGGAAAAGAATGCGAACAACCCGACTGGGCAATTTAAGGTCAGTTTAATGGTAAGGTGCACTCAAGTATAAAACCTTATCAACAGTTCAGTCAGTAACCACTTTGTTGGGGAGCTGAAGACGCCACACCTATTATCTTTCACCGTTCATCAAATGCCACTTATCAGAGAGAGAGAGAGAGTGAGAGACGTGGATTCTGTTGCATCAATGTGCGTCTTTTAACCATAGCCAAAGCGTTGTTGCTTTCATCAACCTACGTGGTTTATTCTCATGCCATTCCTGCGTGAATTTGGGAAACAATAAAATTTTTTCATGCTAAAGGATTCGAATATTTTTCTTCTTTTTTTTCACAGTACACGACAAGTTTGATTAGCTGGTCACAGTAATTACGTTTCATTGTTCTAACCGAGATAACTTGCTTTTCATTCTTGTGTTGTTGCGCTTCGTTTCCATTTACACATTGCTTTATTCATTCGCTCGTGCTTACATTCATGGAGTATATTCTACATGATATTCTGTAGAATGAAATTAAACTTTTGTTACATGAATAAATTTTTTATATAACTGAGAAATGAACTGGATACAGTTAACACATGCACAAATTAAATATTAAATATATATATATATATATATATATATATATATATATATATATATATATATATATATATATATATATATATATATATGTATATATAAAATATATATATATATATATATATATTATAATGAACTAGATACATGCACAAGTTAAATATATATATGTGTATGTGTGCATTTTGTTCGCTATTTCGTGTCTGTTCACGTCGTCGCTACAATCTGAAATTTCTACACTGGTATGTTCTCTGGTAATCTTGAAACTTTCCCAAAGTTTATCCACTGTAATATTCTTCTCTTCAAATACAGACGATCCACATCAAAGAGCTTCGTTACTCTTTTCAATATTGTAAGTGCATAAGTACTTTTAGGCCAGTTCACTTAGTGCCAATTTATTGCAGGATTGGAAATGACACAAAAGAGTACAGAACAATAAGACATTTCATCCAACTTGTTTCTAGGTTGTGAACTCTAAAGTAGTTCCTAACCAATGCTCTCCCAGAGGATTCTAGTATCTGACTGATATACATTGCTGTATTTTGTGCTCTCTCTCTCTCTCTCTCTCTCTCTCTCTCTCTCTCTCTCTCTCTCTCTCTCTCTCTTTTATTTTCAATAGCGTTCATTTGGGAGGAAACTGTCATGTAAGGTGAATTTTCATGTTATAAAACAAAATAATCACAATATCCTCCGAATCATATCCTTAAAAACTAATTTAGCACCCACACGATATTTAATGAATTAGACAACAATTCTTAAATACTTATTTGACATTTCTTTCCATCATTCCTATCATCAGCAGTTTTATTACTTATTTTTTTTTTCCATTTTCCTTAAATGTTCTGTCATCGAACATCAGCATTACCTTAACTTCGTTCATTAGTTGTTCTGTAACGTATTTTCCAATTAGCACTCTGCTTATCGGTGTTTAAATGTTTATATCTCAGCTCTTACAATGTTACGCTATGCCCCGATGACCTTTGCTACTTTGAAGCCAGGTTAATATAATCAAAGTAAACAATCATTAACTTTACCCAGGTCGTTCACTGTTTTGGAACTTTTACCAAATTCGTTGTATAAGAAGCAAGCACAGTCACAGCCTAATGTTATTGACACTTGTGGCTATAGCGCAGACACAATCTTTTCCAAACCAAATTTTTGCCATGCAAAGATTATGTTCCTGTGTAGGATGCCTTTCTATGCACATTTTATATTTGTCTTTAAATTCAAGGAACTAATTCAGATTCCAGTTAATAAATCTGGAAATTTTTGAAAGATACCAGAAACAACAAACGCTGAAACGCGAGTTGTCTCAGAGCGTCGTTGACACAGGCAATGAACTAAAGAGGTAATGCGAACAGTTTTACAGAAGGACCCTCAGCCGACCTTATTTTCATTCGCCATATCAAAAATAAATTACTCTTGCACTTACAGTCATTGGGTAAAGGTATTAATATATATATTCGGTAGACTTGACTATAAAGTGTAGTGTTTTCTTATCCATAACGATACGATTATGGCCTTTTATTATCGGGTGCACGAAAAAACGATCTCCGTTTACAAGCATAAAAATTGTTTGAAAAAAGTGGTAACGCTTTACAAGCATAAAAACTGTCTGTTTGAAGAAAGTACGTCTCTGCTGCTTTCAGTAAAGTTAATGCTAACA
This sequence comes from Macrobrachium rosenbergii, assembly GCF_040412425.1. Taxonomy (NCBI): domain Eukaryota; kingdom Metazoa; phylum Arthropoda; class Malacostraca; order Decapoda; family Palaemonidae; genus Macrobrachium; species Macrobrachium rosenbergii. The sequence continues at coordinate 66,604,663 of NC_089742.1, read as the reverse complement.
AAGGCATAAGTACTGTTTTCATGTGTAAAAAAAATGTAGTGAATATGGTATGGAATGAAAATCGGAGAATAGCAGGTGCCAATGCTTATTATCATACTAAAAGCAACAGAGACGTAGATTTTTCAAACAGACAATTTTTATGCTTGTAGAGCGTTACCATTTTTTCAAACAGACAATTTTTATGCTCGTAGAGCGTTACCACTTTTTTCAAACAGAATTTTTATGCTTGTAAACGGAGATCGTTTTTTCGTGCACCCGATAGTAAAAGGCCATAATCGTATCGTTATGGCTAAGAAAACACTACATTTTATAGTCAAGTCTGCCTAATATATATATGACTACCTTTACTCAATGACTGTAAGTGCAAGAGTAATTTATTTTTTATATGGCGAATGACAATAAGGTCGGCTGAGGGTCCTTCTGTAAAATTGTTCGCATTACCCCTTTGGTTCATTGCCTGTGTCAACGACGCCCTGAGACAACTCGCGTTTCAACGTTTGTTGTTTCTGGTATCTTTCAAAAATTTCCAGATTTATTAACTGGAATCTGAATTAATTCCTTGAATTTAAAGACAACTATAAAATGTGAATAGAAAGGCATCTTTCACAGGAACATAATCTTTACACTTCAAAAACAAGTACAAAGTTAAGTACACTTCAGTTTAACCAGACCACTGAGCTGATTAACAGCTCTCCTAGGGCTGGCCCGAAGGATTAGACTTAGTTTACGTGGCTAAGAACCAACTGGTTACCTAGCAAGGGACCTACAGCTTATTGTGGAATCCGAACCACATTATACCGAGAAATGAATTTCTAACACCGGAAATAAATTTCTCTAATTCTTCACTGGCCGACCGGAGAATCGAACGCGGGCCTAAATAAACCTCCATCGTAAACGGAGATCGTTTCCTCGTGATCCCGATAGTAAAAGCCCATAATCGCATCGTTATGGCTACGAAAACACCACACGTCATAGTCAAGTCTACCGAATATATATATGACTGAAGTGCAAGTCATTTATTTTTATATAGCGAACGTCAGCAACGTCCGCTGAGGGTCCTCCTGTAAAATTGTTCACAGTCTGTTAATCATTACCTCAGTCCGTTTGCATCCTCTTTCTTCACCTCACAAACTTGTATTAAAGTTATCTGCTTTTACCCTCCATGCACCATTTCTGATCTCAAGCTAATCAACAAATCAGTTACCGTGGCGTCTGATTACCATCACACAAACATCATTTTCATCATAAGGATGCTTCATTACTTATATTCTCAAAATTCTTCCCAGCTGCGTCTTGAGCAGTCCTCAAAATTTATTTATTACGGTAGCAGATAGTTAACATATAAATTAATATCACGTGTGCATACACACAACAATATCACTTTTCACCTACCACAGTTATTATCTTCTGTTATATAATAATTTTTGTTTGCTTTTATTACCCAGCTGGATTATGTCAAAAGTAATTCAAGATAAATGCAATTCTTTCTCACCTTCACTCTGTCAAACTCCAGACCTGAAAACACGGAATATGCAGTTATCAGAGGCAACAAAAAAATATCTGATAATTCGACCATTTACGGAGGAAGAAAAGAAGCAAATAAAAGTCTTTTACTCACAGGATACTGAATAGGATGTTATACTGACCCGAGAGAGCTAAAGCATGTCTTATCTTTATAATAAAAACAAAAATATTTCTCTTCAATTCCTCTGAAAATCTGCAGAGGAACATGTTTTCGATTGGATATATACATGTGCATATAATGATTATAATCACTCTAACACGTGATTTGCTGATTACACATCACCAGTCTCTCATTTTTTACCTGTGGTGATGTGATATATATATATATATATATATATATATATATATATATATATATATATATATATATATATATATATATATATATATATATGTGTATATATATACGTGTGTGTGTGTGTGTGTGTGCGTGCATGTGTAGTTAGCCTATGAAGTTGTCTCTGAAAGATTAATTATTTACATTATATTATGTGTTGGTAAAAAAAATCAGTAGTTGTCATCACAATAAAAACGTGTTAGTAAAAAATATGAAAATACTTAACTGATCACATTTTGAAGAATGAAGCTAAATTTGAATATTTCTAAAACAAAAATCCCAAGGATTTAACAGAGATGATCACTGCATAGTACATAAAGAAAAGGATTAAAAAGCACTGAGATAAGGAAATACAAATGTAGAATGGATATGATGTCGACTAGAATGACGTCGAGGAAAGGGGGAAAATAAGATGATAATGGCGTGTAAAGAGAAACGGGAGAAAAATGTAATTTATAAAGAATGAGTAAACAACATGCAGACCAAGCATAAATGGACAGCAAATAAGTGTACTAATTAACGGGATATTATATGTAATGGATTACCTCGGTACTTGCAGGGATATAGTTTGAGCGGATGAAGTTTTATTAGGGAGGTGAAATTAGCAAAATACGAACAATTCTTATTTATTCAAGAAAACAAACGAAAAGAAATATGACAAAAATACCTATTTTAAAGCATTCATTTTAACAAGAATTTATACATTGTTTATATATATATATATATATATATATATATATATATATATATATATATATATATATATATATATATATATATATATATATATATATATATATATATATATATATATATATATATATATATTATATACATATATATTATACATATATATATATACATATTCTAAATTATATATAAATATATATATATATATATATGTATACATGCTATATACATATACATGTATTCATAAAGATATATATACATATCTATATATATATATATATATATATATATAGATATAGATATATATATATATATATATATATATATATATATATATATATATATATATATATATATATATATATATATATAAATTTGTACATACTGTATATATTAACAAATTTGTACATATATATTAACAGATACAAGAGAGATGGATAGCTGGATTGATTGACAGATAAATACATAAACAGACAGACAGACAGAGAAATAGACACCCCGGTACTTAATTTAACAATGCAAATAGCTTCGAGGCTAAAGCATACCTCATCTTCAGGATGTCTAAAAAAAAAATCAATATAACTATCAACGATCATTCATACTAAGA
>NC_089742.1:66591505-66596505 GCF_040412425.1 Macrobrachium rosenbergii | reverse complement strand
TATATATATATATATACTGTATGGTTCTAAAGCATTATGGATATAAATATGATTTTTTTTTAAAGTTTTAAAAAGAAATAATGGCAAAACACTTAGATTTTGGGGATAAAGGAAAAACGCTAAAAACATGTTTTTTTCGCAAGAGAAACAAATTACCATGATAAAGAACAGAGAAAAATGTTTATGCCTACAATTTTAAAGAATAACAGCAATACCTGATGAGAAGCTTAGAAAAATTATAGGGATAGTTACATTAGAGCAACCTGCTTTTTCACAGAATTTTGTTAAGACCGTAGAGAAATGAGTATCCTGGAAACTTGCAGGTAAAATCTATTAAACGCTGAAACTCTTCTGGAACTCTGGATTATTAGTAAATATGAATCTGCAAAATAACTTGAATGAAATAAATCAGAAATAATTCTAAAAGGAAGTTTAAACTCAAAGAACTTTACAAAACACAGAAACAAGTTTAAAGTAGAAGAAATTTAGAAAGGACTCAAGTAAATATGGAGAGAAATGTATTCAAATACTTAAATATGGAGAGAAACGTGTTCAAATACTTAAATATGGAGAGAAACGTGGTCAAATACTTAAATATGAAGAGAAACGTGGTCAAATACCTAAATATAGAGAGAAACGTGGTCAAATACTCAAGTATGGAGAGAAACGTGGTCAAGTACTCAAGTATGGAGAGAAACGTGGTCAAATACTTAAATATGGAGAGAAACGTGGTCAAATATATGGAGAGAAACGTGGTCAAATACTTAAGTATGGAGAGAAACGTGTTCATATACTTAAGTATGGAGAGAAACGTGGTCAAATACTTAAATATGGAGAGAAACGTGGTCAAATACTTAAATATGGAGAGAAACGTGGTCAAATACTTAAATATGGAGAGAAATGTGGTCAAATACTTAAGTATGGAGAGAAACGTGGTCAAATACCTAAGTATGGAGAGAAACGTGGTCAAATACTTAAGTGTGGAGAGAAACGTGGTCAAATAGTTAAATATGGAGAGAAACGTGGTCAAATACTTAAGTATGGAGAGAAACGTGGTCAAATACTTAAATATGGAGAGAAACGTGGTCAAATACTTAAATATGGAGAGAAACGTGGTCAAATACTTAAGTATGGAGAGAAACGTGGTCAAATACCTAAGGGAGAGAAACGTGGTCAAATACTTAAATATGGAGAGAAACGTGGTCAAATATATGGAGAGAAACGTGGTCAAATACTTAAGTATGGAGAAACGTGTTCATATACTTAAGTATGGAGAGAAACAAATACTTAAATATGGAGAGAAACGTGGTCAAATACTTAAATATGGAGAGAAACGTGGTCAAATACTTAAATATGGAGAGAAACGTGGTCAAATACTTAAGTATGGAGAGAAACGTGGTCAAATACTTAAATATGGAGAGAAACGTGGTCAAATACTTAAATATGGAGAGAAACGTGGTCAAATACTTAAATATGGAGAGAAACGTGGTCAAATACTTAAATATGGAGAAACGGGTCAAATACCTAAGTATGGAGAGAAACGTGGTCAAATACTTAAGTGTGGAGAAACGTTCAAATAGTTAAATATGGAGAGAAACGTGGTCAAATACTTAAGTATGGAGAGAAAACCAAATACTTAAATATGGAGAGAAAAACGTGGTCAAATACTTAAATATGGAGAGAAACGTGGTCAAATACTTAAGTATGGAGAGAAACGTGGTCAAATACTTAAATATGGAGAGAAACGTGGTCAAATACTTAAATATGGAGAGAAACGTGGTCAAATACTTAAATATGGAGAGAAACGTGGTCAAATACTTAAGTATGGAGGGAAACGTGGTCAAATACTTAAGTATGGAGAGAAACGTAGTCAAATACTTAAGTATGGAGAGAAACGTGGTCAAATACTCAAAAACTTTGTTTTTGCTTATCGCCAACAGAATCATCTATAAAAGGAGTGGAATGAATTGAAGACACTTTAAGAAATAATCTTGAAGGAAGATTAATGAGAAAGAATTTTAAAAAAGAACGAAAGTAAAGGGGTCCTTTGAAATATAAAATGGACTGAGGATAAATAAGTTCTCTTTAAGGGGTTCTGATAACCAATAAAAATGAATTAAAACTAATTACAACGAATCAAATATATCTCACAGATGTAATATAAACAAACTAATAAATCCGCGTTTCTTAGAGCATAAGCGATTCAATTTTCCGCCATTTTTTTTTAAATTTTAATTAAGAGTTTTTCGCAGACTTATTTAGCCAAGAACAAAGAAGGGAAAACATCCTCTAATAAATCACACTCGCTTCCCAGATTCAATTTACACATTCCAGGGCATCGCTCTCCAAGGGTCCTATTAGGTTTGTGCCGCTACAAAGTCTAATGAAACTACCTAAACAAAAAGAGTCGGTGGAACTATTTCGAATGGGAGGTACTTTTATGAGAAGCCTGGAAATTAAAATGGCCAAACGTGAAGGGTTTCCTTTTTATTGAAAGACGTACGTTGCTCCTTTCCCATTACGGTCAGGGGGAAATGGGTTTGGATGGAAATTTCCACTCTGAGGTATGGAATGGGGTAGAAATGAAGTTTCAAGGGTGTTATTACTCCCAGAGACTTCCTCTTATAACAAGGATTACAAATGGGACGTAAATTGAAGAAAGCTAGTCAAATAAAATATAATTTTGCGCTTTCCTAAACAAATTAAAAAATGAAAACCAAAATGGTTGGAAGCAGACGGTAGAAAATACTTGTTTAATTTCTTATGACGCCAAAACTGGATCATTATAAATTTTGTAGCAAGTGTGGTCACCGTTCCAAGCTCTCTGCACATAATTTATTTTGTGCAATGCTAATTAGGAGCTACGGAGGGAAAAGTGATGGGAACAATGTCGTGGCTCATATGGTAGGATATTCTTATCTTCTTATTTTCATTTTAATTCCAGAACGAAAACTTCTTTATTCAATAACAGTCTTTACAAATACTGAACATTCGTCTCGAGTTCCATAGAAAAATAATGGTTCCGCAGTAAGTATAAAGTATACAGAATTCTCCTCTCAAGGGAAAGCTTGTGCATATCTCGTGTGGTGGTCAAAACACTGATGTCAGAGGTTAAATGATCAGTTGAAAACCTCACAGCCATCATAAAGGTGCTTTAGAAAATGGTTTGGCAAGTTTTTCGAACGGTCAGTGAATGAATTCCTTAGAGGCAAAGTGAGTTAAAAGTTACGTATACAATAATAGACGGAACGATTTTTGTCCTTTCATTTGAAAACTATTCAGTTTGAAAATTCCTTTTAGCGTCTTCGAGCTCATCGTGCTAACTTTAATTGTATTATTGGTTATTAAGACAGTCGTAGGTTGTTTCAGATTTTATTGATATGCTGGAAAGTTAAAATATTATTTCGCTTTAAAAGACTATGGGGTATATATGTGTGTGTATTATATATATACATATATATACATATATATAATATATATATATATATATATATATATATATATATATATATATATATATATATATATATATATATATATATATATATATAATCTACTGATCTTCCGGACAGAAGTTAAGCAACGGTGGACTGAATAATTAACTGGATGACTGACCACCCGTGACTGACAATCAGCACATTAATTTTTACTACACCGTAGGTCTTGCAATCAGTTAAGCTACACTGGGTCTTATTAATCCATGCGAAAGTTCACGTTATAAGCAGGCTGTATCGCCTGTAAACAGAAATTTTACATTTGACCCTTAGTTAGTGCGAATGAAAAAGAACTCTCTCTCTCTCTAAAACCTAGCCATTGCATGAACTCAACAATGGAAAACATAACTTAGGGTGGGCTTCGTACGTAGCTACTACTGCTCTCTCTCTCTCTCTCTCTCTCTCTCTCTCTCTCTCTCTCTCTCTCTCTCTCTCTCTTGACAGCAATGACTACAGCCACTGTAAAGCCAGTTTACATAACTCCATCGACATTTTCAAGTGACTCTGAGATGAGTCAGCTAACTCCTACCACACCTATCAGTTTACAGTTTCCATTAAAGTCCCGTGTAAAGTTTACTTTTATTATTACTACTATTTATCATGTGAAATTTAAAATGGAAAAATCTTACATAGCAAACCTTTGAGACCTTCAACTTCCAAAGTAAGGAACGAAATGCCCGTGTGTGAGAAAGTAAAAAATACACAAAAGAGGAGAGAAACTGAATCAGTTAGCTTAGTAAATCTTACACATATGGAGTGGAAGATCTTGTCTAACCAAGTTCGTGATTATCCCTGTGCAGAGGAGAACTGAGAGCCAAGATTTCCCCTGAGTACTGTATTAATCTTGTCACTTATGCAATCTCTGCTATAAAAAAATATTGGTATGATTTAACAACTCGGAGAAAAACTCGCAAAAGGGTGTAAATATAATATTCAGGTTAATGTACTGAATCTTTAGTCCTAGCACCTAGTATATGAATGCTTTATATATTATTCAGAAAGATGTACATACATAAAAACTATCTTCAAGAACTTTGGATTCAAAATTAGCATTCTTTTGACTACAACTTAAAAAATTTGGTCTTTTCCTCGTCATCGTCAGTTTACGTGGACATAACTGTAATTAGCGAATTTCAACTAATAATACAAATAGAATAGATGAAAATATTTTCTCGTTTTTGACATAGTGACTTTGAGGATAATTCATAAAATCGATGAACATTATAATACTTTCCTGTCCTTGCGATGCAATGGTTTTCAAGTTTATTTTTCCCTTTCAGAAGTGACCTACTTCTTGAGTTTCACAAGACCATAGATTACCTGGGACCTTCCACGAGCAACGAACTAAATCCCCAGATCAAAACCATGTTTTAGAGTTCCTTTCTAGCCCTTCCAGTCCAGTATGAGTAACGAGCCCGACGGAGAAGAAGTGTCAGATTGCCCGACTTGGCACATTTCCTGCCCAATTCCAGTTTCATCCTTCAAGAGGAGGTTGCTGACTCAAGA
>NC_089742.1:66559005-66586505 GCF_040412425.1 Macrobrachium rosenbergii | reverse complement strand
ATCATCTTTCAAGTCTCTCTCGGCTTCCCATCATCTTTCAAGTCTCTCTCGTCTTCGCATCATCTTTTAAGTCTCTCTCGTCTTACCATCATCTTTTAAGTCTATCTCGTCTTATCATCTTTTAAGTCTCTCTCGTCTTACCATCATCTTTCAAGTCTCTCCTCTTACTATCATCTTTCAAGTCTACCTCGTCTTACCATCATCTTTCAAGTCTCTCTCGTCTTACCGTCATCTTTCAAGTCTCTCTCGTCTTACCATCATCTTTCAAGTCTCTCTCATCTTACTGTCATCTTTTAAGTCTCTCGCGTCTTACCATCATCTTTTAAGTCTCTCTCTTCTTATCATCACCTTTTCAGTCGATCTCGTCTTACCATCATCTTTTCAGTCTCTCTCGTCTTACCGTCATCTTTTCAGTCTCTCTCGTCTTACCATCACCTTTCAAATCAATCTCGTCTTACCATCATCTTTTCAGTCGATCTCGTCTGACCATCGTCTTTCAAGTCGATCTTGTCTGACCATCGTCTTTCAAGTCGATCTCGTCTTACCATCGTCTTTCAAGTCGATTTCGTCTTACCATCGTCTTTCAAGTCGATCTCGTCTTACCATCGTCTTTCAAGTCGATCTCGTCTTACCATCGTCTTTCAAGTCGATCTCGTCTTACCATCATCTTTCAAGTCGATCTCGTCTTACTCGGTCTCGTCTTACCATCATCTTTTTAGTCGATCTCGTCTTACCATCATCTTTTAAGTCTCTCTCGTCTTACCATCATCTTTTAAGTCGATCTCGTCTTACCATCATCTTTCAAGTCGATCTCGTCTTACCATCATCTTTTAAGTCGCCCGTCTTACCATCATCTTTTAAGTCTCTCTCGTCTTACCATCGTCTTTTGTCTCTCTCGTCTTACCATCATCCTTTAAGTCGATCTCGTCTTACCATCATCCTTTAAGTCGATCTCGTCTTACCACCAGCTTTTAAGTCTCTCTCGTCTTACCACCAGCTTTTAAGTCTCTCTCGTCTTACCACCAGCTTTTAAGTCTCTCGCATCTTACCATCATCTTTTGTCTCTCTCGTCTTACCATCATCTTTCAAGTCTCTCTCGACTTACTATCATTTTTCAAGTCTATCTCGTCTTACCACCATCTTTCAAGTCGATCTCGTCTTACCACCATCTTTCAAGTCGATCTCGTCTTACTATCATCTTTCAAGTCTCTCTCGACTTACTATCATCTTTCAAGTCTCTCTCGACTTACTATCATCTTTCAAGTCTCTCTCGACTTACTATCATCTTTCAAGTCTCTCTCGACTTACTATCATTTTTCAAGTCTATCTCGTCTGACCATCATCTTTTAAGTCAACTCCGAAGTCATTCCCGGTTTCCATCAATTCATATTGCTCACGTTTGCTCTCACCTTTCCCTTCTTCGGAACTCTTTCAAACTTTCATTAGTTTCTATGATTCATCGCCAGATTCATCTGAAAAATCAAATATTCCACGTGTATTCACAACTCAGCTTCATCTCACAACTTTGCACATAAATACATACGTAAACTATCTTCTCTCTGACCTTTCATATCACTCATATGTGTGTATATATACAGTATATATATATATATATATATATATATATATATATATATATATATATGTATGTATATGTATTATATATATATATATATATATATATATATATATATATATATATATATATATATGTATATATTGTGTATATATATAAATATATAATATATATATAATATATTTAATCCACAAATGATACCGAATTCACTATACCTTAAAAATAATTTACACTTAAGGAAATTACGTCATAAGTACCCCTACCCTAGCCATGATTCGAACCTATGTCTGTTGGGTTGTTATTTGGTTGCAGTAAACGGTAATTAACATACACAGCATTTAATAGTGCACTTATACACTATAATCCACATACTAGACCAAAATGTTACACTCGGATACTGGCCAAAGTAGGTTTAAGTCGAATTTTGGGACGAACTTCCAACCTTGAGTCGTAAGTTCGACCCAAAATATAGAGATTTCAATGGATTATTTGTGGGCGAACACTTGAAATTAATCATTTTCATGAGTGAAATTAGTGAATAACTTTATATATATATATATATATATATATATATATATATATATATATATATATATATATATATATATATATATATATATATATATATATATATGTATGTGTGTGTGTGTGTGTGTGTGTGTGTGTGTGTGTGTGTAAGCAACCTTCTTCTGAAGTTTTCAAACATTACTTCAATGCAACACTAACTCTTCCTTTTATAAATCATATCGCAGCGGTTTTATCATCTAAAAGCAATGAAAGAAAAGCGGAGGAGGAGGAGGAGGAGGAGGAGGAGGAGGAGGAGGAGGAGGAGGATAACGCTGACAATGATAACAGCGGAAAATAAAAGATAACTCTGAGCTACTTGGTAAAGAACGATCTCCACAAAGTTTAACACTTTTTCCAACTTGAATCACCCAAGAAACCTGACTGATGCAAAAATTTTGTGGATTGTTATCTTGGTAACGACTGACTTTCCCAGAAACCTCCATTTGACTTCACCCATGTAATCGTGCATGAGTTTATATATAAATATATATATATATATATATATATATATATATATATATATATATATATATATATATATATATATATATATATATACATATATATATACAAGGTGTTACTTTTCGGGTTTTAACAAGTATTTCATGATAAACTTCCCAGTTATTTGTCATTATCCTATCTGGCTGTTACCCACCAGAGTGGACTAACTATCTGGTACATAACTCACTGCTTCGATCGAAATCAGCAAGCAAAGTAGATGAAGATGAAATGAAATGTGATAAAATGGTAATATAGATGCAGATGTGGAATTTAGTATTTATTGCTAGGGGAACAGTGTATCGAATATTTCTAAACAACATTTTCGTTAATGAAAAACAGTTTTAAAATCACATAACCCCCTCCCCCCTGTGACATTCTAAAATATCATTCGATTTTTGGAATCACGCCGAACATTTTAAAATAGATTGATATTTTAATACCATTACCAAAATATAATTCCTGATTGTTAGACACACGTGTGGCTTCACGATAAATGGGTGTTCATTCCCCAAAACCATTATGCAAATTCAAATTCACTGTATGAATAACTTCTTTTTTACAATGGAGAGATAGAGTAGAGAAGAGTTATCCACATCAAAGTCAGCACTGCAAACAAAGTGTGAAATTAGATCTTGAGTGATAATAACACTGGCTCTTTATAAAAGAAATTAAATTTTTCAGGAGAGACAATGGAGGACAGAATTCAGTTTTCTAGAAGTGAAAACTATGACATACAGATCGGACCATTTGACCCCAAAGTAACGACTGCGAACTGCAAAGTATTATGCGCACGAGCTTGATAGCGCGTGCTACGCTGCGCGGGCAGGAGGATGGATGTGTCATGTCTCCCCTACCCTCCCGATTCTCTACCTACCCGCCCCACCCGGGGTGGACAAACAGGTTTGCAGAAGGGTGGAAGTGTCAGGTCTCCCTACCTCCCGATTCCCTACCTACCCCCCACCCGGGTGGACAAACAGGTTTGCAGGAGGGTGGATGTGTCATGCCTCCCGATCCCCTCCCGACACACAAGTTTGCAGGAGGGTGGATGTGCCATGCCTTCCCCACCCCTGCCCGATTCCCAAACTACCCACCCGGGCAGACAAACAAGTTTGTAGGAGGAGGGGTGGATGTGTCATGTCTCCCCTACCCTCCCGATTCCCTAACTACCCCGCCCTCACCCGGGGCGGACAAACAAGTTTGCAGGAGGAGGGTGGATGTGTCGTGCCTCCCCTACCCTCCCAATCCCCTACCTACCCCGTCCCCACCCAGGGAGGACAAACAGGTTTGCAGGAGGAGGGTGAATGTGTCATGTCTTCCCTACCCTCCTGATCCCCTACCTACCACGCCCCCACCCGGGGCGGACAAACAGGTTTGCAGGATTATATTATTATAGATGATGGAGCAGTGGCCCCTTACATTCAAAATGTTCTTTTGAGCAATGCCTATAGTAATATTTGTAGAATTTCATGAGGGCAAATACCTCAAGGCTGATTTTACGCAAATCCGTGCTGGAAGTCAGAACTGGGTTTCTAATTAAACTGATATATAGTCTATATTTCAACTCTTCCGATGAGAACAGTGACGAGAGAATCCTCCTAATGTGTTAAGATCTTGTAAGCCCCATATAAATCACAAGGAACTGCTTGAAGAAAGCACACCCAATTTCTTTAGCGGCATTTTGTCAGGCCTAAGTGGTGCTCTTTCAGTGACATGTTTATATTTATATTTACTAAAAATACTGATACACTGAGGAACTTACTTTAAAATTCTCAAGCGGCATTTGGAAGGTAGAAGTATTGGATGGAGCAACAGGAAAAAAGGTTACGAACACTTCTCGGGATAAGAAGAGGGACAGACTGCACAGAATTCACTGCCTGCTACAACAGACAGTGTGTGGTGAGATACGAAACTTTAAATATTGAGCCATAACGAGGCGGTTTGCTAACACGACTTACTGTTGACATTGTTAAAAGCTTGGAGATAATCAGAGGTTCCCTAAAGTTTCTGAATAACGAGGCTAAGTTGATATCGTATTCCTGAGTAAACTAGTAAAAAATTCATCGAAGTTTCTTCAGCGCAATCGAGTTTTCTGTACAGCGTATAATCAAGGCCACCGAAAATAGATCTATCTTTCGGTGGTCTCGGTATAGTGCTGTAGGAGCCGCGACCCATGAATTTTTAACCACCCATTTGCAGCCCTCTAGCCTCAGTAGTTTCTAAGATCTGGGGGCGGACAGAGAAAGTGCGGACGGACAAACAAAACGGCACAATAGTTTTCTGTTCAGAAGACTAAAAATGATCATCCCAAATAAATCATTGATCCTGTTTCAAAGGACGAGCATTGAGAAGCATTTCAAAGACTTGAGCTATAATGGGGTAGGAGCAATAACAAGCTGTTTAGAAGTGCTAGAGTGGGATTTTCTATGTGGAAATGTTTTAAAAGTGGGAGTGTCTAAGATGGATAAATAGCAGTACTTAAGGTTATGCAGAGAACATGGCAAAATCCTGAGGCAAGTTCATCTAACCAATTCCATTTAAAACGGAGGAGACATTCAGGTCCACATAAGCCTTCCCTGTTTTCAAAGATACTTGGGCATTCTACAGACTCAGGCTACAATGACAGAAGCGGGTACAGTATGGGCGTGGAAGCCAAAGAATTTTTTTTTTCTTTATTTTTTTAAGTAGAGAGAGTCATAGTTTTCTTAGGCTGAGAAAGAAGAGGATATACACATTTTCAGATATTGTTACTTTTACTATCACTGATGATCTACATTTCTAATTTTCCTAAATATATTATATTTACTATTATCATTATTTCCCTTTTTCTTCTGTATTTTCGTAAGCTTTTCTTTCTTCTCATATGTAGTACCCAACTTTAGACATTATATATATATATATATATATATATATATATATATATATATATATATATATATATATATATATATATATATATATATATATATATATATATATATATATATCGTTACAAACTCAGTTATGAAAAGTTTCTGAAACTCTTCAAGACAGTAAGATATAGTGGATTATTTCTTATCGAAATGAAAACAACCGTCGTTCATCACCTCCACCGCAGAACTCTCAGCATAAACATTCCTCCGCGAATCAAACTTCGCTGCAATGTTGCCACGGGAGGAACTTTAGAAGGGACACTCATTCACTCACTTGGCTCTTCAGGCATCGTTGGAACCCATTACCGCACACACCAGACTCCTCATGTCTACCGCATGTTTCAGTAATGGTTGTTATGAGAAATTTGTGCTTCTGGTGTCTGACATTCGTATGTGGTCACCCATCAAAGTGCTGGCCAAACATAACTTTGCCTAAATGAACTGATTTGACTCGCAAGTTCTAATGTAAATTAACTTTTTCCTCATACCCTCTCCTTTATCCTGGCCTATGAGCAACATGAGTGTATGCAAATTCATTAAATAATTTAAAAATAACGCTGATTAACACTTTCTCAATGAATAAAAAAAGGTTACATCCGAACCTCCAATAATAATTCACTGAATAACCATAAAAACAAACAAACGCACCAACACACTTTCGTCGCATACACATACTGAGACCATCAGAAGAAAAACATGGGCATGTGACTTTTTTTAACATCGATCCATGGTATACGCAAGCGTATTAAGTTGATTAAAGTGATAGGCTTACCATACGATCTGCATTTAACCTCAATGGCAACGATTTGGAAATCACATTAAAGTAATGAAAAGGGCCATCGACACAAGCGGTTCGTTTAGATTTAAAATGGCGATGTTCGCATTCGTTCTGCGATATTTCATCTGGGCGAACCCGTAGGCGGGAAAGATTGAAAATTGCCCAATTTATCAAACTTGGTTACAGCAGGGTTTGTTAACAACGTCGACGGGGCATATTTCCGGAATAGTTTTGATTACGGTGCGGATAAACCATCAAGATTATCGGGATACAAAATGGTAGGGGGTGGGGAGAGGGAATGCAAAATTTTCAGGATACAAAATAGAAGAGGGGGAGAGGAATCCAACATTTTCAGTATACAAAATGGAAGAGGGGTAGAGGTAATCCAAATTTTCAGGATACAAAGTGGAAGAGGGGTGAGAGGAATCCAAAATTTTTAAGGATACAAAATGGGAGAGGGGAGAGGGAATCCAAAATTTTCAGGAGACAAAATGGAAGAGGGGAGAGGGAATCCAAATTTTTCAGGATACAAAAATGGAAGCAGGGAGAGGGAATCCAAAATTTTCAGTATACAAAATGGAAGAGGGGGAGAGAGACTCCAAAATTTTCAGGATACAAAGTGGAAGAGGGGATAGAGAGAATCCAAAATTTTCGGGATACAAAGTGGAAGGGGGGAAGAGGGAATCCAAAATTTTCAGGATACGAAAGTGGAAGCGGGGGAGAGGGAATCCAGAATTTTCAGGATACGAAAGTGGAAGCGGTGGAGAGGGAATCCAAAATTTTCAGTATACAAAATGGAAGAGGGGGAGAGGGAATCCAAAATTTTCAGGATACAATGTGGACGAGGGGGTAGAGGGAATCCAAAATGTTCAGTATTTAAAATGGAAGAGGGGGAGAGGGAATCCAAAATTTTCAGGATACAGAGTGGCAGAAGGGGGAGAGGGAATCCAAAATTTGCAGGATACAAAGTGGACGAGGGGGGAGAGGGCATCCAAAATTTTCATGATACAAAATGGAAGAGGGGAGAGGGAATCCAAAATTTTCAGGATACAAAATGGAAGAGGGGGGAGAGGGCATCCAAAATTTTCAGGATACAAAATGGAAGAGGGGGAGAGGGAATCCAAAATTTTCAGGATACAAAATGGGAGAGGGAATCCAAAATTTTCAGGATACAAAATGGGAGAGGGAATCCAAAATTTTCAGGATACAAAGTGGAAGAGGGAATCCAAATTTTCAGGATACAGAGTGGAAGAGGGGGGAGAGGGAATCCAAAATTTTCAGGATACAAAGTGGAAGAGGGGGGGGAGTGGGAATCCAAAATTTTCAGGATACAAAATGGAAGAGGGGGAGAGGGAATCCAAAATTTTCAGGATACAAAATGGGAGAGGGAGAGGGAATCCAAAATTTTCAGGATACAAAGTGGAAGAGGGGGGAGAGGGAATCCAAAATTTTCAGGATACAAAATGGAAGAGGGGGAGAGGGAATCCAAAATTTTCAGGATACAAAATGGAAGAGGGGGAGAGAGAATCCAAATTTTTCAGGATACAAAATGGAAGAGGTGGGAGAGGGAATCCAAAATTTTCAGGATACAAAATGGAAGAGGGGGAGAGGGAATCCAAAATTTTCAGGATACAAAATGGAAGAGGGGGGAGAGGGAATCCAAAATTTTCAGGATACAAAATGGAAGAGGGGGAGAGGGAATCCAAAATTTTCAGGATACAAAATGGAAGAGGGGGGGAGAGAGAATCCAAAATTTTCAGGATACAAAATGGAAGAGGGGAGGGGAATCCAAAATTTTCAGGATACAAAATGGAAGAGGGTGGGAGAGGGAATCCAAAATTTTCAGAATACAAAATGGAAGAGGGGGGGAGAGGAATCCAAAATTTTCATGACACAAAATGGAAGAGGGGGAGAGGGAATCCAAAATTTTCAGTATGTATATATCTATATATATATATATATATAAAATATATATATATATATATATATATATATAATATATATATATATATATATATATATATATAGATATATAATATATATATATATATATATTTCATATATATATATATAATATATATATATATATATATATATATATATATATATATATATATATATATATATATATATATATATATATATATATATGTATATTTATATATAATATGTATATATATATATATATATATATATATATATATATATATATATATATATATATATATATTTATATATAATATGTATATGTATATATATATATATATATATATATATATATATATATGTATGTATGTATATACAGTGCTCTTCTATTGCCTGATGGCAGTAGCATTATATCGGCAAATAACTTCAACGGCACGACAGCGTGAGATCGATAGGATCGTTCTCTATAAAGGCCACAAAGAGCCATGTGAACAAAGCTTTGGACCAACGTCGGAAGATTACCTCTCTACTTTAATAAAGAACTTTCATGCTTGTCTTTCATCCCAGAGGCTCTTGAATTATTAAGTGATATTCGTTCGCTAAGCGTCAGCACAAGTACTTTATTGAAGTGTCATTGAGTCACAATGCAAGGCAGAAGAGGTTGTTTGTTCCCCTGACTGCAAGACTTTGCAAGTCTCCTGAGCAGTTTTATTGACGTTAGTGGTCATACGTTTAGTAGAAAACTGAATGTTCCTCTGCAATATTTGGTAGCATTTACACATACTGACAGTACCAAGGAACATGATTAAACATATTTTTCATAAGATGTTATGAAACCTTCATGATTTTACGATTTTATACAAATTATCTTGATACACTCCCACAACCGCCCTCTAATCACTAATTTAAGAACAAAGGATGACCCATTCCTTATCAGGAAGTGGCCCCGATACCAACAGTTTCATGTGCTCATAAACAATTGACATTTACTGTGTTAATACTCAGACTTAGGCACTATCGCCCAGAGCCATGTTTAATGGGGATGTGGGCGGATATAACGGCCATGGCAAAGGGCAACATGCCTTCAGAGACCCTGTGCCTTTTGGGCATTTCTTTGAAATACGAATATTGAATAAGCTTTAACAGAGCTACATGTTACCACATTGTAAGTTGTGCTTCAAAATCAATCTTCGTCTACGTGGTGAGATACTCTGGGTCTATACTTAGTCTAGTTTTATTCGGTTCCATATTCTCAACAGCATACGACCTCATGTACCTTAAATCTACCCCAGCTTTCACCTTTAGTGGATTATAAAGTTATTTCGTTTTTCAAACCCCGGTTTCACGCAACAAAACAGTATCCAGCTTAAACTTCATCACATCTGTACCAAAATGACGTTTGTTCAAACCCCGCACATGCAAGTCAAGCTCATTATCTGTTTTTGCAACAATATCACAGGGTATATGGTCACCAATTCTCTCTGCAATTTACTGACTTTGTCGAACGCACAGTAGTGAGATTCCGTTGATCTAGCTCCTTGACAATAAAAGGTTTTCCACTACCTCAGAGTAAGGAGTGCCACCACCTTACAGCTCAACAACCCTTACTAGATTCTCCTCTGTCATTGGAAGCGGTTCATTACCTCAAGCTGTTGTCCTCCTTAGATTAGCAATGTCCAAGTAAGAAAGGCGACTACCAACGTAGCATCTGGAAAATTGTTTTAAGCCGTTACTAATGTTAACACGTTGGAAATTTCCATGTAATGGCACCTGAGAGCTGTTTCGAAAAGTTTTGTTATCCGTTTACTTTTATATATTCGGGAGCGCTTTACTCTTTTTATCTGTAAAAGCAAACTACAGAGATGGCTCTGTCTGTCCGCATACACTTTGTCTGTCCGCCCTCAGATCTTAAAAACTACTGAGGCTAGAGGGCTGCAAATTGGTATGTTGATCATCTACCCTCCAGTCATCAAACATACCACCTTGCAGCCCTCTAGCCTCAGTAGTTTTTATTTTATTCAAGGTTAAAGTTGGCCATAATCGTAAGTCTGGCAGCGCTATAGGTACCAACAACACAGGACACCACCGGGCCTTGGCTGAAAGTTTCATGGGCCGCGGCTGAAAGTTTCATACAGAATTAAACGCTGTACAGAAAACCCTAGTGCGCCTAGGAAACTTTGGCGCATTTTTTTATTTTTTTATTTTTTATTTTTTTGCAGCTACATCATTCTGCAATGTTTGTTTATGAGCGCATGTATGACTTTCTTGTACGAGTTGCGTGAATCGAATTAAAAGTGTGTTTATCACTAGTTCCCACAAACAATTTTGGATCAACTAGTTTGCTAATAACGTTAACTTACTGCCTTTTCTACCTGTCTCTTCTCTTATCTTGAGAGGACGTTGAACTCCCGTACCTTTTCTGGGACTAGGTAACTTCCAGACAAACACAGACAGACAGACAGAGATAGACAGACCACGCGTTTACACAAATGAAAATTTTATGAGAACCGTCACTGAAAAATATTCTCAGCATTTTACCCTAAATCGACTTTCCCCGCAGAAAGAGTATGAAGCTCCCGTTGTGTAATTAGGCAGAGAGTTTGGAGCAAAAAAAAAAAAAAAGTCGACCAATGAGGAAGCGATGTTGACGGAAGAAAAGAAACTTTTTTTTGTCATGCCCCGGGGCAAACGCTGGTCATCATCATATTAAGTGACTTGAGAGCGGAGATCTGTCAATATTTGTTGTTTTCTTGGGAGATGAGATATCAAAGAATGTTTGCTCTTAACCATAGTCTGCAACCAGCCCGGTCTTATTTTTTTCCGATTGTTCAGCTTTGATGTTCAAACCTTAATCTGAGATTATGAACTAAACTTTTTCTCTAACCTACACTTAGATGAAATACAGTACAAGGTACTCTTGGTGAAATCATGAGATATATATATATATATATATATATATATATATATATATATATATATATATATATATATATATATATATATATATATATATATATATATATATATATATATATATATATATATATATATATATATATATATATATATATATATATATATATATATATATATATATATATATATATATATATATATATATATATATATATATATATATATATATATATATCAACGGATCCAGAAAAATATCATGGGGGGGCACCAATTTTCATATTATACATACATACATACATATCTATATACATATATATATATATATATATATATATATATATATATATATATAAAATCATTAAGATTGTTATTTTTCTCAAAATTTTATTATTTCTATAAAAGATCTTTTTTCCATTTTTATATTTCTCATCATATTATTATCTAAATCTTCAGTATTATAATTTTTCATTATTATTCACAGGGGCACGTGCCTAGGTGGCCCCTTCCCCTGGATCCGCTAGTGTATGTATATATATATATATATATATATATATATATATATATATATATATATATATATATATATATATATATATATATATAAATGAAAGGATAGGTTGCTTTTCAGCTCCCGTTTTTAAAGAAGTGGGTAAATTTTTCCCTTAATTTCAAAATCATTGAGCTAGGTAGCTGCTAGGCACTGAACTTGACATTCGATATTGTTGAGGGTTCTTCATAACCGTATTTCTCGTCAGAGTAACCAAATATTACTCATGACATAAACAAACCCGTCTCATTCTTGAAACAAGCGGTAATCTAAGTTGACTCGACTTTTTGAAAATTGCCTTTGGATATTTACACTTAACAATACTGGTGGTAACAAATTTCATTGTATAACATTTCAGATTTCAGTTTTGACGCTGGTGATATCTAACTCGATTTATTTTACTACATACCCTCGTAAGCTGATTGCCATTTGGTAATGTTCTGTATAATAATCCAGATCTGAAAAGCTTAAAATCGGTCTTAAACCAGCGATAATCTAACGGAACTTATTTTGCCACATAATTCATAGGTCTGAAGAATTACACTTACAAATGTTGACTTCGATATGTTGTATCAAGGGAACTTCAAATGTTGACTTCGATATATTGTATCAGGGGAACTTCAAATGTTGACTTCGATATATTGTATCAGGGGAACTTCAAATGTTGACCTCGATATATTGTATCAGGGGAACTTCAAATGTTGACCTCGATATATTGTATCAGGGGAACTTCAAATGTTGACCTCGATATATTGTATCAGGGGAACTTCAAATGTTGACTTCGATATATTGTTTCAGGGAAACTTCAAATGTTGACTTCGATATATTGTATCAGGGGAACTTCAAATGTTGACTTCGATATATTGTATCAGGGGAACTTCAAATGTTGACCTCGATATATTGTATCAGGGGAACTTCAAATGTTGACCTCGATATATTGTATCAGGGGAACTTCAAATGTTGACCTCGATATATTGTATCAGGGGAACTTCAAATGTTGACTTCGATATATTGTATCAGGGGAACTTCAAATGTTGACTTCGATATATTGTATCAGGGGAACTTCAAATGTTGACTTCGATATATTGTATCAGGGGAACTTCAAATGTTGACCTCGATATATTGTATCAGGAACTTCAAATGTTGACCTCGATATATTGTATCAGGGGAACTTCAAATGTTGACTTCGATATATTGTATCAGGAAACTTCAAATGTTGACTTCGATATATTGTATCAGGGAAACTTCAAATGTTGACTTCGATATATTGTATCAGGGGAACTTCAAATGTTGACCTCGATATATTGTATCAGGGGAACTTCAAATGTTGACTTCGATATATTGTATCAGGGGAACTTTAAATGTTGACTTCGATATATTGTATCAGGGGAACTTCAAATGTTGACTTTGATATATCGTATCAGGGAAACTGTAAAATCTGTCTTGATGATTTAAGTCCTAGTTACCCAAAGAATTTATCTTTTTTTATTATTATTATATTATCATCAATACCAGCACTATTAGGTCAAGAAGGATCTATAGCTATATTCATCATACATGCATGTACCAGAATGGTAGTTGCAGGGGCTTTCACAATTATGAGTCCCTCGTTGGGAGAGTGGGTTCCGTTCTCAGCTAGCACTACGCTGGCCGCGAGTTCGAATCTCCGACCGGCCAATGAAGAATAAGAGGAATTTATTTCTGGCGATAGAAATTAATTTCTCGCTATAATGTGGTTCGTATTCCACAATAAGCTGTAGGTCCCGTTGCTAAGTAACCAATTGGTTCTTAGCCACGGAAAATAAGTCTAATCCTTCGGGCCAGCCCTAGGAGAGCTGTTAATCAGCTCAGAGGTCTGGTTAAACTAAGATATACTTAGCTTTTCAAATTTATGTGCAAGGGGCCCCACGTGCATGAAAACATTAGCAGTGGAGAGAATGGGGCAAAGTACAGTGAACAAAGTAATCTTCAAAACTCAGATGTCATACCTTGCAAAGAAAGGTTAGAAGTCACACCACTCCACACGACTCTTCTGACCTGTGCAAAGAGGAAAAACTATAAATAAAAAATCTGAACAGGTTATTAATCACTTGCGCGACGTTCTGCCTCAAGAAGGTTTTCTACCCCTGAAGAGAGAGCGCCAGTGCCAGGAGGGAAGGCTATCTTTCCTCGCCGTCTGACACAAGAATTCCATAAGAAGGGGTTGACTAAGCGTCGCTCATAATGATTCATGCTGCACAGCTTTCTTCTCATTTTTTCCTAACGGTTTTCTGTTAGTCCTTTTCATTCGTGTTGCACCGTTAGTGTACAGCATGAGTCACGAGTGATAAGAGAGGCTTCTGCGATGTCCATTCGTGTGTATGGACATCTGCATTCTTTTGCAAACACACCAGGCATATATATAGTGTGTGTATATATATATATATATATATATATATATATATATATATATATATATATATATATATATATATATGATTCTGATCACTTTAATACGTAATTCGCTTATCACACGTTACCAAATTAAATCAATCAGTACCATCTATTAAATTCACAATGGAAATGGAAAAGGATGGTGCCTACCCTTTTTGGATTGACTCATACGTAGAAGTAGTAATGGGTTTAAATACAGTGCTTATAGAAAACCTGTGTGCATATTTATTCTGGTCAAAGCAATAAGGTTAAGAAATCGGTGCTCGCATCTATGCTTTTAAAAGTATTACGTATATGTAGCCATGAATATATTGATGATGAACTAGATAAGATTATAAATACAGGCAAGAAATCGAAATATCCTGACAGTGTATTAGACAATGCATTACATGCGGCAGAAAAGACTATGTATCAAAACAAAAAAGAACCTGACAACAAAAATAATTTTTTGTACTACCATATAATAATAACATGAAAGATATCCCGACAATACTAAAGGATGTGTATATAAAATTCCATGTAATTCTTGTGGCAACTTTTATATTGGTCAAATAGATAAAGCAATGGAAAAGAGAATAGAACAGCATATAAAATGTGAGAGAGATGCTCACGTGAATGGTAGAATTTTTGTACATGTTAGTGAGAACAATCATGCTATCAACTGGGAAGGGCCAAAAAAAGATAGAGTATTCCTATTTGCACTGGAAAGGGATATCATTAAATCTAGCTTCATAAAAGAAGTTATGGCCATAATACGAATATCAGTCAAGGCATATATAAACTTGATTCTATAATTTCGAAAGAAATTTGTAAAATGATTAAATTTTAAGGAAGGCAGTAGAGATGTAAGGAAAAAGG
Source organism: Macrobrachium rosenbergii (assembly GCF_040412425.1). Lineage (NCBI taxonomy): Eukaryota > Metazoa > Arthropoda > Malacostraca > Decapoda > Palaemonidae > Macrobrachium > Macrobrachium rosenbergii. Next base: position 66,571,494 of record NC_089742.1, on the reverse strand, counting down.
ATTATCGTATTTGTAAACGTAATACGAGAGCAGCAATACTAATGAGTTTTTTCGCCCCTCCCCCCTAACACCTATCAGGTGTGGATTTGTAGTCTCCTAAGGTCTGTCTGTCGTATTGTGACTATTGTCCCTTGAGAGTATATTGTGATTTCTACCACTAGCCCTAAAGAGTTTTGAAGCCACTTCTACTCTGAAACCTGTCAGTGGTGGAGCTGTAGTCTCAAACGGCCGTGTATGTTCGTCAGTACTGTCTCTGTAGTATATACTCTTATATTGTGATTTCTAACAATATGTACCAGCCCTTCGTCAATGGCTTAGATATAAAGTCGAAACCTGTCAGGATCCAAACCCCGTCTCATATTTTTTCACCTGTGGTAGCGTGTGATTTATTTATATATATAGGCTATACACACACACACACACACATATATATATATATATATATATATATATATATATATATATATATATATATATATATATATATATATATATATATTATATATATATATATATTGTTATGAACCGCAGTTGGTTCAGCAGGTTCTTTAAATACAAAAATATCGGGACTGTAATGACTGGCAGAAATTGAGGTAGACAGAGGAGGAAGGAGCTGAACAAAACGAAAAAAGTGACCTTAAACTAATTTATTACAACAAAGTCATATACATTATATACAATGAGTCAGTTTCAAAAGTCAGTACATATATGAGCATAACGTGAGTGACAGGAACATCATAATAGAAATGCCATAAACATTAAATAAACTCAAAATACAAAATCAACTCATTCAGTAAATATTAAACAATTAGCAAGCATCATTAATAATAATAGCTTTTCCTGAGTCAGTTAATCATTTTTAAAAATGGAAACAGCAAAACAGCCCCTCTTACATAAAAGCAGTGTTAAATACTAATCATTTCTGCACAAGGCGCACACCATAATCAAATTAAACAGGCTACAAACCCTCACACTAAAGTTCTTTAACACAATAAACATGTTACATTCAATGAGCAGCGTTACTCAAAAATAAAAAGAAGTTACAGCCTCAGACGAAATCAGTCAAGTTGTCGAAACACGGAGCGATGCAAACAGATAGCCACACTCAGACGGACTACCGAAACAGCTACAAACTGCTTACAAGGAGGGTGCCAAACAGACAGCCATACTCAGTTGGACTGTCGACACAGATACAAACGGCTTACAGGGACAGTGCCAGTCAGACAGCCGCACTCGGTCAGACTGTCGAAACAGCAATAAGCTGCGAATGGAGACGATGGCCCCACAGGCACAAGGACAGGATCGTCCTCCAACATTCTCGTCGAAGTCACCGGCGATGACAGAGATACAGACGAAGAATGGAACTCCCTCGCCAACAGGTAAATCATACCTGAAAAGCTGCTCCATAAACTGACTCTCTACGAGCAAGATACTAACTGCTCGACTCCTAGAAACTGACTGACGACGTCCGGCCCAACTCCTCAGTCGTCAACAATCCTGCCAGCGTGGCAAGACAACAAGAGAACTCAACACTACGATTGTTTCAGGGGAACAACCACAAAGCCACTAAACCTTACAATATATATATATATATATATATATATATATATATATATATATATATATATATATATATATATATATATATATATATATATATATATATATATATATATATATATATATATAATTAAATATATATATATATATATAAATATATATATAATTATATATATATGTGTGCGTGCGTGTATGTGTGTGTGTTTATTTGCAATAGCTACGACGATTTCTAATTTTTCTAATTTCTTCACACTTCTTTGGATACATTTGTCTCTACAAAGCCTAAGACCAAATGAAGAAACAAATGAAGAAACTCTGACGCCCGTGGCAGGATTCGGACTCGCACCCGATATGCCAAAGGGAGGTTAACCTTAACCACTCGACTACGAAGGAAGATCCTGCCACGGGCAGACGACTGATGCGAGTCTCTTCATTTGGAACTTAGGCTTTGTAACAACAAGCACACATGTTTATGGAGGACATGAATGCATAATAGGAATGCATGCTTACATATCTTTATGCTTATACAGTAAACCTATACCTATTACCTAAGTATTTTCAAGGGATGAAAAAAAAAAAAGACTATCGCGGCTCGATTAAAGACTTGTAGAGTTTGATCTATTTAAAACCTGGTTTTTATTGTGATGGAATTTATGTTTCATGTCTATGATTACGTCACAGGGCACCTGTTGCGTGAGCGGGCACATGCCCTGGCCGACGCAAAGCAGGGTATATTCAGAGGTCAAAGGTTATATTCAGATAAAGGGAGACGAATGGGCAAAGCAATTGAAAGGAGCAACCCTTACCGTTATGTCCGTCTTGATATGGCTGGTTGGATCAAGTTCCTCACTTATGGCTAATATAAACAGAAGATGAGAAAAAGAGAGAGAGAAAAAGGATGCTGTCAGCTGTATACAATGGAAAATAAATATCGTTAAATATCCAGTGTCCTCTATTCCAGAGGTTTTAATTGTTGCTAAGAGAGGAAACTTATTTTCCAAAAAAATACCAGTTATTAAGTGCAAAAAGAACTTCTGATACTTATTCTCAAACATTTCGCTATGGGCTTCACTCTTCCAGCAGCACATCATATGCTTTGGAGGACATGGAAGAGCAATCTGCTTGCAACGTACAACTGACACTGACACCCACTGTTATATGACTGAACATATCCGATAGCATTTTCCGTCCAGTGACATCGTTACAGAAATACCGTCCTTGTCTCACCACTATTTAAAGAGGTTTTTATCTAACAAAAAAACATTCCAAACTTCTTGTACAGTTGGTTTGATATTCTTGCAGAGTAATTTCATTTCTTAAACAGCTTAATCTGCTTTACTGAAGTTTGCTTGGCTATTCACAATTTTCTACATAATAATTATCTATACAGTTTTTCTGGCATACGGCAGAAATTATCTGATTTACCGCATCCTTATATGACTAAGTATGTACTGCGAACCAATATATCGAAGAAATTCCTGGTTCTTAAGAAAAAAACATAATCACATATTAGACACTGTATTTCATTACATCTACTGGGGTTCTACCCATGGTTCTTGCTTTGTGTAAATAAAATTTATGAAATACTCATAACTTTCAGAAGAGTTTTATATGCAAAACTTTCATCAATGGCTCTTAAAAGGCTGAATAACCACATGAATGTGAAATAACATATATATGGAAGCAAAATTGCATAACATTCTCAAACAAAACACCCACAAATGCAGAAAATTCTCAAACAAAACACCCACAATCCATAAAATTCTCAAACAAAACGCCCACAAATCCACAAAATTCTCAAACAAAACACCTGGTGCATAAAATTCTCAAACAAAACACCCACAAATCCATAAAATTCTCAAACAAAACACCCACAAATGCATAAAATTCTCAAACAAAACACCCACAAATGCATAAAACTCTCAAACAAAACACCCACAAATACATAAAATTCTCAAACAAAACACCCACAAATGCATAAAATTCTCCAACAAAACACCCACAAGTGCATAAAATTCTCCAACAAAACACCCACAAATGCATAAAATTCTCCAACAAAACACCCACAAATGCAGAAAATTCTCAAACAAAACACCCACAAATGCATAAAATTCTCAAACAAAACACCCACAAATCCATAAAATTCTCAAACAAAATACCCACAAATCCATAAAATTCTCAAACAAAACACCCACAAATCCATAAAATTCTCAAACAAAATACCCACAAATCCATAAAATTCTCCAACAAAACACCCACAAATATATAAAATTCTCAAACAAAACACCCACAAATCCATAAAATTCTCAAACAAAACACCCACAAATGCATAAAATTCTCCAACAAAACACCCACAAATGCATAAAATTCTCCAACAAAACACCCACAAATGCATACAATTCTCATACAAAACACTCACAAATGCATAAAATTCTCCAACAAAACACCCACAAATGCATAAAATTCTCCAACAAAACACCCACAAATGCATAAAATTCTCCAACAAAACACCCACAAATGTATAACATTCTCCAACAAAACACCTACAAATGCATAAAATTCCCCAACAAAACACCACAATTGCATAAAATTCTCCAACAAAACACCAACAAATGCATAAAGTTCTAAAACAACACACCCACAAATTATTCGATGTTTTAAATTCTTCTGTACTCTCTCTCTCTCTCTCTCTCTCTCTCTCTCTCTCTCTCTCTCTCTCTCTCTCTCTCTCTCCCCCCCCCTTTTACTTTTACTTTTGAAGGAAGATGCATCTACATTCTTGACACCCAGTGAAGATAAATCATCTTGCTTGCAGTTCCAGAATCTCGCTGAGAAGCACCGTGACACAAACCATTTCCCGAAAGAAAGGGGTTTGACGTTTCGTCTCGGTCACCTAAAGCTGTGGCGTGACGAATGGCTCCCTTTTGACTCACAAGAGATGGGTTTCCGATGGCTTCGCCGGATCGGACACTCCCGCTATTTTAATAATTGATCGACTGTTTGGCTGGTTTCTGTGGGCTATAACTATGACGATAATGGTTATCAACGACAGAAAATAGTGATTTGAGATTAATTGGAAATAGATTAAAATAGATTAAAATCATGAAAAAGAGATATTCAGCTACTCCATTCCCTCAATACTCCATACGCTAATACTAATTATATAGAAGGTTTTGAAAATTTACGATGAATGATTTATTTTGGAGGAACAGCGATCGGCTACGTTTCCTCTCACACAAGTGAGCTCAAGAAGTCCCTCTTTCAGCGCATCCCGAGGGATCAGCGTTAGCCGTCCCGAGGTTCTGCGGTGGTCTTTTAACACTTTGCGGCGTCAAAGAGGAAGCGGGGAATAAATGACCAACAACAACAAGGACCGACAGGGAAACCTGAGACAAGGCGAAACGAACATGTCTGCGTCTCTCTCTCTCTCTCTCTCTCTCTCTCTCTCTCTCTCTCTCTCTCGCCCATGTTTATACAAACTTGCACAGAAACGCACACACACTGCTCTCTCTCGCACTCTCACTCTCTCTCTCTCTCGTGTATATATATATATATATATATATATATATATATATATATATATATATATATATATATATATATATATATATAAATAATATGTATATATACATACATATACATTTACATTTATACATATATATATATATATATAAATGTCACAATATTCATGGTGTCTCTAAAATATTCCACCCAAGGTTGTTTTTCTCTTCTTCCTTTGATTGTGGACCCAGCGCTCCTTTCAAGACAGGTATTTCCATCTTTTCCTTATTTATTTCCTTGGTATTTATAAATATCTAAGTGAATGTCACATATATATATATATATATATATATATATATATATATATATATATATATATATATATATTTTATATATATATATATATATATATATATATATATATATATATATATATATATTTGCATGTATATATATATTTATATATATATATATATATACATATATATACATAAAAAATATATATATACATAATATATACATATACATATACATACATATATATATATAACATATATATCGACACGTCCATCCACATGCACATGTAGTGTTTTCTCAGATGCTACTCTACTTTTAGAGTTGAATGATACAGAAATTCTAACGACTTTTTCACGGTCCAAATCATGCACTGACTTTTACGTTCAACCCCACCCCACCCCCAGCCTCTCTCTCTCTCTCTCTCTCTCTCTCGCCATGTATGCTTTCTTACATAAATATATCTCCCTCACTCGATAACAGAGGTAGATCTGTTCCACTGGACACTTAGCAGCATGTGCTGGCAAAACAACAAGCGTTTGAAAGAAGCTCCTAACTTTGCTCTGCGTCAGAATCTTATGAAATCTGGCGCTTCTAATCCTCCCTCGCCAGAATAAAGATATTTCCTTTAAGCACCCCAGAAAGAAACAAAGAAGTATACGTTGCCAAAACATACAGATAAAAATGCATTTCGATCGGCAATTAATAATAATCATTACAAATATTAATTACATTAGTGAAGAGCCTTAATTATATAGATATTCCTTCGATCGTTAAGTCATCATATGAAATAATAATGCAAAACATAAGGTAAAAAAAATCAGAGAATAATAGAATGATTAATAACATTTTCATTTAGCCAATAAAGTGTCGTATTGATAATTATTTACAAATAAGAATATTAGACTTAAATGCTCAAACTGAAAAATAAATAATACCAAAGGTGAGGAAACGAACCAAGTCTCGATTTATATACATTATTTACTTGGTATTTGCTACTTCACATTTTTTTTAAATTGGCTTTATTCGCTTCTTTGCTTTATCCTTTCACCTAATGTGAATCTTTCCCTCTTAATTTTTATCTGGACATCATCGATGTAGAAAGCTTCGAGGCACAGATGATATAAATGATATAAATATATATATATATATATATATATATATATATATATATATATATATATATATATATATATATATATATATATATATATACATATACATATATATACATATATATACATATATATACATATATATACATATATATATATATATATATATATATATATATATATATATATATACATACATTTGAGTTCGTATGGGTATGCGCGCGATTGTATAGCAAGATAGATGCTAATGCATCAAATAGTTTTTCCAAGAGGAAAATTTACTTGTCAAATAGAGAGCCACTTGACACGCTCATAAATAATAAACACTTTGCATGGCTGTTAGTTCTTGTACGATAATGCTCATGATAGCTATATTGGTATCAAGAAGAATGTCTTTAGAATACCTTTTCTATGTACACATAAGAGTTTTCTTGCACTTTCACAATTAATGCGTCAGCTATTTTCTTTAACTTACCAAATTAATTTAAGAAATATTAGATTAGCATTAGAATAAAATGTCATGACATGTGATGTGATTGCTTCCTTTGGTAATAAAGAAGTATATCTTAGTTTAACCAGACCACTGAGCTGATTAACAGCTCTCCTAGGGTGGCCCGAAGGATTAGATTTATTCTAAGTGGCTATGAACCAACTGGTTACCTAGCAACGGGACCTACGACTTATTGTGGAACCCGAACCACATTATGACGAGAAATGAACTTCTATCACCAGAAATAAATTCCTATTAGTCTTCATTGGCCGGTCGGAGAGTCAAACGCTGGGCCAAAAATCACGCTCCTTTTTGTACATCAGGCAAAAGTTCTGAGAGGCGGTTTTCTGTGAATAATGGGTTATCAGTAACCAGTCCTTATCAACGACATTGGCCTCTGGCAGTGTTGACTACTATCTCCACTACATTGAATATTAGTAATAATCAAAATATCAAACAAGACTCCACATTTGAGGAATGAGGGAGCCTTGGAAAAAAGCACTGTAAACGACACCTCCTTAATCTTTCACTGTCGCCATTATTCTCCCTCCGGTAACATAGTTACTAGAGTACCTTGAAGAAATGAAAAATAAACCTCAATTTAAATTTGATTTAACCTCCCTTTGGTTCTCCGTAGTTAACAAAATCCTATGGGCACAAACTAATTTTAAGCACCACAAGAGAATATGTACCGTCAGTAAAATCATTAAACGCTACTTTCTTCGCTGGTGATCAAAAGCGCAAACGAGTTACATCACTTACCAAACTGTATTTACAATATTCTTCTCCGCAATCGCTAGTTATGATTACTGATCACTGCGCCTATTCCCATTTCCTCCGAATCCATCGTCACCAAGTCACCTGCCTTACCATCTTCCTTTTCATCCCGTTCCATTTCCCGCTCCACCACAATATCTCACCAACTCATTTCCTTTGCTTTCGTTACCGAGGCTGATCCCACCCGCTGTTCCACGTCCCCCCACCCCCACAAGTCCCTGGGCAACCCCACCTCCCCTATCTCTTCCCCCGGGGCAAGGCCTGCCTGCCCGCCCCCCTTTCGAAAAGTCTCTTCTCTCGTGTTTTGTCGAAACGAAGATTCCAATCAATCGCACAATTGCACACGGCGAGTGATTCTCTGGTGGAAGAGATTTCCTTCTGGCTTGAGTCGTCCTCGCGAAATAACGTGAGGCGCTTTTTCGCTTTTCGTTTTTGCTGGCGTCTCTCTTTCTGAATTTCTCTTCCGTCTCTTTTCTTCATTTGCGTTTATTAGGTTGTTCATCAGTTACATCTTTCCTTTTTTCTGTTTTCCCTTCAGTCATTTTCCTCCCTATATATATATATATATATATATATATATATATATATATATATATATATATATATATATATATATATATCAGTATATAATCTGTATGCCTCTCTCCCCTTCCTTTTCTTCTCTCTCTCTCTCTCTCTCTCTCTCTCTCTAAAAGGAAAGCCTTTAAAATGCCCTCTCGCCAGTCTGCAAAGCCCCTGTAATAGTGCCGTGAAGCCACCATTTTATCGTGATTAACAGTGTTAGTCTGTAAGAGGAGAGAGAGAGAGAGAGAGAGAGAGAGAGAGAGAGAGAGAGAGAGAGAGAGAGAGATCATATATACTGAAATATAAAAGCACCTCTGTTGGAGCCCCATACTTCTAGCATGTTTGGGTTAAGCGAGCTTTCTACCAGAGTCAAAGTGGCTTCATTCGACGGTTTGTTTCTCGGCTCCTCGCCTCTTGCCATAAATTGTGCACACTTCGAGCAGCCAAAGCTCTTCTTCTCAGCATCGATTTTTCACGAATGAGTATGGCAGGCTCCTGACTCACATATACAGTACGCGCGCAGCCCGAGAGCTCCTCTAACATTCCAATTTTGCCAAAAAATCTACCTCCCTCATAGATGGGATAGTTTCGAATCTCTTCTTGCTAGCATGGTGCTTTCACGTGTACAGTAAACAGGCTCACTCTCCAAACACACTCTCTCTCTCTCTCTCCCCACGGCGTAGCCCTCTCTCTCTCTCTCTCTCTCTCTCTCTCTCTCTCTCTCTCTCTCTCTCCACCGCGTAGCGCTCTCTCTCTCTCTCTCTCCAACGCGTAGCCCCCCTCTCTCTCTCTCTCTCTCTCTCTCTCTCTCTCCACTCCAGCTCTCTCTCTCTCTCTCCAACGCGTAGCCCCTCTCTCTCTCTCTCTCTCTCTCTCTCTCTCTTTTCTCTCTCTCTCCACCGCGTAGCCCTCTCTCTCTCTCTCTCTCTCCACCTCTCCGCTCTCTCTCTCTCTCAACGCGTAGCCCCCTCTCTCTCTCTCTCTCTCTCTCTCTCTCTCTCTCTTTTCTCTCTCTCTCCACCGCGTAGCCCTCTCTCTCTCTCTCTCTCTCCACCATAGCCCTCTCTCTCTCTCTCCACCGCGTAGCTCTCTCTCTCTCTCTCTCTCTCTCCAACGTGTAGCCGCCCCCTTCTCTCTCTCTCTCTCTCAACGCGTAGCCCACCTCTCTCTCTCTCACTGCATCAACCCCTCTCTCTCTCTGTCACACACACACACATACACACATGCACACACACAAACACGCACGCATACATACGCGCCCGAGAGCATAAGCGTCTTTCTAACAGTTCTCTCTCGCATAATGATTTACTTCCACTGGGAGATATTTTAAGATCTAATCTTGCTAGAATGGATCTTTCAAGATTAAGTTTGGCAGCTCACCGAGTATCACACACGCAACATGAGCACTTCTAACACCTTTCGCTTGCCTGATCATTTCCACTTATAAAGATATATTTAGTTTTCTTTACTGACGATACGCCAACAAAAATCGCAAATGTAAAGGACTCCTCACTTACATGGGAGGTGGAAAAATAATTTATCTTCTTTCATTAGGTTTGTTATTTTGTTATCGATCTACCAGTATGAGCTGAAGATGGCCCTTTTGCCACCTGCCTTCACTGTAGGGGAGTCAGTTCACTGGTTATAAAATATGAATAAATGAGAATAAATAAATAAAAACGTTGAAAGATGGGAATGTTTACTCTCTCTCTCTCTCTCTCTCTCTCTCTCTCTCTCTCTCTCTCTCTCTCTCTCTCTCTCTCTCTCCTTATTGGCAAGAGAAAGGGAAAATGGGATGTAAGATATATGCTTTGTTTTCTCTGAAGATTTATCACGATTATTCATAGGGTTAGTTCCAAGACCTTTAAAGGAAGGCTGAAAGTAACTTTGAAAAGTGATTCTTGTACAACATTTACATCAAGAGAAAATAAGTGAATAACGACGATACTAAATGAGATATGTTCTGGCATTATATCACAACACACACACACACACACACACACACACATATATATATATATATATATATATATATATATATATATATATATATACATATTACAGACACACATATTTATATATAACATATATGTATATATATATATATATATATATATATATATATATATATATATATATATATATATATTATATATATATATATATTTTATATATATAGAGAGAGAGAGAGAGAGAGAGAGAGAAGAGAGAGAGAGAGAGAGAGAGAAATTTATGTGAAAAATATACCCTTCCATTTGCTCTCTCTCCTTGCCATGCACTGCGTTATCAGCGACATCACTATTTCCCGAAACATCGCCCCCTCTAAGAAAATCCTTCCACACCTGTTTTCATCTGTTAACTGATACCTCCACTCACTTAGCAGCGTCATTTCCTGTAATTTTATATCTGGCAACCCGCCTGCCACTAATGTAAACATATGAAGTTTGATTTTTCTAAATGAAAAGTACATCAATGCCGGTAGAGACTTATAAGTACATGCGCTCATCATATTATCATTATTAACAGCGAAGCTGCAATTTTAGTTGGAAAAGCCGGATGCTCTAAGCTCAAGGGCTCCAAAAGTTAAGTATAGCTAAGTTTAACCAGACCACTGAGCTGATTAACAGCTCTCCTAGGGCTGGCCCGAAGGATTAGACTTATTTTACGTGGCTAAGAACCAATTGGTTACCTAGCAGCGGTACCTAAAGCTTATTGTGGAATCGAACCACATTATAGCGAGAATGAATTTCTATCACCAGAAATAAATTCCTCTAATTCTTCACTGGCCGGCCGGAGACTCGAACTCGGGCCTAGCAGAGTGCTAGCCGAGAACTCTAACCGACTCGTCCAACGACGAACTGTCAAGGGCTCCATAAAGAAAGCAGCCCAGTAGAAAAAAAGAAACTGATGAGTGAAGAATAAACTATAGATGTGAAATAACAAAGAATAAGAAATTAAATAGAATAATTAAAACTGATAAACTAGGCGCACGTGAGCCTGCTCAATGACAATGTTTGTGCATTTAGTTTGAACTTCTGGAAAATCTGAATGCAAAGGATGACCAGAATCACAAAAAAAAAAAAAAAAATGAAAGCATGCACAATTACGGTGACCAAACGACGGTGCCACAGATTGGTACTAAGATCGGGAATAGAAGTGGGACCGAAAAGCTAAACAAGTCTGATTAGCCTCAGGAAAATATTAGAGAGGTCTGGTAAGTTTCAACTTATTCAGCTTACTGTTATAAATGTCAGCCAAAAAGGTTGTCTCCTCTTTGGGCAGAGGATGAAACAGCCATCTGGTTTAAGCAAGGGATACACTCTAGCATCTAACTATAGCAAAAAATGCAGCTGTAAGTGTTCCACCATTAAGTTGTTGAGCTGTACTTGGAAATGCTCCTTTCTCAATAACACTGTATTCATTTTCAGGTGAAGGACAAACTCTCGAGTCACAGCTCTTAGATGGGTATAATTACTCCATGTCAAATCAGATCTATATCTCCCAAATCTGACGTCTACAAATAAAGACATCCATAATGATAAAACTTTGCCTTTGATACAGCAGTTCAACAACCAAGACGGAATTCACCAGTCATTTAATGGTGGCAAGACTTTCATTTAAAAGAATGACAGGCCCAACTTCTACGCAAATGTGTCAATTTAGATGCAAAAGATCACTCAAAATTCTACTCCAATCTGCTTGAGGTTTTATATATATCTTACAGAAGTATGACACACCAGGGACAGCCTGCTCAATTATAATTACTAACGAAATTACAGCATGATCAAAAGTTCCAAACAGAAATCCACCATGCTTGTTATAACACGTGGGGAAGTCGGCGAATACTAGGCCCAAGCAATTATCACAGTAACATGTGGCCTTATATATGATTAGCTCACAGCTAGAATCAGAAGCAAGGTCTAAACTAAGCCATGGCAATAAATGGAGAAAAAGAATTCGACTAATTTTATAGTGAGCACCGAAATCACTTTGTAGTGACGCTCAGAACACAATAAGAGCTAAAATCATCTAAGTCTGGATTGCAGTAGATGAAAATAATAGCCGTTTTGCCCTCCGAAAACCTTTATGACTTGAATCTCATGACAGCCACAATAATAACAGAACTTACAAGAGGCTGGGTAATTATTCCTGATACATACAGCCATTCCCCCATCTCTAACAGTGGAT
>NC_089742.1:66549005-66554005 GCF_040412425.1 Macrobrachium rosenbergii | reverse complement strand
TTTTTCATAAGAGCGAGAAAATCCGACGATGGTTTTGATTTGTGATGGTTGGACAGCTTTAACGTTCCCATATTTGCTGCTGCTTCGCTCCCGAGCCTAATTTTGCACTAATGTCACTATGCAAATAAAACCAAAATCTACGGATAAGTGAAAACTTTTTACTTCTTGTGAAAAGCAAAACAAATGGGCCAATTAGGTCATTAATTCTCTGCATTTATTTCCCTAGAGAACAACCGTTTTTCATTCTGAAGTATATATTTTCCGACATTGTAAAAAGCCTCCTTTTCAGTGCTTTAAAACAGATGAATATTATTATACAATGACAGAAATTATTTGAAAAAAAAAAGTAATCAAAAGTTACGTCAAGAATAAAGTGGATAAACGTGTTTATTAAAATCATTAAACGAAGTGAAAAACTGGCGGAAAAAAATGTAAAAATTGAAATATAGTTAAATTTACAAAATCTAAGCAAGATTTTATTTGGTAAAATCGCTATATATGAATTTTGTTGAAATTTTAACAGATATTATTTCAAAATCTCCCAAAATGGAAAGAATCATTTATCAAAATTGTGGAAGTTTGATGAAAATCTTCATATATTTTACAAAATTTACTAAAAGGAAAAATTATACTTGACACCTGTTAGCCACAATTGTTTTATGACATAAGAAAAATTAACAACCCAAAGTATAAAAAAATGGAAAAATCCTCTGAAACTGCAAGAATAGTCTTCGATGTCACTATTATTGCTCTTATGGAATGCACCAAATGGCAATAAATTTCCACCGCAATCTTGCACATAACAGAAGGCTCACGAGTGAAAATATGAAAAAAAGGAAGGGGAAATGAGTAGAAATTGGTATATAGACAAATTAAATAACATTAATCAATTACTAATATACATCATTATAACATAAAAACAAACCTGATTATATATTTTCAACAACGCAACAGCAAGTGAATCTGCAATTAGATATTCAATAACTGTCATGAATGAATAAGGTGTGCTTGAATGCGCTCTTGAGCAAGAGAACAAAAACCCAACATAGTAATATGCCAGGGTACAGAGGCTTTACTACACTACGACTGTAGAACATTGGTTGGATGTTCATCACAGGCGTGAGACAACTAAGATTACCCAGTGCCTACAGATATCACTACAGATACATCAGTCAATTAAGCAGAACATACAAACATGAAATGGATGTTGACTACTTGCAATTACCTTAAATACATTGCAGTTATTTCTAAAGGGCAGCACATTAAAAGAAATATCTCAGATTTAGATAAGAGTGAGCGAAAAGCTTTCAGAGATTTCTTGGTAAATTCTTATGTGTAACGGCCAAGCTTGACGTCCTTTTGAATGAGAAACCATTTTGCTTCCACAGTAAGCATATTACGTTTATTATCCCTTGGCCTCAATTCAGCTAGATACACAAAATGGATTATTCACGATCTGGCAATTCACAGGCACCTTTACTAATCAAAACTCCAAATTAATGGATGGACATAAGTCCTTATTTCTTTGTGCCCAAGCTGTCCGGAAGTAGATAAACTCAATGATTTAAAATAAAAGCATAAATAAATTTTAACCAAACACTCTACAGAAACAAGGGTCAAAAGTTACAGAGAACCACAGAAGGGAGAGGGATGTGCACAGTAGAGCTTCAAATCCTTACTTCTCTCTCTCTCTCTCTCTCTCTCTCTCTCTCTCTCTCTCTCTCTCTCTCTCTCTCTCTCTCTCTCTCTCTCTCTCTGTGCTAGAACCTGACGAGAAAAGCCCATTGAAATCATATTTTTTCCGTGAAACCAAGCTGGATTATAACTTTTCCTAGTTCATATTCACATACAAATATACACAGTACACTATTCAAGAGAAAACCTGTCAGGAAGGGAGAAAGATTTTGTAGTATATATACATAAAATATATATATATATATATATATATATATATATATATATATATATATATATATATATATATTATATACATAAATACACCTGTGTGCGTAAGTGCCCAAGTAAGTATATATGTACGTATGTATATATGTATATATAGCCCACAGTGGCAGGAAAAGTTTGAATGCAAATTACATTCAGGGAAAATGAAACCGAATAAGGTCCTGGATGGTTTTGTAAAAGAAACTCACATTCCAGATCAGGTGTCCTGCGAGAATAGCACTTATTAATAGCGCATCCTCTTTGTGAAAGAAGCTCTGCCGCCGCCTCCTCCTTGCAAGTGTACGAGGTCGCTTATCTTTTTTTTTTTTTTTTTTACTTTTTAAGTACTGTACATACGGACTGTGCTTTCATCTTAGCATTATATATATATATATATATATATATATATATATATATATATATATATATATATATATATATATATATATATATAAATATGTATATATATATATATATATATATATATATATATATACATATAGTTTTTTCAATTTTTCCAAGGGTTGGATCTAGAAAGTGTAATATATATATATATATATATATATATATATATATATATATATATATATATATATATATATATATATATATATATATATATAATATATATATAGTTTTCCAATTAAGGGCTGGGTCTAGAAAGTGTAAGTCTTTCCGTTTTCAGAATGACCCCATGATCTTTTCCCTTGGATGCAACCCACCACATTAACTAACAACAAGGCAAACAATTCACTGCATATTTATATATATATATATATATATATATATATATATATATATATATATATGTGTGTGTGTGTGTTAAAAGATATGAAATGCACATACTGAACTTTAAAAAGCAAGTAGAGCTAACTACCAGCAAGAAAGCAAACCACCCGATACATAACATAACGGATCTTGAACAAACGCAGTACTTGGCCTCTATAATTCTTCAGTTAATAAAACATGATACCTTTCCACTCCTTCAACAATACTGTCCTCGTTCAGGCAAAAACTGCGCTGAAGGAGAGATCAGAAAGAAGTGCGTTCTCTGCAAAACAACATTCCCCAGCATTCAAAGGGAAAGAGGTATGGAGTCGTTTCTCCTCCTCTTTTTCTCCCTCTCCGCAGCTTTTGTTATCCATTACCCTAATCCCCGACTACAGGTCACCAGCCTCTCTGTTACAAAATACGACCAGCGTCCTGTTGCAACAGATTTTCCCCGGTACGAAGGACGAGACCGGACAAAATGTCCGTTTTGTATGAATCTGCTCTTTACAAAATTCTCTACAACAGGACGCGCGGTGAAGCCTTCAGCCTTTGACCCCTGACCGGATATTTATTCTTTCATAAAACTGCCTAGGTCTTTTCAAACGTTATGAATCCTGAATTCGAACAAAAAGCTGATTTATTAATCCGTTGTTCGGATTTCTTTCTTATTCTTGCATTTATTTCTTTCCATGCTTATTTACCTATTTCCTAAAAAATCTTTCAGGATATTTGTGTTTTTATGTTTACGGTGTAGCCAGCCAATTACGCATCTATTTATATTCAATTATTAGATTCATTTTAATATCATCAGAATCTTTATAAAGGCAAGAGTAAAATACTCTTCTACTTCATATATTGAGAAAGTGCATATTTATGTATATTTATTCAGCGACCTCAAAGCTGTCAAGAGTGAATAAGAGGATGTTTATAAACTGTGAAGTCTCCTTTGCAAGTTAATGAATTTATTACTCTTTCAAGTCGTTGCCTCATGCATATATTTTCGCTTAGGCTGGGTTTCATTTTGACTCTTTCATTTTGTTATGCAGATTATCGTTGGTGTTTTAATAAATGCTGATATTCAAACTTTATTCACCATGATGTCACGATCGAGATTATACAATATGATGCTTATATCAGTTACTAGAAATTCAGTAACAAAATGTAACTTTCAAAATGCTGTGATTTAAAAAATGTTACATCAGTCAACGAATCAAAATTCAAACAATTTTGACATTTAAATGATATTTGACATGGCGTTTTGTTCTTTAGTTAGCTTGCTGCCTATACCAATTATTAGGAATAATATCTTTGATATTTAACTATTGTTCAACAATGCGCAATTTCACTGGTTACGTCATTTGTTTTTATCAATTAAGAAACTTTTTCCTGTAAGCTTTGTAGGCATATCTAGATCACTTTCCCTATTGCCAAACATTACTTCATTTCCTGTCTGCGATCGAATATTCATTTCCAATGCAGTAATGTCTCTGTGATGCTGACAATGCAGGTTTTCCGATAACGTATACCGAAAAAAAAGCAACAAAGAGCTGCATCCTCTATAAACCTCTCCAAATCAATAGCATATTCCCCCGAAATGACCCAAAGGGAACTCCTTCGTCTTGCCTCTGATTCGACACTGTAATCACCATCTCATATCTTCTGACGGAACCTCCCCGCACTCCGAAGCGGATGGAATTTCAATGGACTGCTCCGGAGAGCAGGCCGTCCTCTCCCCGGGAATTTGTTTTCTCTTCACTGGAATTCTTCGTTGCTTATTAGAATTTATTTCTAGTTTTCTGGTGATTAGAATTTCCTGTCGTCTTTTCGGAGGGAGGAGGAAGGGAGGATGATTCAATTACGTTCTTCTGTTTACTGGAATTTGTTTTCTGTTGAAATTGAAATTTTGTTCCTTTGAACTCGGTTTTGTTTATTGAGATTTGTTTCTGTTTATCTGAATTGCGTTTATTGTCAAGCTGGTTTCAATTTATTGGAATTGTATTCTTTGAAATCTGACTTGGCTTATTGAAATTGTATTCACTGAAAGTTGTTTGGGTTTCCTGGAGTTGTATTCATTGAAATCTACCTTGGGTTTATTGGAATTGTATTCACTGAAATCTACCTTGGGTTTACGGGATTTTATTCATCGAAATCTGACGTGAGTTTATTGGAATCTATGTTTATTGGAATTTGTGTCGTATTTCCCGGTTCTTCTTGTAATGGTATTCTTTTTCGCTCTGGTATCGGTCTCTTCCTATTCGGGTTTGGGTGTATCTTTATTAACGAGATAT
>NC_089742.1:66541505-66544005 GCF_040412425.1 Macrobrachium rosenbergii | reverse complement strand
TGTGTAGGATAACCAGGAAATTGATTAACTTCAACGTGATTTTTATTTCATAAACCAACATGGCTTTATTTATTACATCTTCAGGGAATCTGTTAAATATGAATAAATTACTCTGACTACAATTTATTCGTTGTCTAACGGATTCCCTGAAGATTTAATGCAGAAATATTACAAAATGTTGTAAATACAAAATAAAGAACTACACTAAAATCGCCTACCCTTGATACACACACACACACACACACCTGTACACATTATATATATATGCGTGTGCATGCTAGCGTGGGTGAGCATTATTACTGATCCTTCACTATTTCTGTCTAACTTCTCTATTACTGAACTGGATACTTCTTTTCATCTGGAACAAACAATATTTCCAATACACCAGATAATTTAAAAATCCCTCAACATCGGATGAATTTTTCAATACATAAGTCATATTGCAATCAAAGTGCGTGTATGTTCAATTGGGAGACTGTGGGAAGTATAAGCCATTTTTCCATTAGAAGAGGTTGGGTCCAGAAGGTGCAACCCTTCTGATTTTTAGCAAATGTTGCTGGGGTGAGGTTAGTGGCCCAGAGTTCAACCCCCCAGAAGTTTAAGGGCTTAATTCCAACGGCATCTGGAATTTTCTAATAACCACCCATCCAGCTACTGATCGGTTCCAACGCCGCTTTACTCAAAATTTCTTGACTCTTATGAGTCGTGCCAGAACGGGTGAAAACAGCCAATTCAAGGACTTCCACAGACTCTGCACCACCTTATGTACTTTTGTTGCAGAAAGTCCACTGGTTACAATGTTCGTCCCCAGCAGGAAAACCTAGGTTTAGCTCCGAAGCGTACATTTCCTGAAAACTTGTGCCTTTGTTCACCTAAGCATTGATTTATGCACTAAGTAGTTAGCCAGCTGTGGTGGGTAAAAACCCCAGCGAAGGAGGGCAACCTCATTCCAAAATATGTGCTGAGAACCTGAAGGCTAACACCTTCTGGAGCCATACCATCTGAGAAAAAAAAAGCGTATAGGCAAACACACACTGTGCAATGACCACACACACACACACACACACACACACACAATATATATATTATATATATATAGTATATATATATATATATATATATATATATATATATATATCTATATATATATATATAATGGAAAAAGACTATTCCAGTTTTCGATCAATTTCACTGATAGCTGAAAAGAGGCAAAGTACAAAAAAAAAAAATCGAAATGCAATATTAAATAATTTACAATTATTTCCTGCCTTTCCCTTTATTATTATTATTATTATTATTATTATTATTATTATTATTATTATTATTATTATTATTATTATTATTATTATTATTCACATGGAACGACCAAGAAAGCAACTAATGGAGGGTCCGTGAGTGCAAAAAAAAGGACGATACAGAAGCAAACGATCAAGTCACAAGCAAAACGTCACTTAAATACAAACCAACAAGACAAGTCAGAAAAATTAGGGTAATGGCGCATGGCGCTTTAAATTCATATTTCACTTTCAAAGTTTTGAGTAAAAGCATCCGCAGTACTGGCAAAAAGACTCTTAGAGTGGAAGGAATGCACGCTTTCTGATACTGAGAAGTACCAGAATGTGGATTCTGTTGATCTGCAAAACGAGCAGCACCCACAAACATAGGAAGTACCAGAATGTGGATTCTGTTGATCTGCAAACGAAAGCAGCACCCACAAACATAGGCAGGGGTATAGGCACCAAGGGCGTTGATGGAAGTTCCCAGTTGAAACAGATATTACGGAAGGTGATGTTGATCTTAATCGTAACGACTGTCATTAGGAAAAAAAATAAAATGAAACGACCATTGTGAGCAATCTTTCCTAATAGATAAAGATCTCATACCCTTCCTATCCCAATGCACATAAAAAAAAAGAAACAATCTTTATCAAACGAAATGCACTTTGTCATCAGGAAAATGTTTCATTTTCTAATTTTTTTTCTTTCATCATAAGCGAATCACGTTCATTAAAGGCATAAGATTACCGCGACAGAGTGATTTGCATATTCGATGAGCGCTGACACCTGCCAGATCTAATTCCCTCGAAAAGATATATCTAATTAATCACAATGATCGAACACCACTTACAGTTCTTTTCTAAAAGGGGGTAGGAAATGCCTGAGATATTTCGACCACGACGTTAGAGACTGCTATTTAAATAACGTTCGTCATTTCACCGTTGCCATAGAAATATGGATTTTACTAATGATTTTCTTTTAGCCATGCTGATACACTTTTCTCTTTTAACAATACTTGTTAACCGACCACAACGATAGAGAAATCTCTTAACAATTTATATTTAATCTCTTAACAATTTTCATTTACATTTTAAGAAGATTTTTCCCTATTAATACGTTTGTCATCCGATCATAACGACACACACACTAAATATATGTATATATATATATATATATATATATATATATATATATATATATATATATATATGTATATATATGTA
>NC_089742.1:66529005-66534005 GCF_040412425.1 Macrobrachium rosenbergii | reverse complement strand
TTATTCGAAACCCTGGTAACAGAATTTAGCGTAGTACATGTATAAGCTTACAACTCCCATTGTAAAGGAAGTCTAAAGTATATCGTATACGAAGTGTAAAGCAAAACTGCGCCATATGAAATAAAGAATAAAGATCTCAAATGGATTTTGACTACCTCTTATCTGTGGCCGAACAGAGAACACACGATGAACTATTCTAAAGAATAATCGCTATAATGTATGCCTTACTTTCTGAAGCCTCGGCCTAATGGCTCTCCTTTGTTAACCAAATAAGGCAGTAACGCTGAGTTCTTGGCTGCCGCTAATTAATATTTTAAAAGTTATTATCTTAGCTTTCCCGAAGTATTAATACTTTAAGGGAATATTTGGACTTGAAAGTGAATTTAAAGTATTAGAAATAAGGTAAAAATAATGATGATCAATGCATATGGACTTTCTGATGTCATTCGTACCCAAATTTCTATTTAAAATAAAATTGAAAAAATTGATGCCTGAGAAAATAATTACTATTCAATTCTGCGTGGTAAAATACGAAAAAACTTGTATATTCCGTATGTTTTACGATCGGGGTATCAGTGCTTTGTTTTCTAGGAAATCTTGCCTATTTTCCTTTCTCCGTCTCTTTTTCTCAGGAGGAAAAGATTGCATGTGCGTCTCTTGATCATCCGGTACATTGGAAATCTATCCCACCAAGAAAAAGAATGAATATTGGAAAAAGGGGTTAGCATTGCCAATGTTATACTCTCGGGGTGAAATCGATATACCACGTCGAAAAGATAAGGGGTATTTTCCCCCGCAATGAGAACTGAATACTGAGAGTTGCTGGGGGTGTCGAGGCTGAAGTCAGTGCGGACGAGAATTGAAACGCAAGCACAAGCTCGGTGAATATTTATGCCCACGTCAAACTGACAGTGTTAGCTGAAGAACTAAAATACACTCTTGTTGAGGTGCGAGAGTGCGGCCTTATTTTACCAGGAAAACGTTCTACTTCTCCTACTGATGCTGTTTATTCCCATAAGATATGGAGAGTGATTGCTTACGGACATCATCTTGACAGCAAAGAACGATTTTCTGGAATCTAGAGAAGGATAAAAACCTATATTCAAGAAAGCATTTAAATCGTGGGAAGAACCTTATGGGGAACGAATAACTTCCATATATTACCTGACATTTTTTCAGACATGCTTTGAACTTATTGCTCTCCCAAGCTTAGTAATATATAAAAATATATAAATATGTTATATTATATATATATATATATATATATATATATATATATATATATATGATATATAATTATATATATATGTATATTTACATATATATATGTATGCATGTGTATATATATATATATATATATATATGTATATATATATAACTAACTGCTCTTCTGCTATTTAATTTTGTTTATGCTCTATCAATGCTTTCCCTTTCCCGCAATATCATTGTTACATGATGAATTCCAAAAAAAAAAGGCATTGAAAATAGAAGTCAGCGAAATTCCGAGAATGAAGACGCCGAAAGAAGACGTCTGTGTTAAAAACAGCACCGGGCATGACTGCTTAAGCTCTTCAGGATAATGGTAAAAGGACAAAGATCAAAAGTTAGGGTAAGGAAACTTAGGAAGCGCCCTTCTCCTCCGCCGATAATCTAATAAGACTTTGTCGGTCTAGGAGTGAGGAAACAAAAGTGGGCAGAGAACAATTTGAAGACCGATATTCCATTTAGTGCGCTCTCTCTCCCCCTCTCCCTCTCCATCTCAAATATACCATAGTATGATATCCTAAACTAACTCTCTCCTTCTCTCAGGTAACTAAAAATAAACGCCTCTCTCTCTCTCTCTCTCTCTCTCTCTCTCTCTCTCTCTCTCTCGAACACACAAACACGAAGAGCAACTATCTTTCTCTACATTTAAACCTAACTTTCTATATATTCCCCATAAATAAAAGTACGATTTCTGTCTCTATTCGTTCCCCTTTTCTTTTCCTCATTTTAGAAAACCCACAACCACTTTTCCAAACCCGTTCGTGTTTTTGAGACCGTCACCAATTCCAACAACTGCAACAAAGCGAATTTCTTCGTAAAAGAATCCCCGCCGCAATTTACTCCCTAGTTGTTGGGGAGAGAACGATTGACAAGTTTGGTCTCCAAATCCTCTCAAACGTGAACTCGCAGATCCAGATGGACCTGTTACTGCCAAAAAAAAGGTAAGTTTTTGCCTGATGAAGAAATCACATTTTAAAGCAGGCTCAAGTTTAATGGTATCGCCTTTTGTGCAGAGGAAAAAAGAGACGAACCTACCTCAGCTAGTTTAAAAGACTCGGACAACATAGGGGAAAGATAAAGTGAATTTAGAGATTGAGGTGTCCAGTTAACTTCAATGAGATGGTTAGGTATTCATTTTCAACCGTTGAAAACCCTCTTAAAAGTATATATATATATATATATATATATATATATATATATATATATATATATATATATATATATGTGTGTGTGTGTGTGTGTGTGTGTGTGTGTGTTTTAAATATATGTATGGGGGTATTGGTAACATACCAACGCTTGCCGCAATCAGCGATTGTGCAGATGTCCTAAGTGTTGATTCAGCGCCTAGAGCTCAGTCACTTTTGAGATTTAGCTGTGTCAATCTTTCCGGAGATTCCGGCCGCATGATCTCGCAAGTAAGATTCAGCAATTGATCGATCGATGACCTGAGCATGGTTCGGAGGGCACTCGAATACAGCGTCACATGTCAATGAAGGGAAGTTTCCATCATTATGCCATGGATTTTTTTGGGTCTGTTTATAATCGGATTCGTGGGTGTGTAAAACGTAAATATACGTGCAATACGTTTGCTACAAAAGGCGCTAATGTGCGAGGGCTCTGGTGGAGAGCTTTTCATTCCTTTGTAAGAAACAAAAACGCCTGTACGTGTTTTGGGACACAATAGGGAATTGAAATTCCCTCTGCGGAAAGTAAGTGTTGAACTTTAAACTTACTAACTTTTAAAAGTGTTACAATTATTATTAATTTTAGTGATTGTTCTCCCTGACATTAACATTTATCTCATGTGTTTTGGTTTGTTTATAAACTGGGGTCTAATAGGGATGGTTCCGTTCTTTCCCAGGAATGTTTCAATGGACCCATGATGAATTGGGGTACAAGCGAGCATTTAAAATGGCCGATGGGGGAAGTGGTCGTTTATAATGGAACGAAAGACAGAAAAGACTTTGAAAGTTATGCGTAACAGACTTAGGTGTTAATGGGGGATTTTTGGAGACTTGGTTGGGGACGGGAACTAATTCCCCCGTATTATATCTGTCATACAATTATTTACTTTGTTTCGGGGAATACTTAATGAGTTTAATATCCATCTTCCATAATTTCATTTTGCATGATTTGTTATCAAGCTTACTTAGTAAACTCTGTTTATATAGTTTAGGTTTTGACTCTACACCTTAGACAGAATAGGTAAATGAGAGAGAGAGAGAGAGAGAGAGAGAGAGAGAGAGAGAGAGAGAGAGAGAGAGAACTCGGCCACCAGCTACAAGATACCAACTGAACTCAGGCAAGGCTCAAAGGCCCTTTGACATATAATATCTACAGTATATATATCTATATATATAAATATTTAAATATATATATATCTATATATATAATATAAATATTTAGATATATATATATATATATATATAATATATATAGATAGATAGATAGTTTTGTATATAATTTGCATGGTGACTTTCCACTTTACCTTGAGAATGACTTACATCTAAAGGCTATTATATATGATAAATATACTCTAATCACACCGCCAACGATGCGAGCCGGTACCTTTTGGGTTCTGATTCAAAAACTAGTGACACATCCACTCTGTTCTCTGTATGAAAACCCACAAGACACAGGTGCGAATCCAGGGCAGGGTAGATGCATTTTTCACATATGATTCCTCGGGCCAGCCCTAGGAGAGCTGTTAATCAGCTCATTGGTCTGGTTAAACTATAAGGTATACTTAACTTTTCCCCTGGGGAAGTGAAATTGATATCAAGGGATATTGTGGCTTAACATTTTATAATGTATATTATTATATGTATATGTGTATATACATGCAAACATTATATTTATATATATAGTATATTCATATACATATGTATATATGTGTATATGTATACATAGATAAATTATATATACACATATTCATGAACAGATGAACCTAATAAGGTCGGCCATTCCGCTAACATGTGATGTTGAATTTCACATAGTTTCTTTCTTTGTTTGGATGTTAGCCAACAAGTTCCATCCCTGAATGGATCATTGTCCCGCTTTCATAACGAGAACATTAAAGCACCTAACAGAGCAGTATTTAACAATAACCATTCGGCATTCCAAAAACGACAATTAGACAAATTCTTTTATGCGCGCTGTAATTCTTGCCACGCATTCATATAGGCCAACAATCGATTGTTATAAAAGGGAGTAAGTTTAAGTGTTATTCATTTGCTGCGCTGGAAACAGCGCGTTCACAAAAGACAGACAGGCCTGCAGGTTGCGGCTTTGTGAAGACAGTTCGACATTCAGGAGGGCGAATTTTGGCTCCTATTACACAATAGCAATAACTGACAACAAACTCGTGTAATATGTAAAATAAACAAGTAAATGATGCACCGAAGTTATTCGGCGCAACCGAGTTTTCTGTACAGCCGCTTCAGCGTATAATCAAGGCCACCGAAAACAGATTTATCTTTTGGTGGTCTCGGTATAATGTTGAATGAGCCGCGGCCCATGAAACTTTAACCACGGCCCGGTGGTGGGATATCCCATATCGTTGCCAGAAGCACGATCATGGCTAACTTTAACCGTAAACAAAATATAAACTGCTGAGGCTAGGGGGCTGCAATTTGGTATGTTTGATGATTGGAGTGTGGATGATCAACATAAAAATTTGCAGCCCTCTAGCCTCAGTAGTTTCTAAGATCTGAGGGCGGACAAAAAAGTGCGGA
>NC_089742.1:66521505-66524005 GCF_040412425.1 Macrobrachium rosenbergii | reverse complement strand
ATCAGTGGTTCTCAAACTGGGGGTAATTACCCGTGGATTTAATGAAGCCGTTCCTGGGGGGTAACAAGGCACTTTCTAAAAGTAATAGTTCTTTGGAGTAAAATTCAGTAAATTTATGAATAATAATAATAAATGAATAAATAAACTAATTAATAAATAATACAAAGTAAATAGAGTAATGCAGCAATAATGTCTTTATTTTCTATTAATTACCAAAGAAATTATGCTTTAATTCCCGTTTGTAGTAAAAGGAACAATGCTTTAATTTTAATTTTTTGTCACAGGAATACTGTCTAAAATCTAAATTCTTTATTTTCTAAGACTTGAGTAAAAGTCAAATTAATTTCTTACATATAAAATGCATTAGAAATTGAGCACTCCAATAGTTTTCTTTCCTTTATATTATAACTTCACATAACTGAAGAGGAATGGGGTAGAGGTAATGGTGACCTATCACACCACTCCCCCCGGGGGGTAACGATGCCAAAAAAAGTTGAGAACCACTGCTTCAGATGATGACTAAAGAATAAATCCCATGCGAAGAAATCTTCCAAAACACAACAGTTGCCGCTTCTTAATCTTCTCGGAATTAAGAGTGGAGTTGATTCGAATTCCCTTCACTGAGGACTGCTACCGCGGTAGTAAAAAACCACAGAACGTGAACATTGCTGCCCTACGAACTGACAATGGCTTAGGCTACAAATAAATTGTACCTAAAGAAAGGGAGCGCCTAATAAAGGTACTGGACCCCTTAATGAGAGGAAATGCCTCTGAATTGCAGATGAGCCTCCCTCTTGGGGCAAAAGGCAATCGCGATTTCACTCTTTTAGGGAAAGAAAATAATAGCGTCCCTGCCGTTCTGCATAGTGTTAAAGTCAACAAATAGCCGAGAGCATTGGGTTGCATCCCTGTATCCTGTAATGACAGTGCTTATTGCTTATGTAGATAATGCTACTCTCTTTGTGCTGATCTCATCTTTTGATTATAAACCTTTGACTGCTGAAACTTTGGGGCTAGAGTTGGTATATAATGCAGATTACAAGACGAAGTTGAACCCCAACAAAACTATGATTATCAGACATTCTAGGATACTGGATCCCCATCCAGATCTCTTTGATAGAGTTACTTAAACTGTATGTATTTAAACAATTTAGGTACCATTCTTGAGGCAATTTCAAATTTGAGAAGCATATCCGGACTACCTCTTTTCAGATGCTAAAAAAATCTGTATGCTGAGAAAGACTCAAAGGCTTTGTAGACTGTGCATCCTCAGGATAAGTTTCAAATTCTTTCATTTTCCCAGATTTCGAATATTCTTACCCTGACTTGAATCTCAAATTCCTGAACAAAAACTTAATTTCTGTCAAAATTCTTACCCCTCATCTTCTCTTTAATCTCTGGTTCAGTTAGCTCACTGTGCAATCTATACGATACTCAATAATTCTAATCGTCCTTTGCATTTACATCTGCCCAGATTATACCATCTACCACGTAGCACCAGATATACAGTTAACTCTGTAACAGTCGTAACGCTCGTCTGTGATGCTCAATATCTCACATTTTTCTAGAAATTTTATTCAATATATGACCAAATAATGGAAGGATTTTCTTAGTACTGGAGTTCAAACTTGGTAGTTTAAACTTGGTCCAAGTGCTTTTTCGGTAACCAGGTCTCACTGCTTATTTCATAATTTGTTTGTTATTTGTCTTATCTCTTTTACGTTATTTTACTTTATTTACTGCTGCTTATCTTATTTGCGTTTCTCTGTTATTTCTCTTTCATAGTTTATTTTATACTTTTCAATTCCCTTTCCTGTAATACTGGTCTGCTTTCCTTGTTAAGAAAAATTAAGCTGCTGATCGGATTGTAAAACTGATGATAAAAATTTCAAATATATATAAATATATATATAATATATTATATACCTGTCTCTCTATCTATCTATCTATCTATCTATCTATCTATCTATCTATCTATCTATCTATCTATATATATATATATATATATATATATATATATAATTTCAAATAGTTGATATGCATATATTTTCAAGAAAAAAAAATTTCAAGAAATAGAAAAAAGTAAACATATCTGACTAGCAACTATTAAAGAAAAGCTGCCCATTCATAAAATGCTCATCAGGAGAGTAACGAGCAGTTCATGCCCTTTTGTTGAACGGGAAGAGAATTCAGTGATAGAACTACACCATTTCTTACAGGCTTTCGGCTTTAGTCCATGTTAGCCATGCCTTCTGACCTCTCGCTAATCTTAAGCCAATGAAATTTGAACAGAATATTTCTCTCTTCCAACAAGAGCAAGAATTGTAAAGACTGCCCTCAACAACCATTTCTTTGTCCAATATTATCACGAGTGCTTCTCCTCCTGTTACTCCTAGTGGCAACTGATAGTATCAACATGAATTTATGATAATAACGGTAATATTATATGTAAGTATAACAACAGGTCCGGCATCAAAGTATGAGTCAGTAGTATTGACAT
>NC_089742.1:66504005-66516505 GCF_040412425.1 Macrobrachium rosenbergii | reverse complement strand
CTTTAGAAATCTTAAAAGTTGAAATTACAATTACCTACTTAGTTACATTCGATAGTAAGATCATATATTCTTCTAGAACGATCTGTATTGCTAAACCAACATGAATCATGGTATGACAAAGAAACTATACATAAAACATTTTTTTTCAATTTGAGAACAAAGCTTTAATAAGAATATTAAGAATCCGATGGCAGTGTAGAGAAATGATACCGATGAGGAAATTTCTGAATTTCCTTATGTAGATGATATATAATGAAGAAAAGGAACTGGAGGAGCCTTGCTCCTGTCCTTCGTACCGGACAAGGAGAACAGTACATGACAGTGTCAGTACCAGAATGACTGGAATGTAATGGAGATCTGTGGAATTGAGAGCACAGAAAATACGTGAGGGGTGGTCTGTCACAGACCATTTGTGCCACATTGCGTTGGAGGCCAAAATAATGATGATTAGTATACTGTATTAATGTACCCTGTAACCTTCTACTAGCAGTTGTGCACGTATTCATCGGGACTAAAATAAATCTTGTCACTAAAACAAAAAACAAAAAACAGATTGAGATTACTCTTTATAAGAGATTACTCTTTATAAAAAAAAAAAGACATGATGGATATATGAAAACAAAATACTATTATTCATGATACTCCGATCTTAAATCTTCATCTGCGTTACAGAAGGGTTGAACCTCGAAGAAGTAGGCTAACTGATTGATTGACTGGTGTATAAACCTACGATCATAACATGAAAGTTCACTGACCCTCTGGAAAACGTAGGCCTTTTTACTATTTGTTGAACTGGGTATCTCCCAGTTTTCATAATTAAACCTATTCAGGAGTGCGCGCTGTGTTATAAGAGCTATAATTATAACCACGCTGAAATAAATGTCACTCACATAAAGAAAATACATAACCTCGCACAAAAGAAATTTTCATAGACCTCTTCTAATTTCACACTTGAAAATGAAAATATTAATGTAGCCTCATTAAACATAAAGGAAATAAATCAAGACACAAAAGACACCCGCTTTCTCATAATTTAGAAAGAGAAAATTATTTGTTGATCTAAATAATACAAATGCTACTGATATACAATGCAATCAAAGACCGTGGATGATAACAGTATTCTTTAGCGTAAGTTAAGAATGGACTTCATAACGCGGCTTCGTTGTACAGCCACTATTCCTGTGCTATAAACAGTTTTCTAGATGCACCTGTTCCCTTTACTGAGTTTCGAAATTAAGTCAGACTCGGTATTATACCATAGAATGGAATCGGGGGACAAGTAATAGTATTGGCCACAGCTGGGTGACCAATACGGTTATTCCTTTCTCGCCTGTTTTCCACTCTTAGCAGACGCTTGTACCCAAAGACCTCGGGAATACAAGCCGAACGTTCTACCACTGATATCCCGCCTCCCCTTACTCAATCTGTCATTCATTTTGATACGCAAGCATCTGTCTATTTTAACGTGAATATACGTTTGTATGTACATTGCTCAACTGTATTATTCTGCGAGTATACAGTGAGTGAAATTTTCACCATCTCATGTGGAAACTTTGACGACCTACTTGAATGTGTTAGCATAGAACCATCCCCTTTGAGTACTAAGTACCATCAACTGACTTGCTAGCCTCCTGTTGCCAAGTGGTATATTCGTAAATTCTTTTCCAATCTTCTGTTAAATGCGTATCGCCATTGTCTCTTGCTGCCACAATAGTGCTGCGCACTAAGAGCTAGGCACTAAGAACCGCTAAGAAAGCTAAATACGTTACTGAGACGTCACTACTTAGAAGTCTGATAAAAATAAAAAGAAAAGCAAAAATCTTCAGGTTATGATGCAGTGCGTTGTTCCTGTGATTCCAGAGGACTGATTTATTGTAATAATGGAGTTGACATGTGGGCGGACTTTTCATTATGACGTCATTACTCAAGCACTAAAGTGTGTTGTTTAAGAATCAACGAACCTATGAAATTCCGTATTGATGATAGTACCTAGATCTATTTATTTCTCAAAAATCTTGAAGGGTACCTTCAACAATTCAGCTGAATGCTTTATTATGTCAGTTTTCATTGCTGAGACTTTTTCTACATGTCTGTAAACATATTTTTGTTATAGTTCGCCAAGTCACTCCTATTGTAGCAGGGAGCATTAAATGAAATATATGTACATACACATATACTGTATATATATATATATATATATATATATATATATATATATATATATATATATATATATATATATATATATATAAAGAGAAGAGAGAGAGAGAGAGAGAGAGAGAGAGAGAGAGAGAGAGAGAGAGAGAGAGAGATGCGTGTGTGTGTGTGTGCTATTGCTATTTTTATAAGACTGTGGATTTTACTTTGCTTCTTCAAAAAGCATGAAAAACTTTGCGTATGCACATAGGCTAAAGTATGAGAGAGAGAGAGAGAGAGAGAGAGAGAGAGAGAGAGAGAGAGAGAGAGAGAGAGAGAGAGCTATTTTCAAAGTAAATAAACTGTTCCGAAGGGCTGACCTCTCCATAAGCAATACAAAGGGTTCTTTGATCCCACACAAAGTGGTAATCATTAGTCTCAAACACTAAACCTTTTTCAGCCTCAAGTGAAATACAACTCGACTATCGGTTAAACGAAAGAGTAATTATGCTGAAACGGCTGGGAGTCATAAACAGCAAATGTCTGAGTATTATTCATTTTGGAGCTTGGCACAGGTCATGGTTTGATTATTTCACGAAGAAAATCAGTTTTTTTAACCGTTGGAGCCAAAACAGAGGGGGGGGGGCGAATTAATAAGCTATTGAGAAGCAATGTCTTTCTACTTAGGCAATACGATGATACCTCACAAATAGCGCATATAAATATGTATACTCATTTATGTGTATTAAATATATTCATAGACTTGGGTGATAAGCTGTATTAGGAATTTGTCATCAATAACATCATCGCCTCCAACGCTGCCTGACGCACTGGACCTCTGTTAAATTCTGCAACCTCATGGCTTTCCTGTGCTTTATGTTCCACAAATCTCCACTCGTATCCAACCTCCCTTCTCATAGTTCGCATCTAAGTGGGTCCGAGTCCAGCTATTCTGGTGCCAACAGAAGCCCAACTGACTATCCAGGGGCTGTGCGAAGGACAGGTCAAACCCATCTCCGTCTCCCCTTTCATCATTAATTATCTACATATGGATCTTCCATATTGTCCCTTATGATTATCATTTCTAACTCTATGCTGCCATCTGACTCCTAGTGGAGTTCTTAAAGACTTCTTTAAGATATAACTTCTCTGTAACAATTATGATTCATATCCTAGTACGTTTTTCTTCACCAGATTGGTTTACATTCTTCATTAAACAAGTCCTCAGAGTTGCCCGCTCCTCATCAGATAAACTTTCTAGAGCCACAAATCTGTTTCGACATTCACTGCAAAAGCCTCTTGATGTTCACTTTCAAGAAACTTTACTGTATCAAACCAAAATACTTTATCAACATTTTTGATTGGGTACTTTTAATTTGAGCTTTGGAGTGGCAATGACAAACTGATATTCACTGCCGACATCTGCTCCGCCGTGGCTCCAAACATTCTTAAGTGTTCTTTTTCTCTCTCGATTGAAAGCTCTGTGCTCTATTTGGGGTCTATGACTGCCATTTGGGGATGTCAGTGTGTATTTAAGGATTTCCATATGTTGGAAAAGGCTTTCTTCGGTTACTAAATTGTTTGCAGTGTAATAAACACAGCAATGCATAGTCAAGGCTTTATTCAGCTAAAATCCAAACACAAAGAATTACATAAGTCAACAGAGCAGGGTGCACAGGGAAAGTCAAACGTAAATAAATACAGCACAAACAACAGAAAAGAAAATAACCATTCGCTAAAGACAAACACAACATAGCTAAACATTCAGACAGGCTATTAAGATAAATACCGATTGACCACATTCACCCCAGCTTTATTAACACTGCTATACCCTAAGGAACGAACTTACACTAATAATATATGCATCTTACAAAAACACAATTACAGTACTATACTACAAGAGTTTTATAAACCCAGTAAAAATGAATGTGTCAACGATCTTCAGTATGATGTATGCGCTGCAAACGCCTATGGTCAACTTACAGGTTGTCAAGAGGGACAAAAACTAACAATTTGCACTCACACTTTCGTTTACCATCTCTTCCAGGCTTTCCTTACCCATTACATCCTCCATACTTTAATTTTTCCTACTAACTTTAGCATTCATGACACCGACAATTTTCATGTCTCCTTCTGTATTTTATCGATAACTTTCCGCACTTCTGTTTAACATTCATATTTCATTTCTTCGGATATTTCATCACATTAACACTCATATTGCACTGTTTTGATTGAAATCTGCCCGCAGCAATCTATTGCTCACTGCTCTCAGTCATTCACTGCCCTCCTGCGTCTGGTGTTAAGACCAGGTCTTGCTGAATAAACATACGCATCGCATTAACCTCTTCCAATCTCTTTTCCCATTCCTTTGCACCGTTATTCAGAAAGTCAGGTGGTCCACTTTCTCTCTTTTTAAAAAAATAATTTTCTACCTTGTAATCGTTCCAATTTGATTCAAGGTTCTTATGTTCCAATTTCTTATTTTCACTTTATCCTTAGCATATATATACAGGCACGCATGCACACACACACACTATATGCATATAATGTCCATACATCCGAAAAGTTCATCAGGAAATATTAATATAGAATGGTGAATTATTCTTCATCAACAACTCGATACATTTTGAGGTATTAACAAATAAAAGTAACCATTTATTTTCTGTTTCATTTCAGGGTCTGGACTTGATGAGCCCCTTATGGATATGTATGGCAGGAGAATTATCAACATTCTTCTAAGGCAAATACATTGTAACCTTTTAAAGCCCAGCTCTGCAAGAGATGGGAAAGAGTATGGCAAGGAAAAAAGTGAGTCGTAACAAACTATAAAATTTGGAAGTTACGTTTCATTTTTCTTTTCAAAGAGTCACAGATGAAAAGCGGCATCAGTATATAAACTTATCCGAGAACAAAGATTAATTCGTAATCACTCTTGTGAATACTTCACAGCATCGCTTCTTCCTTTACGCACCAAAGAATCCACATTTGAAATAAACACTCTTGATCTGTGCTACCTCTCCTTATGGGTCATATCAAAGTCCATTAAATGTTGAACTGACAAGTCGTGAGGAAGATGAATAAAAGAAAAAAGAACAAAAGCGGACTTAAAAACACTCGACTTAAAATGAAAGCGTGAAGTTTACCTATTTTTTAAAGTTTCTAATAGTATGTATTGGACAAACAGCATATTTCGAAATTGAAAATAGCACTAAGGCCTATATCCGTGTTCATTGATTGGTGATTACTTTGCAACAAAGCAACTGAGGATCTTTTCAGGGTTGCGTCATAACATTTCTGTGAACTATATAGAATTAGGTGACAACTGAAAGTTCTCGTTCTGTGTTGCATGAAAATTCAGCTACATGAAAATTCAGCTGTCAGACATACAGACCCATTATATCTTTTATGACTACATCTAACGAGAACGTTCCCGGATTATCTTCTAGCGGTGCAAATAATTACCCAGAAAAAAACTCTTTAATAAATAAAACTAACAAAACCGTAAGTTCTAGCAGCTGACAACCACTTGTCACAAGCAAGTATATATACACGGAGAGCAGTGAAACTGGGTAATAAAACCAGAACCCTCACTCTTCTGCCTGGCGGAACTCACTTCCCACAGAAAAGAAAAGGATCAGTTAATCGTTCAACTGTCTAGTACAAGAAAAGTTTTCCAAACTCTAGCAACCGAAATAAAAAAGGACCAGTGAACAGTAAACAGAATTTAGTCAACAGCAAACCATGGACGACCTTCTCTATCTGAGGCCAACCATGGTGGCGGCGACCATGACTCAAGAAGGAGAAGAAGCCATCGTTCCTTCCTTGGCCCCGTTCTTCACGACACCTTTCCCCGAAGGTAAGTCCTAATAAACGCGGCCCTCCCGAGGGCCTGGCCAGTAATATAGCTCGAGTTTCCACTTGCCTGAATAAAGCGAGGCTACTGACCAGAGGTGGGAAGTTATGTTGCCTTGAATGTTGTCGAGTGTTCAAGATATACCTGCCCTCTGGTAAATGCCAAGGTGTGCGCGGCTGCGAGGGAAGAACGATGTGCTGTGTGTTTCTGTGAATCTTCTCAGGACATTTTTTTATACATATCAAAATCATGGTTCAGAAATAGGATGAAAAAATCCAATTATGTATTTCTGTATTTTCAAAATACAGTATATACTTTAAAGCTTAGTGGAATAAAATAAGTTGTGACTACGTTTCAAATTCCACATACAATGAATTCCTTAATCTCTTCATTATCGCTTTCATTATCCTTCGCCTTACTTTAATCAAAGAGAACAAAGGCACAAAGGCATACCATTATCTGTCTCTCTAAACTTCGTTATTTTTTTTTCCAGCATCAATGGCTGAGTCAACCAATCTTATTCCTCTGGGCCGTTTTCTTTAATTCCCAGTCGTCGGATCATGATTACTGACTGATTTATCGTCATGAGAATTTGGTGTCGCCAGGGAACATAGTTAAGAAATATCGTTTTGGTCTCCGTCTGCCAGTGCATGAAGCAAACCTAAAGGGAATTTTATCCAGGACTCTCGAATTTCTGTTAAAGAAAAACTCGTCTAAAAAATATATGAATTTTCAATAAAGTGTAGAGTATAACTATATTAACGTACAAATGAAACTTTAATCTTCAGCTTTACAAGGACGGTTCTATTTAATAATATTTGCCTCAGCAGCAAAATCATTAAAATTTCATTTGCAATTCTGTTCTGAAGTTTTGGCTTCTATCAGGTGTTTTCTTGGGTCCAGAATTTCTGGAAAAAGGCAGACGGGAGTCTATACTGTCCAATTATATTTCAAGGGACACCTCCACATTTTCAGGCATCCATAATACCTTAAGACTGAAAATTATTTAGATATATATACATATACGTTTGTGTGTGTGTGTGAATGCCAACAGGTATGCACAGGTATGCGAGTGTCCATGCGATTGAACAGTAAAGATTTTGGAGAAACGTCATTTACAGCAGCAAGCAAAATAACCCATCAGAGAGAGAGAGAGAGAGAGAGAGAGAGAGAGAGAGAGAGAGAGAGAGATAGGAAATGAGACGTTCTGGAAGAGTAATTATCCTTAGATCCGGCCAAGCCGTTCTGTGCTAAGACCTCGCTTTGTCTCGCTCGGGCAAGTTCCCAGCAGGGATTAATATCAAGCGACGGGGCTGTGATTGCAGGGACAGCGATCATGGAAGGGATTTCTTTCATTAAGTGTCGGGCTGTGTTTGTTGCGAATGAAAACCAATAATTATTCAACAGTCTTATTTTGATATTTTTTTAATCTCTTGGATTAAAGACCTCCCAAGGAAACGTGGAAAAGATATAAACCTTTATGAAGGTCGACTGTAATGCCATGTTGTCCTTGATGATAAGATTAACAATGTTAACAAAATGTAAATGATTACACACACACACATATGAGAGAGAGAGAGAGAGAGAGAGAGAGAGAGAGAGAGAGAGAGAGAGAGAGAGAGAGAGAGAGAGAGAGGGCAGACGTAAAGACATTTGTCGAAGACATAACACGGGAAAGCCATGAATAGCATAATTTTAGAAAGACCCTTCGCGTTACGCGGTGTTGAAGGCAATGATATACAAATACAAAGATAAACAAACGATAAATAATATATATATATATATATATATATATATATATATATATATATATATATATATATATATATATATGTTGTGTGTGTGTGTATACACACCAACAATGGAGTAGGAGGTTTCCACAATGAGCTGCAAGCATCTGTTACAAATACTCATCCAAATTTATGGAAATTTATCAACCTCCTGAGAAATGAAGTCTCTTTCTAAAAGACGGTAATCGATGCAACAAGAGGAGAAACCTCAACCAAGAAAAAGTACAAAGATGTTTATAAGCGCATACTAAGCATTGTCAGAGGTTACGATTTAAATAAACATTATTTGCGTGCAATTGCAATGGACTTACAAGATTTTTAGCTTTTTAGTTTTTTAGCTTAACTTTAAAATAAAGTATAGGACCTTCAGTATTTTTAATTTATTTTTTATCCTGCTGTTATTGCTTTACGGCAAAATGTTTGCGGCGAAATATCCGTACGGCGAATTGTCTTACGGTGAATAGTCACGGCTAATGGACCTACAGCGCATTTGTTTATGGCTAATTGTCCTATAGCGAATTTTTTTGCGGCAAATTGTCCGGTCACCAATAATAATAATAATAATAATAATAATAATAATAATAATAATAATAATAATAATAATTGGTATTAGTATTATCATTATTATATGACAGAGACGTACGGATATTGCAAGAAAATGAAACGAAATCAGTTTAAGCTGCTGAGGTACGTAGCGTCAGCAGAGTAAGAAGTAAAGCCTGAGAAATATAAAGATACGTAGAAGTCGTTAAATCGTTGGCGCAGGCGATATAATGGATCTGAGAGTTGGAGATGGTTTGAGCACGTGGTAAAAATGGAGAACGACAATTTGATGGAAAGAGTATATAATACGGAAACGTTGGGGGGACTGAGAGGTAACGACCTAAACAGTGCTGTACAGATGGAGCAAGGCAAGTGTTGGAAAGCATGAGACTACGTGGAATATAGAAGGGAATGCTGATGTGCTCCTGATGGGCCTTCGATGTAGGCTAATGTTGGGGTAGAGTTCTACATAGGTGGCTGTGACCTTGTGTTATATAATTTAGAGTCACCCCCTGATAAGGAAACGCCTAATATTGTACGAAATATATATATATATATATGTATATATATATATATATATATAAGATATATATATAAATATATATATATAACTTTATATACATAATTTATATGGTTACATATGAATATACGTGTATGTAAACTAGTATATATATATATATATATATATATATATATATATATGTGTGTAAAAACTGTGTGTGTGTGTGTGTGTGTGTGTGTGTGTGTGTGTGTGTGTGTGTGTGTGTGTGTTAGATATACAGCGCATAATGTTACCAAATCTGCCTTGTGACAAATGTATACATTAGACAACTACTGGAAACATTGAAAATTAAAGACCAGGTACCAACTCTCTCTCTCTCTCTCAGCGTTTCGTGTATTGCTCTACAGTCTTCTTCCACATTACAAAGTAAGATAAATAAATAAGAGACATAAGCAAGAAAACTTTACAAAACAAAGATCAAAGCCATTAACAAGCAA
The DNA here is from genome assembly GCF_040412425.1 of Macrobrachium rosenbergii. Classification (NCBI taxonomy): domain Eukaryota; kingdom Metazoa; phylum Arthropoda; class Malacostraca; order Decapoda; family Palaemonidae; genus Macrobrachium; species Macrobrachium rosenbergii. Next base: position 66,507,184 of record NC_089742.1, on the reverse strand, counting down.
AACATCATTACTGTATGTAATCACTAGTTTGAAGAAAATGAATAGTCACTATCAAACAATGAGTAAAAATACTTTAAAAATGCTTAAGAGCCGAAACTCAGTTAGAACAGGCTGTTGCCAAAAGGTGACACTGTACTTCCCTACAATGTTATGAACAAGGTATCTAATTTAAAAAGACCTGAACTAAAACCTGTATATATAATATATATATACATATAATATGTATATAAATAATATACATACATAGATATATATATATATGTATATATAGATATACTGTATGTATATATAGCTTTTATAATTAAATATACTTACAAAGGGATCAACTTATGAAACAACATTCCGTATTATGCAGCAACAAATATTGATACAGAAAACAATTACATGCACCAAATTCTCCCGCTAGGACATCCGATAATTAATATGCGACCTTTAATACAGTTTTTAATCAAAGTCAGGGCAGATACTTTTAACGTACTGAGGTACTGAAAATAAATAAAGACAAGCAAAATTTTACAAGTTTTATACAAACAAATTCACTGTATTATTTTGAAGAAAATGAGTATATTTATCAAACAGTGTAATTTTTAAGTTCAGGTAAATAAGCAAATACTATGCTATATATATATATATATATATATATATATATATATATATATATAAATATATATATATATATATATATATATATATATATATATATATATATAATATATATATATATTCCGTATATATATACTATAAATATATGGGATATACAGTGTATATGTATTTATATATACACAGTATATATATACATATATATAAATCTATGTATGTATGTATGTATATATATAATATATATAAACATACATATATATATACACATACTATATATATATATATATATATATATATATAAATATATATATATATATATATATATATATATATATATATATATATATATATATATATATATTTATATATATGTGTGTATATATGTGTATATATATATATATATATATATATATATATATATATATACACATATATATATATATATATATATATATATATATATATATATATATATATATATTTAGATACATATATATATATAATATAGGAACAAAATTTATGTGTATGTATGTTTGTTTTTCCTTTTTTATTTTCACCCAGCAAACTCTTGATATGAGATAGAGAGAGAGAGTTTTTCCCTTTTGTTTTCAGAGGACTCTTGAGAGAGAGAGAGAGAGAGAGAGAGAGGCAGCAGGCGCCTCAAATGATCACAAGCAGCTCGTCAACGCCCCGTAACGTTGACCAAGAGTTCAAAATACTTGTTGGGCATTATTGCAGAAGAATGGGACCCTCGTCCCCACGCAAATGCAAATGACAATTATTCCCCAGTAGAAACTTTCAAGACAGTGAACACCTTCGAACTATGCATTGCTAAGTTCTGTCTGAGACGAATGGCCCTCGGGATATTGCGTATAATCAGAAACTTCGTTCCCTTTTGTTCAGTGAGCGATATCCAAGATCGACTCTTAATGTGAATTGTTTGCGGCAAGTTTTCAGAATTAATTTTCGAATTTCCAGGTTATTGTTACTATTTCAAATAGTAAAATTATTGTTGCAGATCAAACCTGAACGTGGGCGCCTGCACCATACTTTCCAAGGGGGGCAAATCTTAATACATACATGGATAGTTTCCGGTATCAAGCAAACACTTTTGAGACCTTTGAACTAGTAGTTTAATTCCAAAAACACAGTATCAGCGCCTGCATTTCTTTAATGAATAAAGCAATATAAACACTCACACACACACACACACATATATATATTATATATATTTTTCCCAGGATTTCAGATATATATATATATATATATATATAATGTTATAAATAATTTTTTCCAGGATTTCAGGGCAAGTGCCTCCCTTGCCCATACGTGCGCGCTCCCATGAACCTGAAAGACCTTTTAAGTTGCATAGTAAGTTCTCCCAGACCAGAACGTCCATAGCCAAAGGGATGATTATAGCAAACTGAATCTATATAAAATCAATATATATATATATATATATATATATATATATATATATATATATATATATATATATATATATATATATATATATATATATACATACATACATACATAAATATGTATGTATGTATGTATATATATATATATATATATATATATATATATATATATATATATATATATATATATATATATATATATATATATATTATAAATCAAGAGTCCATAAGGGTAATGAACTTTGCTTGTGTGAAGAACGGGATGTGTAATAGAAGTGACTTTTCGAGGACTAGATGAAATACAGTGAGAAGGAAAGGTGACAGAAGTGACATCAGCATAAGGGGATAATGTCAGTAATACTGGAGAAGGGGTATTAAATGGTCTGGAATGAGAAGGTGCAGCACAAGTTTACTCAGGTACAGAGGAAGGACAAAACATAACTAAAACAGATGGCCGTAAAACTGATTTGGGAGGAACAACATGAGATTAGACAGAGAAAAGAATGTATAGATAAAGCGTTATTAATGGAGCTGTCTGGGCCTAGAGGAAGTTAACGATAGAGCTGATACGGGGGCAATCTGGAAAATGTAGAGGACGTTCGGTACATCCAGGAGTTCGTTGTTGGCGATTAGAACTTTTGACAATGCGACTAACTGATTGACTTACTTATGTACTCTAGTGCCATAACATATTTGAGGCTATAAATGTTTTGGGATAAAACAAAAGGTAGATTCTGAGTCAAATTTGTGCCGAGATTTGTAAGCGGATATATTCTGGTTTAACTTCTCACACTAGGAAGCGTGAAGTTTCCCTGGCTGTTTCCCATTTATATGAAGGAACACAGGTGTGAAAGAAAAGCAAAGTCGTACTTGGAAGTCTAAGGGATAAGAGAAAAGTTATTCTTGGAAGCTGGAATGGCCGATTTTAGCTAATGACTGATATGCATTGAACCTTACATTCGTAACTCGACCTCACATGTTAGAAACTCGGAAATCTTAAATTCATAAATTATAAATTTCAAAACCGATTCAAAACATCTTAGCAAGTTAAAAATTTGAACATTCGATTGATCACCATAAGAAATGCAACATCATATAACACTATTACGTCTTCAAAATAAAATATTTTATGGATAATCTTGAAAGATAGATAAG
>NC_089742.1:66494005-66499005 GCF_040412425.1 Macrobrachium rosenbergii | reverse complement strand
GGTGGATAGCAAGATGGAAGAAAGAGAACATGAATGGAGGTACAGTAAAAGGAATGAAAGAGGCTGCAGCTAGGGGCCGAAGGGACGCTGCGAAGAACCTTAAGTAACGCCTACAGTGCACCGCGTGAGGTGCACTGACGGCAATAGCCCCCTCTTCAGGTGTTAACAAAATGCCTAGAAAACGGATGAAAGGACCTGGGTGAATGGGATTGAAGGTGTCCGGTAATATCATCCTAATATTTTTGTCCAGGTAATTGCATCGCAGTAATTAAATCGCATGGCAATTACATCGCAAGATATTGCATCGTCATTAATTCATCGTTAAGCTCTTTCACCGTATGGGAAATATATCACACCCAAAAAGGCATATCACTTGGCCTTTAAAATTACTGATTTGCATCACCCCTTAAAAAGCAAAATGGTAGCAAGACAAAAAGTTACATCCAAAATAGTGTTTAATCACTGAAATGTGTTTTATGTTTTCGGGAATGGACTAGATCATCATCATTTGATTTCAAATGGATAAAAATTTAATGTTAGATTCCACGGTTAAATTGTGGAACTACTAAAATCACTGAAACGTACAATGAGATACATTATTCAATCACTAATACGTACAATATTAATGATATTCAAGTAATTTATGGTATTAGCAATGTAAAAAAAAGTTTAAGGTAAACAAAATAAGACTGAAAAAATATGAAAGTTAAACACAAATGTAAGAGACAAAAGTAACATCCAAAAATAGTATTTCATACATGAATTATACAATAAAATAGATTATTGAATCACGAATGCAAAAAATAATAGTAAAATACATATAACTTATGATAACAATGAAAAAGAAAGACAGCATTTAAGCAAAAAGCTTTGAAGAATAAAAAGATAATTTTTTTTTAAATACACATAATAAAATTGATCCAAAGGAAAACTAAAATGGTAACACTTTCTATTCTAAAAGACGGGTAAATTGTAAGATATATCGCTGAATGGCATAGTGGTGGTTGGAACGAGACAATCTCAAAAAGACAAATTATGAGCAGTGCCTCGTAAATAGTCTAGCAATTCACCATTTTCTTACTGCAGGTTCCTTGTATCGCTCCGGTATCGCCTCGTTTCTTGATTTTTCCCGCCTCAGGACTTGTAAAATAATAGTTCAGGAGCTGAATAGGCTTTATAATGTTATATAAATATTCAACAAAACAAAAAATATCAAATGCGCCGAAGTTTCTTCAGCGTAATCGAGTTTTCTGTACAGCGTATAACAAGGCCACCGAAAATAGATCTATTTTTCGGTGTTCTTGGTATAATGCTTATGAGACGTGGCCCATGAATCTTTAACCAAGGCCCGGTGGTGGCCTGTCGTATATAGTTGCCAGATGCACGATTATGGCTAACTTTAACCTTAAATAAGATAAAAACCACTAAGGCTAGAGGGCTGCAATTTGGTATGTTTGATGACTGGAGGTGGATGATCAACATAACAATGTGCAGCCCGCTAACCTCAGTAATTTAAGATCTGAGCGGACAGGAAAAGAAGTGCGGACGGACAGACAAAGCCGGCACAATAGTTTTCTTTTACAGAAAACTAAAAGTAAGGAACTGGCAATATTTGAGCAAACAGGTCATTTCGGTGTCATCATCATCTTATTTTTAATGCGATTCTGTTTACGTGCGGCGAAGAAGCATAACAACGAACTCGCTGACAAATGTAATATCTTGTGATGTAACTCCAAGAGATGAAACTTCTCCGGCGTAATTACCCCGGTGAAAATACACATGAAGTTATAGTGAATCCTCACTGCAGACATTCACTGGGTTGTGCCCTACAAATACTTTCATCTTAATGTGCATCGAAAATTTGACTTTGAATTATCTCGTTTATTTATCTTACGTCTCATGACTCATTTTTTATATTTTCCTAAAACAACTGATTTTTATATTTTCCTTAAAAAATGAAAAAATTAAAACCTACTTTTGCGAACTGCCTAATGCGAGCTCTTGTTAACAGTATCTCTCTACCACTTCTTCTTCTATAATTTCTCTTGTTCCCACTACTATTTATACTACTGTATGAAACACAAACATCAACTATATATTCTAATGTGATTCATCCATGAGGATATATCAGCACTTTATGTTCTCGACAAACATTCATGAGGCACTGAAATACGGACCGACTGCATTTAACTAATTGTAATTTACATTCATATATTCCCGTCGCATTTTTCCTTTTCGTTTCTTCCACCGGATAATTTTCACATCTCTTTCAAGACAAGTTGAATATCTTTCCTTTCTGAGAGACAAACAAAACTAGTTCTTATAGCTTTCATTTCATTGTGAACAATTCCCCCTTGATTTCGTCTCCGTAAACATCAAATATTCACTAATTATGAAGAATAAAGACCATAAATCTGAAAAAGTCCATAATTCAACTAAAGCAGAAATAGAAATACTCACTGGGGGCAAACACATACCACACCAGCTAATGCGTGGTTGTGGAAAGAAAACAACGAGGAAATTGCACACGGGAAGTTTTTGAGAAGAGGAAAAAGCGGCGGAGGCAAACTGATGGAATGCAGGGATACCAGGGATTAGTGTCAGCAGAAGATTGGTCTGAAAATTGGTAATTCTAAGCCGGCTGTCCGCGGTGAGCTAGACTATGGCATTTGACGGTTTCCTGTGTTATTTTACTTGCTTTACAATAATTTAAAGTAATATTTTGCCGGCCGGCTGTAACTAAACTGTAATTGACCTTTGAAGACCACACGACTTGAATTACCTAAAGCCCTGTTCACACTAGCGGGCACTGCCCGACGGGCAAACACTGTTCCCATAACCTGTTTCACTATACTGACCGACCGAGTATGAAGCCAGAACGATGCGATTGTCTGGTAACACTGCTTCAGAAGCAAGAGAAAATATAAACAGCTGGAAGTGCCCGTCGGGCATGCCCGCTAGTGTGGACAGGCCATAACGCGGTGTAGGTCTAAGCCGGCATTCCGCGGCAAGCCCACCACCCTCCTCCATTGCTAATACGGCAAAACTGTAACCAGTAAACACCCCTACGGTACCTTAGGTTGGTATTTTTACGGGTGTTTACTGGTTACAATTTTGCCGTATTAGCTATGGAGGGGGGTGGGCGGCTCGCCGCGGAATGCCGGCTTAGATCTACTCTGTCGGTACTGTAGTCTTCAAAGGTCAATTACAGTTTAGTCACAGCCGGCCGACAAAATATTACTTTAAATTCTTGTATAGCAAGTAAAAGTAGCATAGGAAAACGCCATAGTCTAGCTCACCGCGGACAGCCGGCTTAGAATTACCTGAAAATTAAGCGGGGAAAAACGTGTCTCCAAAGAAGGAAAGATTAATTCGACTTGTTTGGCTTCCGCTCGTTTTTCTTTTACAGCAGACTTCACCAAGTGCATGTGAGTTATGATAAGCACGTCTTATTCAATTTTAGCATCCGGATGTTCATGGGACGGACAACTTTATGAACTTAGCGTGTAAGGTCCCCGTGCCCTGACAACCAAAGATAAGTGTAGGAAAACCGTAAGTTTTAGCTCCTTCGGAGGTGGTAGACCTGTCGATATCAAATTAAACAGGCTGTAAAAATAAAGGAAAGAGGAAATAGCAAGAGAATTCGGAACTATAACAGAGGAAGGACAAAATAGGGTGCTGAAAGACCAACCGACTTTCTGACCATTTCTACTACTTTGGACGGAGAGAGAGAGAGAGAGAGAGAGAGAGAGAGAGAGAGAGAGAGAGAGAGAGAGAGAGAGAATCAGATAATCACCTGATGAATGGCACCACCTACGTGAGGTTGAGGATTACCTCATCGGGACCATTCCGTTTTTAATTAATCAAGTTATGGATGGATATATGGTAATTAGGGCTGAAGCCAAGCCTCTGCTGCTAGACAGCCGATTCACCTCGGTAATTAAAAATCATGGAATGACAGGTAGCGATGAAATGGGTAGTATCAAGTGTGAAGGAAACTTAAAATAGGAATATTCTAACGGTAAAAGATGAAAAACGCAAATTATAAATAAGATCAACATTAATTTTCGCATCCTCTGTTTTATCACAAAATTCTGATCGTTTTTCGAAACGCGGTGAAGGCATTGTTATCGCCCTGTTACCCTACAGAGAAACATGTCATTTTTTAGTTTTCTGTAAAACAAAACTATTGTGCTGGCTTTGTCTGTCCGTTCGCACTTTTGTCTGTCCGCACTTTTTTCAGCCTGCACTTTTTCTGTCCGCCCTCAGATCTTAAAAACAACGGTGGCTACAGAGCTGCAAATAGATATGTTGATCATCCACCCGCCAGTCATTAAACATACCAAATTGCAGCCCTCTAGCCTCAATAGATTTTATTTTATTTAAGGTTAAAGTTAGCCATGATCGTGCTTCTCGCAACGATATAGGATAGGCCACCACAGGGCCATGGTTAAAGTTTCATGGCCGGGGCTCATACACCTTTACACCGAGACCACCGAAAGATAGATTTATTTTCGGTGGCTTTGATTATACATTGTAGCGGCTGTACAGAAAGCTCGATTGCACCGAAGAAACTTCGGAGCATTTTTTAATTGTTTCCTCTTCTTCCTCCTCCTGAACTCAAACTAGCCAGACTGGGACCCACGTGAGTCAAGTACCTACCATCTAGATAGTTTTTAGGCTGCGTAGGAGGACAGCATCACCACAGGGATAAAGAAACTTTCCCAAACTGATCTTTTCTCGTTCAGCACACAGACAACGATTGAAAAAATGCCGAAAAGTAAGAAAAAGCAAGAAAAGCCAGGTAACAGAATATTTGGATTAAGTCCCATATGAAAAAAAGCAAACAAAATTCCCAAGTCTAAAGCACAGTTGGAGATGGTTATTAAAAGCAGGCTCTCATAAATACGAGAGAAACGAACATCAGGAAGCCCTACGTTTTCCAATCGTACATAATCCGTAAGGGAAAAAATGCCGAGAGCCCTTCTTGTGCTCTAATA
>NC_089742.1:66444005-66489005 GCF_040412425.1 Macrobrachium rosenbergii | reverse complement strand
ATATATACATATTACATATAAATACATTATATATAATGTATATATATGTAATATATATATATTATATATACATAATGTATATATAACCATATATATAAATAATTGTATATATCTCTTAAATATATACTGTATATATATATATATATATATATATATATATTATATCTATATATATATATATATATATATATATATAGTGCTGAGGATTAGAGAAGAGGCTGTAGGTGAAAGTTTGCGGCATGAAATAGGAGAAAGAAAAAGGATAGGTTGTGCTTGATGAAAAACCGCTGGTTATCGACAGTGGAGAGAAATTGAAGAATGGTGAAAAACTGATGACCTTTCAAGCCTGATAAAATAACGGTGAGCATTAGCAAGAGCAAGGTTATGGCATTAAACGTAACGTTTGCAGGAGTGATAAATTTTATCATGGACTTTAACAGAATGGAAAAGAGCTGATTCAAAGAAGTTGGAGTTCTCTGTAAAAGCTGTGGAGCAGAGGAGAATTACCTACGCAATCAAAACAGGAAACTTTAAGTATTCTTAAATCCATTTCTTCTTTCTGAAAGTGAACTGTTTGCTGGGTGTGAATGAAATTAAGATAGGCAGAAGCGATAGAGACGACTATACTAAAACTGGCGTCACAACACCTAGGTTATCGACGCAGTCAAACCGCAGAAATTAACAGATCCTTCTTTGCAGCTCAACAGCAATCTAACCACAATATTTACGCAAAAGGAGAACTGTGCCCTATTGATACTCGCTGCTCTGCTGACTCTAAGCTTCAAGCCTGACACTGCTTGCTTGAGAGATGTTAAGAATGAATGGAGAGACAAGGAGGTCCATGGATATAAAGTGGGTTGCTGGCTCTACGTGGGTAATATTACTAGATCCATAGATATTGAGATGTAAGTTGAGTTGGTGGTCTCCCGTTGCTTCAAAGGCATGCGATAGGGATGAAAATGTATAATGATTTGCCAAGCTGTTTTAATTGCTAATTACTTAAAACATATAAAGAGTTACTGGTAATGTTAGTAAACACACGTAAAATAATAAATTGTCATCATCATCATAACACAATTCACATGTGATTACTATAATAATGATAATTATATGGAAGATGGGGTTATGTGTATTTGGATAATGATCATAGCTGCATAATAATGATTATAATCAAATCAATGACAGACATGTTTTTCAATACCTCGCACTTGCATTCCTTTGTAACCGTTATTATAACCGTTATTAGATTACATTTTATGACGACACTTGTATTCCCTAGCAAAAGTGACCTTACATAAAGAAACTAACCATAGGGGAAGATACGGGTGTGGTGGAGTGTACACTGGTTGGGGAGTTAGGGGTGGAGGGAGTGTTACCAGAGAGCGAATCTCGCAGGACAAAGAAATTAGGGAACTAATTCCTATAGGCCAGTGACCTTTCCCGATCATGCGAACGTGAAGATTAACATTATTATTACTTTATTTTATGAAAAAATAATCAAGATTTTCAAAATGTGAAAATTATCGACGTAGCCATAAACATATTTTTGCTTGGTCGGAAGAAGTGTTGAAAACAGCAGCAGTAATTACGATGATACTTATGATATGAAGGAGGAGGAGGAGGAGGAGGAGGAGGAGGAGGAGGAGGAGGATGAAAAATTTATATAATAATAAAATTACAAAGTTTGTATTTTTCTTTATGCTTCACGTGATGATGTTACACTGATTTCTATTGACCAGCAAGCGAATACATAAGACAGGAAATTAAATTCAAAAAGAGTAAACCAATGGATAATCATGCATAAACAAGCGAGCACATTAAATAAAAAGATAAACGGGTCAAGTAAGTGAACAGACGAGAACAAGCAAGTGCAGAACTGCAATGAATAAATCCTTTTCTTTTCCTCTTTTGTGTTCGCCTGATGACTTACCTGAGGCGAGAAAGACGACCCGCAAAATTTGCATGAGAAAACGGAACCATAACTTTACCTGTCAACCGCTCCACGAAAGGAGGCGGGGGTTGTGGGAGATGGGGGAGTAGGTGGAAGAAGAAGAGAAAGGGGAGGTGAAGAAGTAGGGAGGAGAGTAGAAAAGGAATGAGTAGGAGGAGGAGGAGGAAAAGAAGGAGAATTGAAGCAAGAGGGAAAAAATTGAGTTGAATTGAGGAGGAGAAAGACTTGAGAAGATGAGGAGGAATAGGACGAATTGAAAGAAGAAAGGATAAAGAAAGAGAGAAGAATTAAAAAGAGGACGAGGAAGTGGAAGAGAAAGGAATATGTGATGAAGAATGAAAAAAGAAGAGGAAGGAAAGGTACAGGAAAATGAGGAAGATAATAAGATAAGGAGTTGACGAAGAAAAGGCAGAGGAAGAGGAATACAAGAGAGAGCAGGAAGAAAACGAAAATTACGATAAAAGGGAGATGATGAAAGCTGAACAAAGACGATGAAGGAGAAGTGGAGGATGAGGGAGGAGAAAATTCGTAAAAGGCCTAGGAAGAAAAAAGGAAGAGGAAGGGAAGGATGAATAAGAGATAAAGAAAACTGAGATTAGGAAAAATGAGGAAGAAATAAAGACAAAGTGAAGGAAAAATTAAGAAATAGGTCGAGAAGGTGAAGACAACGAAGGAAAAGGAGGAAAATTTAAAAAAAGGAGAAATAAGCCAAGGAGACTGTAGAGGAAGGAATGATAAGAAATTTTAAAAATTATAAATTATTATTATTATTATTATTATTATTATTATTATTATTATTATTATTATTATTATATAACTGAAAGTTGGAGCTAGATACAGTTCAGGAAGTCAAACATACCGGGGGATGGCAAGTAAACAAGAAAAATGCCCCTGTGTTTCTTCGCTATGTATAATCAAGGGGCCACCGAAAATAAATCTATCTTTCAGGTGGTCTCATAATGCTGTATGAGCCGCGGCCCATGAAACTCTCAACCACGGACCGGTGGTGGCCTTTTCTGTAGCGCTGCCAGACGCACGATCATGGCTAACTTTAACCTTAGATAAAATAAAAACTACTGAGGCTAGAGGGCTACGATTTGGTATGTTTGATGATTGGAGAGTGGATGATCAACATACCAATTTGCAGCCATCTAGACTCGGTAGTTTTTAAGATCTGAGAGCGGACAGAAAAAGTGCGGACGGACCAACAAAGCCACCTCAATAGTTTTCCTTTACAGAAAACTAAAAGCAGAAAGAACACTGTGAAACGATCTAAAACATGCCCCCGCAAGGTATACTAAACAGTACTCACCTTCGGGCAGTAAGAAGAGATTGGATGGAACAAGACAGGAGCAGGAACAGATGGAAATAATGTAGATGAGGAAAAAATAAGGAGAGAATTCAAGAAAGGACTAAGAGGCGGTGCGATCATCGAGTGAGGGGATGGGGGAAAAAAAAGGTATAAGGACTGAGAGTTCAGATGAAAACGATGCTCATGTTGGTGGCAGATTAAGGTTTCGGGGCGTAAAGGGATTATAGAGACACTATAAAAGGGTCTGCGGTTGTTGTTGATGATGATGATGCTCTACAAGGTCATGGTAATGGGAATAATATTAAAAGACTTTGAAATAGTGATGACAATTATGTTTACATAAAAGGTTATGGTAATGATGATGACAATATTATACCAGCTTATAAGTTCCTCGTTGGACGAGTCGGTAGAGTTGTCGGCTAGCACTCTGCTAGTCCCGAGTTCGAGTCTCCGGCCGGCCAATGAAGAATTAGAGGAATTTATCTCTGGTGATAGAAATTCATTTCTCAGTATAATGTGGTTCGGATTAAACGAAGCTGTAGTCCCGTTGCTGACAGAGTAACCAGTTGGTTCTTAGCCACGTCAAATGAGTCTAATCCTTCGGTCCAGCCCTAGGGAGAGCTGTTAATTAGCTCAGTCTGGTTAAATGTAACAAATATTATGACCAGCTTGTAGAAATGACTAGTAGTTTTTGCTTGGTTCAGGTTAAGCCGGCTCATTCCAGCATGGACACTAGACCTATGTGTAGCAAGATGTGAAAAGGAGTGATAAGTCTGTTGTGGACCTCAACACTCTGCTAACAAAGGCGATAAGAATACTGATCCTATTAAGTAGTTGATGACTGAGGTAAACAATTAAGATGTTAAAGTTTTGCTGAGGTTGACTGTACATCAAACCTGATACTCAAAAGAGAAATGTAAAAAATAAATGAGGATAAGACAATTATTTACCTTTGTTCGGTACATATCATTTAGAGGAGTAAAATTAACATGATTCCTGTCAGCCAGAGAGAGAGAGAGAGAGAGAGAGAGAGAGAGAGAGAGAGAGAGAGAGAGAGAATGTATTTCCCCTCATTAAAAAAAAATTATTTTCTACTTTATCCATCTGATGTGTTACGGTTAATAAAGCTTAGCATACTGACTATAATTTTTAATTGTACAAATAAACAAGAAGTATCTTCTACTGCATTCATCTCTTCAGCTGTGAGCGTCCTCACTTCTCTACCACTTCGAAGAAACAAAGAGACAAATTGGAGGGTTTCCGTATATCCATCAACACCAAAATATGATGCAAATCCCATCACGCTAAACATACAATGAGCAAACGAAATCTAACTATAAGGACCTCTCATAGCCATTAACAGGAGAGCTTGCGCTCGTCGCGCCCTTAAAAGTACAGGTCCGTCCGCCACGTCACTCTGCTAATCCTTTCCAAACCGGTATTTCGAGGCAGGATTCGCCACGGCGATTTCTACATAAGGAGAGGCCAGTTCCGCTGTCCATAGGGTGAGCCAAAAAGAAGGCCAGGTAATAAGCTGGAGAGAGAGAGAGAGAGAGAGAGAGAGAGAGAGGTAACTTCATACCCCATACATCAAGGAGATAGTTCCATATTTATCTCTTCCCGCAGTTAGGGCTTACATGTATGCCTTGTCCGTCCCCCTCTGAGTCACGCAAGAGGAAAACAAGATCATATCCGATAATAACAACAAAACTTATATAAATCCAAGAGGTCATTCGAGGTCAGGTCATAAGGATTTCAGAACTATACATGCTAATAATTGACAAAACTAAAAGGGGACTTTCGTTGTAGCAGCCTCTGGGCAAGATTGCCACACTACTGAATGCTTTGAAGTGAATATTATTTAGATCAGTTTGTTACTTGTTAGCCAAATGACTTGTTTGAATAGAAAATGCGGGACATTTTCACATCTTTAGCTTCTTAACAGCCCCGGTTTACTTATTTTTCATTCCAAGAGTTATTTTCGTTAGAAAAAAAATTGTCTATATTCGGATATTTGTACATATATACACATTTAATTCGATATATGTTTTCATGTCAGGAAGAACGTTCATCTCATTTTGAATTATGATATCACTAATATCAGTCGTTTTTTAATACAGTTCATATGAAACCCCGCCCACGAATAACGGAAGAATGGGGTTTAACCCCTTTACCACAAATCAAATAAGAGCAGCCGTAGGTGTCTGCTCTGTGTTCGGCTCCTGTAATCACGAGAGCTTAAAATTTCTCAAATCCAGCGGATCCCTTTTCTGATGAAGCACCTTTGAAAGATAAGGCCGTCAGCCAAAGTATGCAAACAAGCCCTCAAGAGAGTAAGGTAAAGAGAGTAGAGAGGTACGCTCACTTCTATGGTGAGGTAAGTTTGGGGTAGCTAATCCCTCTGCTGGTGTCCAGACGGTCAAACCCAAGTCGAGTGGGTCAGTCAGACGATCGGAATATAGGCGACCCGAAATGAACTTGTTTTTTGTTGATGTTTTCTTTGTACCCGTCTTTTTTTTCTTTTTATGTAATGCAAGAATGAATACATATATGCACAGACACTCATATATGTGTTTAATTGTTTAAGCATATGGGTATGGAAGTATTTGACATATTATTCAGTAATTCATAAGGCAAAAGAAAAATCAATACTAATCCATATGGAGATATTTATTTACAAAAAGTACAAATCCATTATTTTGAAAGCTTGAGTATTTTTGTTACATTTTGATCTATTAGATACAATTTTATTATTCAACACTCTCATTCTAAAAAACATGCGACATCTTACGAAAAATGTTATTTATATCCATAAGGAGCATTACATGTTTTTCAATAATGAATGATAATGTATTGCATCCCCTTTCCTGGCCTAAAGTATCATATCCATGATGAATATTGAACAGTTTTCCATTATTTTCAGCTTTTCATAAAAATTCCTTACTTGGCAATGTTAACTTATTTTGCTGTCTCTCATAACGCTAACCCAAGTGCCACTTTTATTCTCAACTTGCAGCCTAGAAATTGATACCTAGGAAATTTTAGAGGCCATGTATCCGCCAACATACCGAAGACCCTCTCTATCTGCAACATGTGACAAAGTACTTGTCCGTTCTTCAAATTCAAATCGTATGTATTGTCGTCTTCTGTGATAAATCTTTTCCTCCATGGAAGCAAACACCATGGCTGAGATAGAGAGCTCTTTTTCCAAATCCTTTTCTGCCACATCTTCACTCTTATCATGAGAAATGTATGATTCTTTACACATCGTGGCATCACTACATTGGTTAGGGTTATTGCAATTCCTTCCCATTATAGAAATGTCTTTACCGAGAAGATATGACTTAATTCTTCTCTTAAATGTAACCGGACAAGGATGATCGTTAGCAATGCCCATTTGTCTGATGCATCCAAACATATGCTCTAATCCATCCTGATTGAGTCTGTAGAAATTAATATGTATGATACATCATATTTAGCTTCACCATTTCATATAACAGGGGCAAAAGATTTGCACGAAATGATAATTCAGCCTTCTGAAAACTGATACAGGCTCACGTTTTTCGCACACTCTCATTGTTTTATAACGCTTTTCATTTCCTCAGAATTTTATTTTGTTGTGTCAGTTGCAACTTCATATGCATTTCTTTGTGCCTTTTTGTCATAGGAACTCTTAAATTGAATAAATCAAAACCATGCATCAGCAAGTTTGATAAAATCTCGAGTACTTTTCAATGTTTGCTCTCTAAAAGTCCTTGTTTTCCATAAAAGTCTATTGCTTTTGAAGTAGTTTCTGATAGAAGCTGAACGGCTTTCTTCACATTCATGCGTGCTGTTCCTTAACACATAAATTATTTTCAGTCAAGCGATAGGTGGGTGCGTAAATCACTTACCTCTTCTTGACAGTTTCTCGTACACATTCACTTTGAACAAAGCTTCCATCACTTAACTGGAAGCCATAATCAGAAAATTATTCCTTTATTAGTTTAATGAGATGAGGGGTCGGCAAATACATACACCTCTCTCTCGAATCATAAGGGATTTGAAAATGAAATGGTTTCTGTACTTATACCAATACTATTCCAAAGGCTGACATTTGTAGGGCCCATATCACTTACTATAGCTACCACTGGAAAACCAATACTCTCTACACTTACAATTAACTTGTATAATAAGTCTTTGAGTCATATTGGTGTTGAAATTGTAAAAACAAGCTGTTTCCATGCTTGTGTGAAGTCCTCAAATCATTACACACTGCACTCTAGATTGTGGATCAAATAATTCGTCTATTCCCCTATCGTAGGACAGATTTGAAAATTGTACATTCATCAAAAGACATAACACATAATCGTTTATATTCATTCATTGAATGACCCTTTTCTTTCAACATTTGAAGCACTGTTTAAAATGCCCGGTTCCGCGTCTATTTTTGATGACCAACGTTTTAAAGCACTCTCTGAAGGAAGAGGAATTCCACATTGTTTACGCAAATATTTATATGCTTTAGGACCTATATTCCTTAAAGTTATTGCTCGGCTTATATCAGACACTGACCAACGTTTCATGTATTTACCATTTATGATGCTTTCCATGAGATGGAGAAAAAAGTTGCCAGGAATGTCTTGCACGTAAAACGTCGTTATTTAATTTGTTAATATTATCCACTAACACTCTCTTTTTCTTTCTCCCACTGTTCTTTTTCTGAGATGAGATTATTTCTTTCCTGCATAACCTCTTCTAGTTGGCGCTGCATCCTCCAGTGTCTTTGTTTCATCTTGCTGATCTACGTCATCCAAATCTTGCACGAATGAAACATCTCCATTTTCAACATGAATTTCTTCACCACATACTGATCTATTTTCTTCAAATGATTCTTCAACTAATCGTTTCAGATTTCTTCTCTCTGCACGTGATTGTCGAAAATCTGTTTAGCTCATCAGTACCTAATATAAAGAAGAAATAATATTAGTTATGCCAAGTAATAAAAAAAATTCTTTTTTACGCTCTCTCTCTCTCTCTCTCTCTCTCTCTCTCTCTCTCTCTCTCTCTCTCTCTCTCTCTCTCTCATTTCATTTTATTTACTTTGAAAATATGTTCGATCATAATTTTTTCTTATTATAAGGCTATGAAATCTCTCTCTCTCTCTCTCTCTCTCTCTCTCTCTCTCTCTCTCTCTCTCTCTCTTCTTTACATGTATATATGTATAACCTATATTTATAACATTATATACAGTTATTTCAAGATTATACATATGGACTAATTACAGTAATATCATTAGAGATGGTTGATACTGACCTTTAGATTTAGGCAAGTGAAGAAGAAGAGTTGGAACTGCAAGTGACTTCAAAAGTCTCTTTGTAGGAGCACTGGTTACATTTGCTTGAAATTTGTTCTTGACTTTTAAATAAGCACTGTCCTCAAAATGTCTATACATATCCTACTGTTAGGATAATTGAATTTGTCTTTTCTACGACAAACATGAATCCACTTTGGTCTTGTTTCTGCATCTTTAGGAAGCAGAAAAAATGATATGCCTTCTTTCTTTCTACCATGAGAATTGCAACCAAAACACTGCACAAATAAATGGCATTTCTCGAAAATTACTCTATATAATAAAACGGTAACCCACTGGTGATTGGAAATGTACTGAAGAGAATTTGTATACCGCTATTGACAATAACACGAACAACTGATGTGAGTGAAGTCAATCACAGGAGTTTATAGTGACCCAGGTCACAAACCGACCTGTGGACACCAGACACCAGCGGCTTGGGATAATCCTCACCCCCACAAGTGAGCGCACCTCTCTACTCTCTTTACCTTGCTCACAGGCACGCTTCAATAATACCGCTTTACTACGCCATATGCTCAATATCAAGTCCCGCATTTCGGCGGCGTTGTAGACGCTCACGGCATTCAAAAATGGGACGTAAGTATGGTAGCCACAAAGATCAATATCCCTTGAGGCGAAACAAAAAAGTTCAGTTTTATGACGGCATCTGAGCGTTACGTAAAGCTGTTATTGGGGATTTTTCTCCTAAGAACAGCTGGGATAATTCTGACAGCAAATTGAGTGATTATCATATTTTCTCTCCTTTACATGGATACTAAGCCTTTAAGCATTCATTTTTTTCTTCTTGATATCACAACAAAAAAAGAGAGAAATACTGATTTCCATATTAGCTATAGTTATGCCAACACATGCCCCCATCTCAAACCGCTGTGACTATATTACAAATCGATGCCAAGATACGGCATCGGCCTCCAAGCCTATGTGGCCATATGAGCAAGGAATCGCGGGATATGAAAACGGATTGATAGCCTGTGTCCATATTACCAAAAGATTCCAAAATGTGAACACGACTTGAAAGCGTACTTGCTCATGCTAACAAGGGATTCCGAGACATGAAAGTGTCTTGAATGTTTGTAACCATATTACCTCGATTCCCAAACTACGAATACGGTTTGAAAAACACTAACAATATGAAAAAGGGATTCCGAAATAAGAAAATAGTTTGAAAGTCTGTGGCTGCTTTACCAATGAATTCCATGATATGAAAACAGTTTGAAAGTTTGTAATATCATATTACCTGGGATTCCAAGATATGAAAAAGCACTGACAGTTTGTAATATATTACCTAGGGTTCCAAGACATGAAAAAGGATGGACAGTTTGTAATATCATATTACATACGGTACCAAGATGTAAAAAAGGTTTGAAAGTCTGTATCGATATTACATAGGGTTCCAAGATTTACAGTAAAAGCGGCTTGAAATTCTGTGACCATTTCACAAATGGATTCAGAAATAATAAAAACAGTTTAAATGTCTGTAACAGCATCACCAATGGATTACAAGATATGAAAACAGTTTGAAAGTCTATGCAGTAATCATATTACACATGACTCGAAGATATTAAAATGGCTGGAAAGTCTGTGATTCTATTATAACGGATTCCGAAATTAGAAAACGGTTTGAAAGTCGTTGATTATAATACCCTAGGGGTTCTAAGTTGTGACAACGGCCTGAAAGAATGTGAATATATCACAAAAAGATTTAGGCATTTGAAAAATACCTTATAGTGTCACGATAATTTCAGCAGTAAATGTAACTGAAATACTTTATCGGCTTGAGAAGAAATCAGTTTTGCCATAGAAAATCTGCAAAGTTCAACAGCCAGTGCTTCTGCAAAGTTACCGCACATCGATGAAAATATGCAAATCATTTCCATATCAGGACGGTATTCGATTTGCTCTTCACATAGTTGCGTTCAGTATCCTTGAAAATGGACCGTAAGGATCCGAATTAAGCCATAAGATACGCTACTAAAATATACTTCATTAAAGAATCTAAGATTCTGAAAACTAAGCAGAAACACAAAATACGTCGAATTGAATCGAATATAGGATTTAGGCCAAGGGCCAAGCACTGGGACCTATGAGGTCATTCAGCGCTGAAACGGAAATTGACAGTAAAAGGTTTGAAAGGTGTAACAGGAGGAAAACCTCGCAGTTGCACTATGAATCAATTGTTAGGAGAGGGTGCAAAGTAAGAGGGAGGAAAGAGAATATGAAAGGAGGTACAGTAAACGGAACGAAAGGGGCTGTAGCTAGGGGCCGAAGGCACGCTGCAAAGAACCTTAAGTAACGCCTACAGTACAACGCATGAGGTGCCCTGATGGCACTACCCCGCTACGCTGAAGACTGTCGTACATTGTTTGACAGTACAGCAACGATTACCTCCACCATCGAAGTTGCGTGTTCATTCGCGTTTGTTTCTTTGTTTTTTGTGCGTGTCTATCTGTCCACAAGACATATCCAGAAGTTATTCACGGATTCCAATGAAGTACTGTGGAAAAAATGAGCTGTTGACCAAGGAAAATCTCATTAAATTATGGGATGGACCCGGATGTAGGTAGTGACAAAAGGAAGCTTATTATGGTCGTGGATAGAGGTGCAAGCTCACAAAGCTTTTATAGTAACTTCAAATCAAACTGAATTGGATACACAGCAGTTACAAATGATAAATAAAGCACACCTCTATAGTATTAAAAACAGTTGAAAAATAAAAGAAATAATCTGCTCCTCCATGCTAATCAAATCAGGAGATTAACTTGAAAAATAATCACCCCCAAAAAAACAAAAGTACTCGGGAGTTAAGTCCCAGTGGTGCGAATTACCACAAAGTTGATTTTGTTAGAAAACTAAAGCCCTAAGATGAACTCCCAAAGCGATGGATTCGACAAACTTCTCTGAATTTTCATTTTTGAAAATGAATTTTGTGGAGGTGATGTCGAGATGCAAATCCTTAGTCATTTTCACTGTTTACCTCGTGAAATACAATTGTTATGGCCGCGCAGATCTGGTACTGACTTGGAAGGACGAAAACAGATTAGGAGGGAATCCTAATCCTTCATACAGAAGTGGCCAGACGTTTTATCTAGAGCTATTTTTGCCGTAAGTTACCTGATGGGAGGAATTTAAAAGGCTTCCACTTGGATACTTCAAAAGTCAGTCGCAAACACAAAAACAAGTAAAAAATGCGCCGAAGTTTCTTAGCGCAATCGAATTTTCTGTATAGCGCTTAATGTTGTATAAAACTCTCAGCCACGGCCCATGAAACTCTCAGCCGCGGCCAATGAAACTTCAGCCACGGCCCGGTGGTGGCCTGTGTTATTGGCACCTATAGTGGTGCCAGACGCACAACCATGCCAACTTTAACCTTAATTAAAATCAAACTACTGAGGCTAGAGGGCTGCAATTTGACATGTTTGATGATTGGAGTGTGGGTGATCAACACACCAATTTGCAGCCCTCTAGCCTCAGTAGCTTTTACGATCTGAGGGCAGACAGAAAAAGTGCGGACGGACAGACAAATAGCCATCTCAATAGTTTTGTATTGCAGAAAACTAACAAGGGGAAAAGTAAACGAATTCATGATTGTTGCGGCGAAAAAGCATAAGAAACGAAATAAACTAATAAATTAAACAGTAAATGAATGACCGAGTTACAGAATTCATTAATCTTGAACGAATGAATGCGTGGAAGAACGAAGAATCATTCCCTTTTGACGTTTACTATAGAGAAGCCTCACAGAAACAATAATTCTTTACCTTCACAGGTATTTATAAGACCCTGTTCCAAATAATTTTCTTATACTTTTTCCATTTTATAGTGTCCCCAAATTTGACCTCAAGAAAGATTTATTTGCATTAGATAACGCAATGCTATAAGCTTGGCTTGAACAATAATAGTAGTAGTAGTAGTAGTAGTAGTAGTAGTAGTAACGATGTTGTTTATGTCTCTTAAAAACAATTGGTGCCATTGTCAGCATTAAGGATGGCGATGATGGATCACAGACCTCAAGTTCATAATAAAGAAAAGAAAAGAGAGAGAGAGGTTAGAGCCACACAGCAGGTTTCAGCTCAAATTAAAACGACTAAGACCCAGTTTTTGCGTTAAAACTACTGAATTGCAATTCCATCTTACAGCGAAAGCAATACACATTTCCTTAGCGCATTACTTTTCGTCGCGTTTGCATCGAGCATAAAGAATCGG
This sequence comes from Macrobrachium rosenbergii, assembly GCF_040412425.1. Taxonomy (NCBI): domain Eukaryota; kingdom Metazoa; phylum Arthropoda; class Malacostraca; order Decapoda; family Palaemonidae; genus Macrobrachium; species Macrobrachium rosenbergii. Next base: position 66,476,186 of record NC_089742.1, on the reverse strand, counting down.
AACGCACATTATAAATCCCCCTTAGACGATTTTGTGTTGATAAACGAAACCTGGATTGTTGTGCGTGCGTCTCATTTAATTTTAATGAAAACATTTATCATTGCACCTCTTGATTAAGCACATCTTCCCCATTCTCTCTCTCTCTCTCTCTCTCTCTCTCTCTCTCTCTCTCTCTCTCTCTCTCTCTCTCAGAAAGACATCTTTAACATGAGCGTTCTTAGAATAGTAAAATGTAAGCTGAAGATCCATCTCCAAGTATAAATGAATTTCCCAAAGGAATCAACACGAAAGACGCGAGAAGAAGAAAAGAGAGAGAGAGAGAGAGAGAGAGAGAGAGAGAGAGAGAGAGAGAGAGGAACGGGTAATCCGGACAAGTGGATGCTGCTGCTAATTGCAGGTGTTTCATCATCTAGGCATCACAGGCGATGCTTAGTATGGGGGGCGGGACTTGACTTTCCTCCTTCCAGCGGTCGTTTGTGGTTAGGCGTCTTCTAGAGTGTTTAGTTAGATAAAAGATTCACTCCAGTAACAATTTCCTTTTAATAAGTCATTTGGAGATATGTAAATGACTATAGCAAAAGAGACAGGCACCAACAAACACACCGAGGTCAGGGAGATTGTCAGGCGACTCAAGTGATACTCGAGTCGCAGTGTTTCACAGTTTTTGGTAAATAACTTAAATAGTAACGTATATAAATGGTAAAAGTTTGTGAAAAAGAATGAGGCCAAACTCTTATTTACATTTCTTTACAAAACGTACATAGTACAGTATATCAATACGCTCACGTACACACACACTCATTATCATATATATATATAATATATATATATATATATATATATATATATATATATATATATATATATATATATATATATATATGGTTCTATATTCATATATGCTAGACACATCTCATCTCTTTCACAACCCCCGTCTTCCAGCGTAAGTAAGGGGATATGAATTTAGCTTGAGACTTGAAGCAGCTGGAGCGTCTGACGCCAGGGAAAGATGTCACGTTCCTCGCTAATCGTCTTTGTTTCCGTCAGGAGGGTCTTGTATATCGTGCTTCGTGTAGCACTCCATGTAAGTCCATTTTTTCCCTCTTTGTAGGATTTAACCTTTCTGAAAACAAGCTCTCCACAGGAACAGCAAAAGAGAGAGTTTGTTGCCCTCAAAATAAATTTGATGGAGATTGAACACAGCTTATTACGGTCTCCTCCGGCAACGGATTACTGGCTATGAATTCACTTTGTATTTTGCTCGGGCGCTCTTAAAGCTGAATTCCATCTAATGGCATTAACGTCTTTGTGTAACGGCTTATTCCTCCAAACCAACTTTCTCTCTCTCTCTCTCTCTCTCTCTCTCTGAGTTTACGGCCGTTTTCATACTTTGAATATCTTACTATTCAATTGTACATATTGTCTGGTTACTGATTTCTACGAAAATTGTCGTATAGGCACAAGCTGAGCTTTAGAACGTACAGAACGCACCTACGTCGTAATTATAAACAACTATATACAAACTGATATACGCCGGTCCTCGTTCCTTGCAGAAACAGAGAAGTATGTTTGTTGGGTAACAACGTTTATGTAGCACAACTAACTTATGCGAAAGACAGCTGGATCATATTGGCCAGTGGGGAAAAATTTAGCTGGGTCTTGCAGTTTCACTGCCAGCCTCCTGAAATGTTCCGACAAAGAAGATGGTAAGATTTCCTGTGCAAATGTCAAAGCGACGAGCAACCTGATGACCTTGTCTAACCCAGACCTAATGGAAAAAGGGGTGCCCTACCCATCTCTTGGAGAGGTGGAGGATTACAGTCAGAGAAGAAAAGAGTATCACAGATTCATTTTTTGTGACCATTCTATCCTTTCCTCAGGGATAGAATAGTGGTGGTCAAACTGGGATCTATTCTTCTGCTACCTGGCGCCTCTTTTCATCAGTGATTTTCAAATACACTTGATTCTACCGTTTTTATATTCATATGACGTTGATTCATATCGTTATGACTTACATGGAAGCAGTTCTCACCTTCAGAATTCTCACGGTATCGTTCTCACTTTCAAAATTCTCTTGGTATCGTTTTCACTTTCAGAATTCTCATGGTGTCGTTCTCACCTTCAGAATTCTCATGGTATTGTTCTCACTTTCAGAATTCTCATGGTATCGTTCTCACCTTCAGAATTCTCACAAAATTTTTTAACCTTCAGAATTCTCATGGTATCTTTCTCACTTTCAGATTTCTCTTGTTATCGTTTTCACCTTCAGAATTCTCATGGTATCGTTCTCACTTTCAGATTTCTCTTGGTATCGTTTTCACTTTCAGAATTCTCATGGTGTCGTTCTCATCTTCAGAATTCTCATGGCATCATTCTCACCTTCAGAATTCTCATGATATCGTTCTCATCTTCAGAATTCTCTTGGTACGTTTTCGCCTTCAGAATTCTCATGGTATCGTTCTCACTTTCAGAATTCTCTTGGTATTGTTTTCACTTTCAGAATTCTCATGGTGTCGTTCTCACCTTCAGAATTCTCATGATATCGTTCTCACCTTCAGAATTCTCATGGTATCGTTCTCACCTTCAGAATTCTCATGGTATCGTTCTCACTTTCAGAATTCTCATGGTATCTTTCTCAATTCTCATAGTGTCGTCTTCACCTTCAGAATTCTCATAGTATCGTTTTCACCTTCAGAATTCTGTTGGTATAGTTTTCACCTTCAGAATTCTCATAGTATCGTTTTCACCTTCAGAATTCTCACGGTATTGTTTTCACCTTCAGAATTCTCATGATGTCGTTCTCGCCTTCAGAATTCTCATGGAATCGTTCTCACTTTCAGAATTCTCTTGGTATCGTTTTCATTTTCAGAATTCTCATGGTGTTGTTCTTACTTTCAGAATTCTTATGGTATTGTTTTCACCTTTAGAATTCTCAAGGTGTTCTCACCTACAGAATTCTCTTGGTATCGTTTTCACCTTCAGAATTCTCATGGTGTCGTTCTCACCTTCAGAATTCTCATGGTGTCGTTCTCACCTTCAGAATTCTCATGGTGTCGTTCTCACCTTCAGAATTCTCATGGTATCATTTTCACCTTCAGAATTCTCATGGTATCATTTTCACCTTCAGAATTCTCATGGTATCATTTTCACCTTCAGAATTCTCATGGTATCATTTTCACCTTTAGAATTCTCATGGTATCATTTTCACCTTCAGAATTCTCATGGTATCATTTTCACCTTCAGAATTCTCATGGTGTCGTTCTCACTGTCAGAATTCTAATGGTATCGTTTTCGCCTTCAGAATTCTCAGGGTATCGTTTTCACCTTCAGAATTCTCATGGTATAATTTTCACTTCAGAATTCTCATGGTGTCGTTCTCACTTTCAGAATTCTCATGGTATCGTTTTCACCTTCAGAATTCTCAGGGTATCGTTTTTACCTTCAGAATTCTCAGGGTATCATTTTCACCTTCAGAATTCTCAGGGTATCGTTTTCACCTTCAGAATTCTCAGGGTATCATTTTCACCTTCAGAATTCTCAGGGTATCATTTTCACCTTCAAATTCTCATTGTTTTCACCTTCAGAATTCTCAGGGTATCATTTTCGCCTTCAGAATTCTCAGGGATATCATTTTCACCTTCAGAATTCTCAGGGTATCATTTTCACCTTCAGAATTCTCAGGGTATCATTTTCACCTTCAGAATTCTCAGGGTATCATTTTCACCTTCAGAATTCTCAGGGTATCATTTTCACCTTCAGAATTCTCAGGGTATCATTTTCACCTTCAGAATTCTCACGATATCATTTTCACCTTCAGAATTCTCATGGTGTCGTTCTCACTTTCAGAATTCTCATGGTATTTTCATCTTCAGAAATCTCATGGTGTCATTCTCACTTTCAGAATTCTCATGGTAACGTTTTCACCTTCCGAATTCTCATGGTGTCGTTCCCACCTTCAGAATTCTCTTGGCACCGTTTTCACCCTCAGAATTCTCATGGTGTCGTTCTCACTTTTAGAATTCTCTTGGTATCGTTTCCAATTTCCGAATTTCCATGGTGTCGTTCTCACCTTCAGAATTCTCTTCGTATCGTTTTCACCCTCAAAATTCTCATGGTGTCGTTCTCACTTTCAGAATTCTCTTGGTACCGTTTTCACCTTCCGAATTCTCATGGTGTCGTTGTCACTTTCAGAATTCTCATGGTATCGTTTCCACCTTCTGAATTCTCATGTTGTTGTTCTCACTTTCAAAATTTTCATGACACTGGTTCTCTTCTCCAGATTTTGTATATTAGTAATAATTCTCATTTCCACAATTTTCACGGGAGAACTTTCATTTGCAATTTTTTCATGTTAGTGACTCTCATCTTTAGTAGTCACCTTGCTGATTTTGATTCTCATCTATAGTGGTCACCTTGCTGATTTTCATCTCCAGAGAACTTTCATGTTGGTGATTTTCATCCCCAGAGTTTTCATAGTGCTGATCATCTTACGCTTTTAAGGCATCGATTCTCATTTCCAGAACGCTTCCTGTGGCGAATTTCCTTTCCTCAGTTTTCACATCAATATTCATTTAAAACTGTCGAGTCTTCTGCGGTTCTTGTCATTATCTCAAAAATGGACGCACAAAAATAAAAAGTCCAAAATTTTAGAAATAACTAAAACGCTGTCCTACGTTTAAAGAAAATAAACTTCTTCAGCGTTTTATAAATAAGAAAGACACTGGCCAACGTTTTAGAAATAAGACGAAACGCTGGTCAGCGTTTCAGAAATAAAAATACCACTGCTCAAATGTTTAGAAATAAAATATAATATCAATTCATCCCCGGAACTTAGACTATTTCCGGCGCTGAAAAATATAACATGTCTTTCCTCAAGAGAAAAAAGCATATCAGTAAATACATACCGAATCTAACACTTAAATCAAGTACACTATGGAAGAATGATTTTCCGCTTTTCATCTTCGCCTCCGCTTTCCCTACAATGACAATGGGCTAACCAAATTTCGGCAGGGCGAAATTGGGGGCCATCTTTTTGAAAAGAATATGACCGTCATATCTAATATCAAAAGAATGTGCCGGAGGAAAAAGAAGAAAGGAAAAGAAGAAGATGAGTAATGTTTCTCGTAAAAGCTCCCTATGGGGACCCGGCGCCTCTTCTGTAATCTATTCCTAAGAGCCGAAGAGAATGAGTTGAAAGAGACAGGGGAAAGCAAAAAAAATAAAAAAGTCCCAAGAAGCCTTTGGTATTCTATAAAACTCGTCTGCATCAAAAGAACGAAAAAATTGATATTCCGATACAAAGAATAGGTCACTACGATAATATATAGATATTCAGCACCACAGCTTTTTCTGTCTAGCTCGTTTCTTTTTGTGCAATTTATAGATCTGGAATTGTCAATTATCAGGGCTCTCTATGCATGAATGTGTGGATAAGAACAAACACGCAATATACATAATATTATATATATGTGTGTGTGTACGTATGTGTATATATATGTGTGTGTGTGTGTGTGTGTGTGTAGAATCTACTGGTCACTTTTTACCAGATACACATGTAATTGTAATAGCCACAATGCCCTCTTAACTTCTCGAATTCTTCTCGCATTTTTGGATACGCTTGTCACTACAAAGCCTTAAGATCCAGGTGCAAGAAATATGAAGTGTGTGTGTATGTATTATATATATATATATATATATATATATATATATATATATATATATATATATAAATATATAAATATATATATATATATATATATATATATATATATATATATATATATATATATATATATATATATATATATATATATATGCGTGTATAAATATATAAAAAGGTAGATCGCCTCCCCTAGAGAGCATCAGGGATAGAATAAAAGAACGACGAATAGTCCGGACAACATTTTCATTCTATAGGGACCCAGTGGAGTGTTTTGTACATCGTTTAATCAAGGCCACCGAAAACAGATCTATCTTTGAGCGGTTTCTGTATAATGCTGTATGGGCCGCGGCCCATGAAACTTTAACCAAGGCCCGGTGGTGGCCTATCCTATAACGTTGCCAGATGCACGATTATGGCTAACTTTAACCTTAAATAAAATAAAAATTATTGAGGCTAGGGAGCTGCAATTTGGTATGTTTGATGATTGGCAGGTGGATGATCAACATACCAATTTGTAGCCCTCTAGCCTCAGTAGTTTTTAAGATCCGAGGGCGGACAGAACAAAGTGCGGACGGACAGGCAAAGCCAGCACATTAGTTTCCTTTTGCAGAAAACTAAAATAGAGAAATTTTATTCAATAAATTATTTACTAAAGATTATAACAAATCGCGAACTACATACATTTACATCTAGAATACACCTCTTTCAATATTGCAGAAATTCTTCATGAAATACTTAAATATTTTGTCTTTTAAAATGATTTTAATATGTCTTTGGGTACCAAAAAGGAGTTCTCATTTTTATAAAAGCTATCGTGCCACCTGTGACTGGGGTATAAGAATACTACCACCGTAGTCTTGCATGTCGTAAAAGGCGTCGAGAGGTATAACTGCTGCCTTGTTAATAGACTTTTTTTGTCAAAGACTAGACGGCCGCCCGCCAACAGGCGGCCCCCCACCCTCTTCCCCGCAGATAACTGTGGTTGACAACTGCAAGGGCATGCGGTTGTAAAAAACCTTAGTCACCCTTTTTACCATGAAATACTTGGAGAAAACGCACCAAGGCAACCGACCCCTTAGGTTTGGGATAGCTGTGATGATGATGGAAAGTTTATAAAAGCTTTTACAAAACAAATTACTTAAAAAGAGAATGTACTGTACATTACGGTTTTAAAATATTAACATTTAGAAACTAATCAAAACAAGGAAACCATCATATCTGCAAGTAAACAGAACCCAGTGACTCCGAGAGAGCAAAAACCAGCAATCAAGAATTGGAAGTAACGGCTCAAGCAATGTTGTTGGGGTTGGGGGGTCTATAGGATAATTTACTGTTGAGTTTAGGTAAAAATTGCTCAACCAAAAGGACACTAATATCCACAAACAGGAGTTATCTATCCGCAGATTGTGCAGTAATGTTAAACTTCTTATATAAGAAATTGTATTTTTACACTTTGATGTCTGCTCTCTGATTTTGAGAATTCCTCTTTTAATTTTTAATCAGTGTCATCTTGTTCTAGAACTAATTCCCCGATGAGAAAGAGAACCTTCAGTAATCTCTTTTAGGACCCAAGTAACTTCTGAGATTACATCTCAAATAAGTAAACAAGCTACAGAGAAACGCATTACAAGAGGGAGTCAATCATTATATTTAAGCATAGATCCGTTTATAAACATTAGTTTGAGGTCTAGACGGGAAACTGCTCAAAATGAGTTTCCTTATAACTTTATATTTCTATCTCTGTTTCTGAACGGTAATAAGCCATTAAAGGTTATTTCTGGCAGGGCTGAAACCTAAGCTTTGGATGGTATTACCTAAAATTGCTTAAGCCAGTATTTCCAAATTTTCCTTGCTTGTAATAGAGAGAAATGATTCCTTGAAACAGGGTGAAAGAAGAATATGCCACACAGCTGATCAAGTTTCAGATCAATGAGATGTAAAGTATGTCACACAGCATCAGAGGTTAAAAATTTAGTTCAGTGAAGTGAGCAGAATTTCACGGAACTGCAAATCATATCAGCTCAGTTCAATCGATGAGAACTACGAATGCTTGAAATTTCAAAGCCTTTAAGCCTAAAAGCGAGACGTTGACTGAGAAATTCAACACTGAAAACAAGAGTATACTGCAGATTATAAAACGAAAACGCTGACTTGTAAAACTGAGCTACCTTATGTACCCTCTCATATTCTTTGGTAAGACCATCTTAAATACTATCTTATGTCCTACTGAGACAACGACATGGCTTAAGAGATAAAAAAAAATCTGACATTTTTGACACAGTTAAGTGTGCATCCTAGACACAAAAAAAAATCAACTTACATTTGTAAACAGCCATAGGTACCCTTTGTTGTGACTGCAAAGAAGTCTATGCGTTAAAAAGGAAATAAAGTACCAGAGCAACTCTGAAATTTCTGATGAATATAGATTTTCACACACAACCCAACACCCGAAGCAACGCAATTGCTCATATCAAAACGTCTTTTGCTAATCCTAAAGAAATCCGCTATAGAAGCAAACGGCTGTGAGTCCGTCTCAGAAGTTAGCTTATCCTAAATAACAAATCTCCCAGGAAATATGTTAATGAAGGTAAATACCTAATTCCCATATTCCACTATTCTTGCAGATCATGGCTTATGCAGTGATCTTCCTGGTGTCTCTCTTCGGGAACTTCCTGGTCATCCTGGTGGTGCACTACAACGCCCACATGCGTACTTCCACCAACCAGTACCTGGTCAACCTGGCCGCGGCTGATCTCCTGGTGACCCTGGTGTGCATGTGGATCCACATCGTTCGTCACCTCTCGTATCCCAACTACATCCTGCCAGAACTCGTCTGCAGGCTGGACGGCTTCGTGCAAGGTAAGTGCATTATGAGAAAGCTTCATTATTAAGCTTTTAAATAAATTTTGACGCACTGAAATTTCATCCAAACCTAACCCTAAATTTACTTATAATGCAGTAATGCGTCGTTTTATTCATTTTTAACTTATTTTGAGGAGTCTGTTTAAACGTATTTCGTTTTCTTAACATACATCAATGCAGTGCAAGTTTAACAGCAGGAACAAGAATCTGGCAAGCAACAGCCAGACATTGACTGAGAGGGTGAATGACGCGTTTGTTGATGTGAACGTTTCAATTAGAAACGACTGACTGATAACTATATCTATAACCTATATACACATATATATATATATATATATATATATATATATATATATATATATATATATATATAAATACATATATATATATATATATATAAATACATATATATATATATATATATATATATATATATGTGTGTGTGTATAAATGTAATATATATATAATATATATACTGTATATATATATATATATATATATATATATATATATATATATATATATATATATATATATATATATATATATATATGCTATATATATGTTTGTGTGCCTCGTGGCATACAATGCCTCCATGAAATGAAATTCGACTACTCATGTCTTTCCTGTGTTTTATCTTCCACAACTCTCCACTCATCTCCAGACTCCCTTATCACAGCTCTTGTCCAAGTAGGCCTGGGTCTTCCAATTCTTCTGGTGCCACCTGGCTTGTGCAAAAACATCCAAGATATCTCTATTTCCCTCTCATACTTATTCTGCCTACATAAGGAACTTTCATCATTTCCTGAATGGTATCATTTTTAACTCTGTGCCGCCATCTGATTTCAAATGTTCTCTAATGTTCTTCTTAAAGCTTCTCAAATCGACAAAACCTTTTAGATATAGTTCCATTATCAAACCATGATTCATGTCCGTATAGCAATGCAGATCGTGCCAAACGACTGTATCAATTTACATTGTTCCTAATATATATACTGTATATATATATATATATATATATATATATATATATATATATATATATATATATACTGTATGTTTGTACATACATGTGTGTGTCTGTGTGTGTCTGTGTGTGTGTGTGTGTGTGTAACGCTAGGAGGAAAAGATGTGTTAGTGAAAAATAATGTCCCATACAAACACAACACACACACACATATATACATATACATATATACACATATATATATATATATATATATATATATATATATATATATATATATATATAATAATATTATATATATATATATATATATATATATATATATATATATATATATATATATAATATGTGTCTCTGGGGCCAGTACTTGTCACTCAAACGCCTTTTCCTCTTGGCGTTACATAAAATAAACACCGAAGCAGAAACAAACGATAGAGCAAGGAAGCATCTCTGCATTAAATGATAAAGCGTAAGGTCACGACATTTTGCGCACGTGAGTGCGCGCGCTAGCAACCAAAGAGACCAGGCTCCAATTGCTCCTGCTCAAGTACCAGTTGATGCATATCAGTTTTAAGATGCTGTGTTTGGGAGATGTTTGGACGGTGTTTGGTAGCGTGGCTGGTGTTTGGCTTCTGATAAATGGAGCTTTTTAACATTTGTGTTTTCTTTTAGACGTCTAAAAGAGGAGGCGTGCATTCGTCTGGTTTCATTCCAGTCTGATACAACGTTTCACACATTGAGCCGTTCGCCAATACGCAACTGGCTAAACTTTGTGGGAAAAAAGTAGTACTGAGAACGTATGGACGTATTTATTTTGGAAGTGACTTTTTCATTTATATAAGATTCGGTGAAATATTTGGTTTGCAGTCTAATGCTCATTGTGAAGTATTCACAGAAATACTGAACATAATCTGTAGCATTGTTAATTTCAAATAATTCTGTTGGTGTTATTTTAATAAAAGCTTCACCGTGGTGGCAAATTACAACGATTTCATATAAAAGGTTCGTTGAAGTCCTTGCTTTTCAAGAGACAATTGATCTAATGCCGATGTATCTTCAGGAAGAAGCTTTTCAAATCGATGTGAATTCTTATTACTATCAATGTTGCAAATAGACAACACGCAACTGAATGTTGCAATAGATAATACCTAACTGAAGTGACCAGCGTGAATACATCAAAATATCTAAAGGTGCTTCAAATTGTTAATACAAATACGAAGACATATTCTCGGTGAAATGATTAAGTTAATACTTCATTACCGTAATGTAACAGTCGTTAATTAACTTTCCAAATAAAATACACCAAACATTGGGAGCAATTGAAGTCAATCATTTCTGTCACTGCGAGGTAACAAGATGCAATTGATATATGACTGCGGCTAATGTGTGTGTATGTTTTTTTGTAAATTTATTGAAATTTTCGAAAGACTTCCGACAAAGAAATAACGTTCACTGTTTAGTATGTCTGAACAAGTCTTTCTAGCAGCATGACTGCATTTTGAACTAATGGACTAAATTTTGCGAAATTTTGTGAAAAGATACCAGGAGTTTTCCATCAGTATCGCCCCCCTAATCTTAACGCTTATTTCCTCATTTTTCCTCTTTATTTATTAGCTCCTTCTTAATTATCTTACTGTTTCGTATTTATTCATATAAGGACAATCCATTCCGTGAAAGCTTGTTTAGCAAGTCAGTGGCCTTCAAGGCTTGTGCCATGAGCAATTGTGCATGTTTTGATTAATAATAATAATAATAATAATAATAATAATAATAATAATAATAATAATAATGTAGGTTTCACAAACTCGTACCACGCTTCCTCCCACGTACAAGCACCCGGACTCTGTACAGACAATTAATCTGTCTCGGTGAAGTTTTGACTGGCTGAAGGGGCATCTGCTCTTCTTCAAATTTCCCCAGCGCCAAATACTCAATGTCTTTCTTTTTCTGTACCTTTAAAAAAAAACATGAAACCAACACCACTATTATTAATAAAGCTGAAGCTTTATTCACTGACATCATCATTACTACATTAATGGTAAGTATTGGGAGACTAGTTCACTGAAATAGAATAGAATAGGACTTAGGCCAAAGGCCAAGCGCTGGGTCCTACGAGGTCATTCAGCGCTGAAACGGAAACTGACAGTAAAAGGTTTGAATGGTGTAACAGGAGGAAAACCTCGCAGTTGCACTATGAATTAATATTACTGTTAGGAGATGGTGGAAAGAAAGATAGAAGGGAATATGAACGGAGGTACAGTAAAAGGAATAAAAGGGGGTTCAGCTAGGGACCGAAGGGACGCTGCAAAGAACCTTAAGTAATACCTACAGTGCACCACGTGAGATGCACTGACGGCACTGTCCCCCTACGGGGTAGTTCACTGGAGTATCAGAAAATGATAACCTTTATTTTTTTTTTTAATCGATGCGAGTTCTCGTGAGGCAAAGGTAAATGGTACAATATGTGAAAATGATCGACGAAGTGATGATGAACAGCTACTAATGCCACTAATAATAATGCTAAGTCACCTTTCCCTTGGGGATATGAACTGCTGATCACTGAAGCAACAACCAAACTATTCATTCAGCTAAAGTAGGTATAAGAGAGAGGTACCATATATACAACTGCATATGCGTGGGGTCATAGCGGTTATCAGTGTGCCCTAACTATGGTTTCACCCGCTCCCTGACCCACAGGCAGGGAATGGGTGTGATTAATCTTTACCCCCCAAAAGCCGAGGGCTGATGTACCAAGACCACCGAGAGAGAAGGCCTGTTGGATTTGACGTCACGAGGATGTACTGACTGTATACAACCAATACGCCAGAAACTAGATGTTAATAGTAACCTACTCCTTGGGAATTTGACTTGCCAATCACTTGAGTAGCAAGCTGCATTGTGCAAAAAAAGGAGACAGACCCGTCATATAATTACATGTGCCTGGGGGTACCAATATAGCTAATTTTAACTGCGGCTTCATTCACCTCCCAACTTGCTGCTTCCAGTGGTCGACGGTTCAAATCACCGCGGAGGTGGTTACTGTTCGCATCTACTTCCGAGCTACATTGCCAGCTTATAACGAGGACATCACCGTGGTTGAGTGGGTGCTGGTCTACTAAATTAAGGGTTGGGTTTGGTTAGTTTGGATCAAGACAACTTCACGCAAGCATGAAAATGCACAATAGCAGCCTATAAGAAAAACTGAGATACTACTGTGGATAACAGGCCCAACATAAGGTCACTGACCTGACTGGTCAGCTGCCTGTTTTTCTAAGCCAGTCTTGCTTCATAAAGGTTATGATCTCCTCAAGGCTGGAGGGGGCTTTGACAATCTTGCTGGGATCGTTACTAGAGCGACCAGTCACCTGGTGGACTTTGGTCCCACAGTGAGCCATCTTTCAGTCAAGTTGTTAGTGACTGCCCTGTCCCAGAGACTTTTTCCGTTAAGTGTTCGAAGATTTATTGGTAGGATGCCTAACTTGAGTAACGTTCAGAGAAGGTTTGTTTTACTGTCATTATCTGCAGCGCCTCTAAGAGCCTGAGTCGACGGCTGTCTGAGTTACTGTCCAAGATGCTGATGGTCGAAACATGGTCGAGACAAAAAAATGTCGTGTGAAATTATCATGAAAATGAAGAGACAAACTGTAAAGTTATGATCACCGAGGCATCAGTTGCATAGTACGAAATACGTCTGCAAGAGGGTTTCCTACCAAAATATAATATTAATAAAAAGGAAGAGGAGGAGGAAAAGCCCTCTGGCTACTCAAAATTAGACGAAACTTCAAATAATTCTAAGCATCCCATGAAATCATCACAGATAAGAGCAAAATCCATTAAGAAATGAACCCACTTTAATTAGAGAGTGAAAATGAAAGTATTGATGGCTTGAAGAAAGATCAATGGCTGGGAGCAGCCCCAGGGACCAAATAACTGCCATGCCTTAATGGACTTTCTTTGATTAAAATTCATCAATTCACTTACTGCTTTTAGATGTAGTTAGCCTGAAAATTATTTTTGTAAAGTAATTCAACAATATTATTTCTACTGATCCAAAAGTTACCTGATTGGAGACTGTCGTAAACAATAAAAAAACGCACTTAACTGCGTCTTCTTTTAGGTATAAATTCTAACATATGCACACACACATATATATATATATATATATATATATATAGATATATATATATATATATATATATATATATATATATATATATATATATATATATATATATATGTACATGTGTATATACATACACACACACATATATATATATATATATATATATATATATATATATATATATATATATATATATATATATATATATACATACACAAATACACACAAACACACATTATATATATATATATATATATATATATATATATATATATATATATATATATATATATATATCATATACATATCTATTATATATGTATATATATGACAGACAAAGTCCAGGAAGGAAAGAGAAACAATGAAGTGCTGCAAGGAAAGGACTAAATCGAAAGGCCTTGCAGCACTCCATTGTTCCTCTTTCACTAAATGAATTTTGTCTATTTATATAGTCATCACGTTCCACATATTCGTGATTCAGTTATTCATACAGACATACATACATACATATATATATATATATATATATATATATATATATATATATATATATATACTGTATATGCACGGTATATGAATGTATATGAAATAATATATGCATGTATATATATATATATATATATATATATATATATATATATATAATATATATATATATAAAATATATATATATATATATATATATATGTATAACTGAATCACGAATATGTGGAACGTGATGAATATATAAATAAAGACAAAATCAAGAAAAGGGGAAACAAAGGAGTGCTGAAAGGCCTTTCGACTTATAGTCCTTTACTTGCAGCACTCCATTGTTTCTCTTTCCTTCGAATGAATTTTATATATATATATATATATATATATATATATATATATATATATATATATATATATATATATATATATATATATCTTCTTCTTCGTTTTAACGTGCTTTTTCCCATTTTTATATGGGTAGGCACGATGTCTTCTTTTAGAAGGACTTATATATATATACAGTATATATATGCATATATATACATATATATGCCGTATATATTCACGAAGAATTAGAAGAGAAAATTAAGGAAAACGTCCCGTTCAAACTATAATTGCAAGGGTATAATGCCTGCTGTTGCCATTACAATAATAGAAAAGAAATTCTGAAAATCACATGTATCAGAGGGAAATTGTTGACGTTCTTATTGTACCCGATGTAATATTTTGAAATCTATGACAAAAAAAAACATCCTATGTTAAAGATGTGCAATAAACTGCCTGGAGGATGAATGTAATTCATTCTCTCTCTATCTCTCTCTCTCTCTCTCTCTCTCTCTCTCTCTCTCTCTCTCTCTCTCTCTCTCTCTCTCTCTCTCTCTCTCTCTCTCTCTCCTGCAGTTCATTTCCATGTAATGAATATCCAAGGAAGGACTCCAATTGCAAGAAGAAGAATGCAGAGGAGTGATAAAGCCTTCGGACTTCAAAGGCATGCCATCATTGCACTTCTGTGCATCAATCGCGCCTCTTTGTTGTCAAATTTTCTTCACTTTATTAATGGCACAGAAGACGGAGTGAGTGGCAATTAGATTTCTCGGCGCAATGTCAGTGCATTATACTGACAAAGGATTCAATATAACATTACAGCTGAATTTGAATAATTTGTCTAAGGGAGGTTTTGTCGATGCATCCGCCTTTCGTCTTGTCACTCGACAATGGGATAACCTTGTTGACGCCTCAGAGGTTTCTACAGAACTTACAAGACATGGGGGAAAGTTGGAATATAAATTTATTATAACAGTGCAAAGACAAAACCAAGCGGCCTTGGAATGCCAGAGATTAATTACGTTTCAGCATGTTATTGTAAACTGCTGGCTAGTAAATCCCTAGATGGATTGCCTGAGACGTTAGCCTGCAAGCCGGGAAATCTTAGGGAAGCTTTTGGTGAAGGAACTTTGTGCAAAATCCACTGGCAGGTGTGTCCCAGACCAAAATGAGACTAACAGATGGTGTTGGGTTCCAATTATCCAGCTTATAAAAAAAATCTCCATTCTTGTGATGGCAATGTTAGTATGTCTAAAATCAAAACAGAATTGAGGAATTCAGTTTTTGCACAAAAATTAAAATTTTCTAATAGTTAGTTGGCGATTTATAATGCTGACGGTAATAATGCATAAATGTGGAATGCGTGACTGGAGCAAACACGTCATCCCGAAAGCCAGGAAGTAGAAAGTTATACATTAGTCAGAAGCGGCTGCTCCATTCTTTACTTTAACGGTTTTCTTTCTTAACGCCCTTCCTTCTTCAGCTTCATTATTCTAACTCTTCCTTATCCACTAACACTAAGTACAATTAACCATCTGCCAAACCAAAAGAAAGGTAATGCATAAAACAACACGTACGTGAACAGGGTACGATTAAAGTTTTTTAGCTGATATAAAAAGAAATTAAAAAAGGAAATAACGCAAATTTTGTTCACTGGATTATAGAAAGAAAATTTTTTCCAGTATAGTTATTGATGCTGTGATATTTAGCGTGCTTTTATGGTTTACATAAGTACATCAATTAATTGCTATTTCGAATGAAGAAAATTATGCCAGTCTACTGAACAGGATTTGTTATAAATGCTCTTTTCATCATCATCATCTTTCCTCACGCAGACCTATTCAAATCTTTTACTTTTCAAAATGCAGCTCCTTCGTTTGCTGACTAAACTATTAAGAACTATTCAAGAACTAAAGAGGCAAAAGCCATTCCATATCTTTCCTGAAGAATATAGCAACCTAGTGACAATGAGATAACATCCCTGAGAAAAGTTGGGTGAATACACAGAATAACTTTCCCCTAAAACTATTTTTCTCACAGAGTTCACAAAGTGTGATAAGAATAAGAGAGCGAAACTTTGTAAGGTTTTTTGCTCGTTATTGAAGACAAAAAGTTGTCCGATGGAAAGTCAGCAAACGTAACGCATTCACCCGAAGGTTCGCATGGATCACTCCAGTTGTTACTCACGATAGACTAATGAACAATTTTTAAACCACTTTTAACTATTAAAATCCACCTGTTGTCAAACTGAGACCTTTCCCAGAAATTAGGTACCGTAATGCTCTCCGTCGGTTTTGGGAGTGAGACGTAATGAACAAACACATGTACTGTACATACAAAATAAATACTTATATATTTGTGTTTATGTATACATATTTACGTATGTATGTATGTATGTATGAATATATATAAATATATACAGTGTGTGTATATGCACAGTATATATATATGTGTATATACATACACACACACACACAAAAGCATACACCATAGCCTGGAAAGCAACCTACGATCGAAGCAATTGAAACTTGTTTCGCTTCCGCGTGTTGAACTAAGGGGAACGATGTTACATGTTTATAACATTCTCTGTGTACATAGTCTCCCTTGCTACAATCTCATAGCAAACAATTCCAACAACGACTATACAAGAGGAATATTGTTCTAGCGATGCGGTCCATGATTCTACATCGAAGTGCTCTCTTTATTTAGTTTTCTGTAAAAGAAAACTATTGAGCCGGCTTTGCTTGTCCGTCCGCATTTTTCTGTCCACCCTCAGATCTTAAAAACTACTGTGGCTAGAGGGCTGCAAATTGGTATGTGATCATCCACCCTCCAATACCATACATACCAAATTATGGCCCTCTAACCTCAGTAGTTTTTTTATTTTATTCAAGGTTAAAGTTAGCCATAATCGTGCATCTGGCAACGATATAGGATAGGCCACCACCAGGCCGTGGTTAAAGTTTCATGGGTCGCGGTTCATACAGCAAACCGTGACCACCGAAAGATAGATCCATTTTCAGTGGCCTTGATTATACGCTGTACAGAAAATGCGACTGCGCTGAAGAAACTTCGTCGCATTTGTTACGCGTTATTTTAGTATGTTCACCTACACGGGGCATCAGAATTCTTCGTTACAAAATTTCGAACGTATTTTAATCAGATCCTAGAATAATGTTCAGTCTTAATTTCACAAAATTGTTAAAACGACCACAAAACATTCCGAAGCACAGATTATGATAATTATCTCCATTACCCTGCAACACGATTGAACAGAGAAGGTTTTGAAGTCTTATTTCCAATCGATAAAAATGTTTTACCGCGAAAGCAAAAGGCCCTCTGAATGTTATCGAGATCCGCTTTATTATCCCGCCCTTCAAAGAGACGTCAACTCGAAAAACTCCAGACGAGGGGAGATAAGAGACAAGATATGCGAAGAGAGCGCGTTCTCGTGGCATCCATTCCGAGCGATTACCATCAAATTACAAATGGACAAACACGTTTGAAGAAAAGCATTTAGGAGGAAGAGAAGGGATCCACAAATGGCGAGTGTGGGTCGGAAAGTAACGACACAGCTGGCCGGAGTCTAGCCGAGGGAAATTAATCACGTCCTAACACTGGCACCGTTTCCCAACTAACCCATCAGAGACGATCCCACCTAACCCCAGCATCAGACACGGTCCTCTCCCTCCCTACCCCTTCCCACACCACCATCACCACCATCACCACCACAAACGATATAAGTTATCCCGAGCTCGGCGATTGAGTAGGAATGTGCTCGATGTTTTTACAGATGGGCTATCAATGGACACGTTTGCAAAGATTGTGAAATGAGAGAGAGAGAGAGAGAGAGAGAGAGAGAGAGAGAGAGAAATGTATGACCTAGAGTGCTAAAGCTGAAAAATGAAGAAGGGGAAATGGCAGCCAATCATAAAAGAAAAAGAGAGGAATCAGCAAGCAAAGCTGAAAATAACTCAGTGTTACATAATCATTTTCTCAAACTTGTCTGTAAAAAAAAATCAGGACCGATAATCCTAATTATCCGAACGACGATGAAGATAATATGACAAAGATATTGATGGCGGTAACAGTAACAAGAAGAATAAAAAATAATTCAATGGAGCCCTAGAAAAACATAAAAGAACCTGAAATTTTAATGCCGGGAATATCCTTTGAATTTGACTAAGGGCTGAAGAATAAACCGAAACTTCTGATTAAAATACACAGGATCTGAGATTGAGAAAATAAATGCATTCAAGAAAAAAGATTAAAAAAAAAGTGCATCATACATCACACGGTATTATTCAAGCACAAAAATAAACAAGCGCTCGGGAGATGATCTAAAAGCCTTTGGACGTATGAGGAAATTTGGTCCCATCCATTAAGCGACAAATGAGGAGAGAAAGAGAGAGAGAGAGAGAGTTTTATTTTGAAAATGTTTACAGCTGGAGTTCCAACAACATTCTGCAATCAGGTGCTTGTCGCTGTTTCAAACACAGGCCGACCTTCAAATATGGTGTAACTTTAACCAGAATATATAAACATATCCCCTGCACAACTTCTTGGGTAATGCACCAGGGGAGGGTGGGTGGTCATGGTGGAGAGAGAGAGAGAGAGAGAGAGAGAGAGAGAGAATCCCAAATCTAATACTCTGGCTGAAAGATTGGCAGCAGTAGTATTAAAGTAGTTTAACCAGACCACTGAGCTGACTTTCAGCTCTCATAGGGCTGCCCCGAAGGATTAGAATAAAATATCAGGTCTAGGCCTGAGGCCAAGCACTGGGACCCAATAGGTCATTCAGTACGAGACTGGCATAAATACGCATAGTGTTTGTGTAGGTCGAAAAACTGCCAGTAACTTACTCGCATGAAAAGTTCCATTGAAAGTATAAAACATGAACAAGGGAAACACATCAAATGCATCTATAATAATATTTGTAATAAAAAGAATGGTGAAAAGATAGAATGAAGATTACGATAATAACCGAAATGATTCGGTCGTGTAGGATAAAAACAGATAAAAAAAAAGAAACGAAATGTGAACATTCTTGAACTTTTAGGAAATTAGGACCTGCCGTTTTATACCTTTTTACAGGGGTTACAATATTTCCACTTTTCCAAGATGGCGACGGATAAATGAGGGGAAACTGTCTATTTCCGAGTCATCTTCCTTTTTATGAGCTCAGTCGCCTATCAGCATCACCTTTGATGACCTCCTCGTCACGAGGTTATAAACTGTATTATCCTCTGAAATATATGCTTCCTCTTCTGCCCCTCCTCCTTGAACACCCTTTTATCGTTCTTCATCGCGCCTCCTTTCCAGTTCTCTCTCTCTCTCTCTCTCTCTCTCTCTCTCTCTCTCTCTCTCTCTCTCTCTCTCTCTCTCTTTACTCGCCCGCCCCACCCCTCTTTTTCTCTAAGCATCACTTATTCTCGCAATTCTTCCACACCACTCTTTGAGAGGTGTCGAACAGGATGCATTGAAAATGGAGGTAATTTTACCCCTTTTTTTACCCTTCCCGCATTCCCCCTTCCATCCCGGAAGCACCCCCGCCCTTGCGCGTTCCCTTTGCAGTAAAGCACTTAAATCATTAGTCCTTTACATCGTCAGTGTTAGTGATGACAGTTCCCTTGATGCTTCTTCATAGGTTCCTGTTCTCTCTCTCTCTCTCCTCTTCTTCTCTCGAGACTCAAAAGGTCACCTTAAGGCAAAAGGTCTTCCTCCATCCGTAAGAGGAGCGCATTGTAAGAGATGTCCTCCAAGGGCAGCGTGATTGATAGGAAAAGCGATTCACAAGGTTTCTTGTAGCCGCCCTCTCTCTCTCTCTCTCTCTCTCTCTCTCTCTCTCTCTCTCTCTTATATATATATATATATATATATATATATATATATATATATATATATATATATATATATATATATATATATATATATATATATATATATTATAGTTATAGTTAAATATATATGTATATATATATATATATATATATATATATATATATATATATATATATATATATATATATATATATATATATATATATATATATATATATATATATATATATATATATATATCTATATATATATATCTATATATAAATGATATATATATATCTATCTCTCTCTCTCTCTCTCTCTCTCTCTCTCTCTCTCTCTCTCTCTCTCTCTCTCTCTCTCTTCATATATACAAGCTTAAGAACTACCGTCCTCGATGCAAGCCAAGAAAAGGAAGTACTAGATAAATGTGCCCCTATACACATCTTCGTTCATTTCGGAATTTGTAAAGAAAACGATGGGAAATTTGCACCTAAAGCCCTTTCCTAGGAGAGAGAAATGGTTTTACCTAGGTAGAAAAAGGAATGCCTCGTCGAGGCCCTCATGTTTCTCAGTGATTACACAAAGGTAAACATTTTTACGGACTTCTGATCGCTCATTTATTCTTTTCCCTCTCTCTCTCTTCTCTCTTTCTCTCTCTCTCTCTCTCCCCCTCCTCTCCCCCAGCTGCGAGCAGCTACAGTTTACATCATTCATTGCTTAATTCGACAGAGGCATACAGGATAGTTAACAAACATACCATTACTTTTCCTCTCCCCTCCCCGTTCGGGGACCGAACACGGTTACTTCGGTTGTGAGCCTTCTTCGCTATCATTGCTCCTGAGGACCAGAGAGAGGACGAGATTCGTATATCTTAAAACAGCTCGTAAGTACCGTTAACGCGAGCCAGAGGAATAGAGAATACGAAAACAAAATTAAATTAAACAATCAAACTGAACCATCGTGTTGTTTACCATCTGATAGCCGTCGGTTTGTTCAACAAACCTGGTTCGAAGCAGGAAGAGGTAAACATGAGAATACTCGCTGCATATTTGCTATTGCATGTGGGTGGCCGCGAATGTAGTTCATCTAAAGTTTGCTCAGTACTTGTGTAACAATGTTTAAAGCATTTATTTAGAAACGGTTAACTGGGATTTACCATATATATACTCTATCATCAATCAAACCAACAATATGAACCTGTCAGGAGGACATTGGAAAGCGGATGAAATCGACGGGTTAATCCTGAAACCTCTTCTCAAACACGTGCTCCAGGAAACACGACCACCAGACGAATCGCAAAACAGGAGTGAATGAGGCCAAAAACCACTAGGGAGTAGGGAATTGTTTTCCCTCCTTCTTGGGAAACGGTCACCTGCATACCATCGGAGACTTAATGCCACACCTACATGTGCTTTGTATATATACTCCTGTAACAGTTCATCTGTCCATATTTTACCAGTGAACAGGGGCACAGAAGGAAGTGCTCGAAATATATGGTTGCAACGTTCAAATAGTTTTATGGGCCTTCTTATCTTCATATCTATATACATTTCGTCTTCCCCTTTGCTTATTTTTTCCTACATTCACATATCGAAATTCCGTTCTGTGGAAGCCTGCTATGCAAGTTCATAGTATTTTTGTTTGTTTCATAAGAATGTATGATTCCTGATAATAATAATTTCGTACTGACAGTCTTTCAATGTGCCACTCGATATGTTACCAATGGCGAGCACCATCTATGTTATAATTATTTAAATTAATGAGATAAATTAATGAGAGAGAGAGAGAGAGAGAGAGAGAGAGAGAGAGAGAGAGAGAGAGAGCTCGATATAATGATGTCACCATGAACCCATTATAATTATATCATATCCCTGTGTAGAAATTTAAGGTTAAAAGCCCGATGTTAAAATCGTCCTGACCAATTAATGAAAACCTCCGTCATAACTGGTTACCCACGTCAGATATATCTCGTCAGATATATCTCGTCAGAGATATATCTGACGTCTGGCTGGGTGTGTAATACTTTGGGAGACAGAGAATAAACGAAGGAGATGTTACCATGGCAACATTTACATTTAATTTAGTCACGATGCACACCGCGAACACAAATTGGCAGTGCAAGACTAGACAATCAAAAGTTTAGCAGTTCCGACTTGCTTTAGTTTTGATTGGCATCTATTTCAATGCATCGTGTTCTTCCCGTAAGTAATATTATGACACAAATTATTAAAGTTGATACAATTGTCAATAATAGTAAATGTATGTGGATGTCTTCTCTCACATCCCTCTCCCTGCACCACCTCATAGTTCTTAGTGAATGGGAAATGAAGAATCTGGCTTAATGGCATATTTTCTTCACAAATTCACTGACACCTCAGCTTCCAGATGCGGACCTCGAGAAACTAGCAAGTACCATATGCGTTGACAACATATAATAACCACCAACTGATGAAGGCTTCATAGGCAGTGCAGATGACTAATAATATTAGAGTAGTGCACCAGAAATCAGACCCACAAACACGAGTGTGACTTCCCGTAGACAGCTTTGGTCTCAAATGACCTCTGCCACCTAAATGCTCAAGTGTGGACGTAGTCAGACTGTAAAAACCGTTGATTTCAACATAGAAATATACAGATACGTGTGATTTCCCGTTGACAGCTTCGTCTCAAATGACCGCTGCCATCTAAATGCTCAAGAGTAGACGTAGTCAAACTGTAAAAACCGTTGATTTCAACATAGAAATATACAGATACACCTGAAAACCATCAACTAAATATACCAACTCATTGCACACTTCGAGCTGATATAGACGTTACATAAGCAGAGAGTGTGAGAGGGAGAAAGAGAGCGCTAATTAAAACTTCATATCTCGCACTGCCTCAGGAAACCCTTGACAGATATCAGTGTGTGAAATCAAATATATGCTACCGTGAAAGGATTTACTTTGTTAACAGATAAATGGGTAAGAATAATGAAACAAAAGCAGAACAATTTTAGTAACACACACCTATATATGTATATATATACATATATATATGTATATATAATATATATATATATATATATATATATATATATGAATGTTAAGATTATTCTTATCCAGTTAACAAAGTACAAAAGCATATGAACAATTTTAGTAACATATATATATATATATACATATATATATATATATATAATATATATATATATATATATATATATATATATATATATATATATATATAAATATATATATATTTTTTTTTTTTTTTTTTTTCAGAAAATTACTTTGATATTACTGTGTTCTGTGTGATGAAAGAGAGTTGAAGCTTAATTGGAACTTGCATTATTCTTATTCCAAATAGTTATCTGTTAAACAAGCACACGATATGGCTCTGTCTTATGACCGAGTTGTGTATGTCGTACATGAGTTACGTCACGTTATATATCTAGATTTTGTGTCTAATTCTGCCCATTAGTATCGTTCACTAGCGGAGCTAGAGCGAATCGTGTTGTATCTTTGAGTGTTGCAATCTCTTAGTGTGAATAAGATGTGTGTGGTGTGTGTGTGTGTGTGACGTTGTCATGTTGGTATGATCATAGTGTTTAATGTATATAATTTCTATGTGGTAGACTTTGAGACTAGACTAGACTTACAAAGTCTATAATGGAATATAATTTTTGGATTTACAGGCCATTAACGTGATGAGACTTTTAGTCAGGATTAGATTATTCTTGCCATAATTTCATTTTATGATGCATTTTAACCTTTATTTGTTTATTCATTACTTGTTGGGTTGCTTTAAATAATAAATCTATTTTTGTAGGAAAGATTGCGTTTCCTTATATGACCCATTTCATTTCTTTAATGTGGAATGCGTGAGGCGAACGCCGAGAGAGAGAGAGAGAGGGGAATGCGGCGACGTGAACACCGAGGAGAGAGAGAAACAGGGTCAAGAAATACCATGCCGTTCCTGACAAAGGCAAACGTTACGTATATTCCTACAAGGAATATTATAATTTCAAGGGGTTACATATATATATATATATATATATATATATATATATATATATATATATATATATATATATATATATATATATATATATATATATATATATAATAATATGTGTGTGTGTGTGTGTGTGTGTTTTATATATACGCCTGTTTATAAATACATATACATTTATATACTTCTAAGTAGATATATCCAAATATATATCCCATGGATATATATTTGTATAAAGCTGCTAAACCTTTAATGACAACCTTATGCAATAAAGTTCCCACAATACTGTATTACTCCACCTACAAAAGTCTCAGCAACTTGTACGTTAGACTCCTCATGCAAAAAGCGCCCTTCATCCCTATCTTGCACGCTTTCTCGTGTTTGATTGTTATTAAGGCTCTTCCTTTTCTATACCTCTTTTGTCCCAGCTATTTAACCTTTTCTAGGTCCCCCACCTTCCTCCTAACAATTCTGGATTATACACTTTCCACCAACGTGTCATAGTCGATTCTTTACACATGATCAAACTATCTCACAATATTCTAACTAATCCTGTCACCATAACCTGTT
Source organism: Macrobrachium rosenbergii (assembly GCF_040412425.1). Classification (NCBI taxonomy): domain Eukaryota; kingdom Metazoa; phylum Arthropoda; class Malacostraca; order Decapoda; family Palaemonidae; genus Macrobrachium; species Macrobrachium rosenbergii. Next base: position 66,451,385 of record NC_089742.1, on the reverse strand, counting down.
TACCACCTCTGCATATCTTCACATTTCTCACCTTATCATTTTTTTCTCATGCAGCATGTACTGTCCTATGTAAACAGCTCACCTCAATAACCTCAGTCATTCTGTCAACTCTTAGTGTCTTTCCATTCTTCAATCTCTTCATTGCTCTTCTTACAACTTCTCTCCCTTTCGCACTAACTTATCCACTCTTGCATCATTCAGAGCTGCTTCTCTTCCATTCTAAACTTTCAAAAAATCTTCAAAATACTTACTCAACTAAACCTGGATTGCATTCACCTCGAGACAGCATTTTTCTCCTTGCATCTTTTGTTTTGAGGTTCATGTGTTTATAATCCTTTGTCTCAACATTTACTTCTCTGTAGAACAGCTCTTTATTCTCAAGGTTCTTGTTCACCTTCTGACCCTCTATTCTTATCATTTGCCCTCTTTTTCTCTCTCACTTTATTCATGACTATCCTATCAGTCATCCTGTATGCCTGCACATGATCTCTTCTGTCATGAAACTGCATCTTTCATAATATTTTCCTTCACAAAACATGTTATTCCCTCAACCCATCATTTACAGTTTGTATTCCTTCTTCCTACCCCTCCTATATACAAACACTCCCTGCATGCCTTATGACCCCACCCCCGAATTTTACACACTCCTCATTTACTTTTTTTCACCTCCGAGTGTTTATACTCGCCCACAGTACGTCCACTCTTTCCTAATAGGCTCTTCTCGCCTCATTCTACCGAGCTCACCTTAAGTACATTTACAGCAACATTTTCACAACTTCCTCGCCTACTCACTTCTATCATATTTATACATAATGTATATACTCGTATATGTGTGTGCGTGTGTGTTTTGTGTGTGTGAGGGTTTGTATGTGTGCATGCTTGTGTGTAAAACGTTTGTATGGAACTACTTTCATATACAGTTATTGCAGGAGATAGTTCAGAATGTGGATATCAATTTTACTAAGACTAATTTGTTTGATAAAGAAAGATGGGAGAGTGACACATAAGGAGTTGAATGAAGTTTGAATTACAATTTGAAATACAAAATAGATAAGAACCATAGAAGGACTTCTCCACCTAAATATGGTCTAGTATTTACATTTTAGTAATTGGCACAAGTCAAAACACATCACCTGACTGTTGGCACCGTAAATTATGTTATCTTCTTAAGTAGGGTAAGGAACGAGCGGACATACACGCATAAGATGGAGGAACAAGTGGAAGGAATGGTGGGCAAAGTGCAATTTACTCAAGAAAAGGTACAAGGAAAGAGGTATAATATTGTAAAGAAATAGAAGAGGAATATTCACGAAGTTAAGAAGTGAAAGAAGAAATTAGACATTTTTGGAGAACAAGAATTGCGTTTTGGTACTCAAGCATAACCGGGTAGTCGAGTAGGGTTGCGTTGCATCAAAAATAACTCCTCACCCCTACTTCATGTGGAGGTGGTAAACAGTCATTTTACGATTTATAAGGCCGCAACATTGTTTTGAACGCCTACTAAGATGTGTCGAAACTTCAGTTCAGAAAGTCGAGAGGTGACAAAAAGCTGAATAGAGAAATAAATAAAAGTATGGCTTCAGATAATGAAGAATATTTTTTTTACGAAACAGTTCTGGAAAGATTTGATTCAAAAGAAAAAAGTGTGTACTGAGCTTCTTTGACCCTCTAGAAACCTTTTGGCACAAGGATAGATTACGGATGTGTTAAGTAAAGTTATGTTAACAAAAATTAGAGATATCTATAATGAAAATAAAGACTGTGTAGAGTACGTAGCTGCTCTAGTGACTGCCTTTGTGTTATAGTAAACTCAAACATAAGTGCCATTTTGTCAGATAGAATATGGGGGTGCCGACAGAAAGCTGGTAGGCTGTGAGAAGGAATGAAAATGAAAGGTGGGAACTGCTGCTGATACCTGTAGATTATAGGTTTTTTGTAGCGAAAAGAGTCGAAGGAGCAGTAGTTCACACTAAAAGAATGAAGTTATGAATATTCACGGTTGAAAACCGGAAGCGATTGAATCGCAGAGGTATCTGGTAGAAAATGCTAGAGATAATGCTTAAAATAAGAAGAGGTGAGTCACAGAACTGGTGAGGAAGTTAAGGTAGCAAGACACCTGTAAAAGGTTCGCAAGAAAGAACCTATAGACGCAAAAATAGGAATGTATTTGTTCGACACAACTCTCTTCATGGAAACAGATTTATTCTTGATTATACATGAAACAATCATTGGGTACAACGATCTGGTAAGAATTTAACCGCTGGTGAAAAAAAGATCAAAGTTTTTTTATACCTGGTCCCGAAGAGAAAATGGGAGAAGATAAGTTCGTCAAAAATTCGCCTCAATCGTATATCTCTCAAGTAAGGAAGATGAGGAGGGAGACGTAGAAAGGGTAAGAGAGGTTTGACGTCTTTTGTGTAGGTGTACGACGCCGCTGGGGAAGTTGTGGAAGCTTTTGCACAAAGGCTGTTTCTCGATTCAGTAACGAGGATGAATGCAGCAGCTGTTACTTCCTCGTGTTGGTGTTTTTTTTTGTTAATATAAACAACCAAGAGACGGCTCACTGACAAAAAATCGATAACTATGTACAAAAGCCTGCATTCACCCGGTAACTTACATAAATTTATGCGCATAACTTCCCAACTTCAGCCAGAAGGAATGCACGCTTCAGTAATTGTTTCTCTAAGGACTGTAAGGGAGACCATAGTGTGAATGCGGATCAACAGATTACTTCAAGGGTTTGATTCACTTCAAAGACTCGAGTCTGTTTGTTTACGTCGTGGCAGGAGGTTGTGTTGATGTTGAATTATAAGTCTCGATTTCCTCTTTCTTCCTCCACTTACCATCCTTCTTAAGTCTCTCTCTCTCTCTCTCTCTCTCTCTCTCTCTCTCTCTCTCTCTCTCTCTCTCTCTCGCTAATTCAGTAACTATAAATCATCTTGGATTGCCTTTCAATTTTTTTTTTTAAGGAAATAGCAAATCAAGGAGTCGTAAAACGTAAACGACCATAACAGTAAAAAAAAAAAAAAGTCGTTTTCTCTGAGAGGTGAATAAATTTCGGCCTGAAAATTACCACGGCTGTGTTACGTAAAGGCAAGCATAACATTACGTTAGCTAAACCATCACATTTTACTGAATCAAACAGCAGGTTAGAAGTCAAATAATACGTTATGCGAAATCAATTTTAAGATTGTGAGAGGTATTGCTCCATGTGAAGTCAGAATCAGTGTATGCGGAGTCAAATATTAGACTGTAAAATTTAATATTAGATTATGTGAAGTCATGTAAGGTCACGTATTAGATTATGTGAAGTCAAATATTAGTCATGTGGGGTCAAGTATTAGACTCTGTGAAACCAAATACATTATTAGATTTACTGAATTCAAACACGAGATTCTGTGTCATTAAAATATCAGATTATACTAAGTCATGTATTATTTGCAGTAAAATATCAATTTGTTTGAAGCCAAGAATTAGATTTAATAAATGCAATTTTTATTATCACTATTACCATAATTATTATCCAAATTGCAACGCTATTTGCAAGAACAGGAAGTTACAAGACAAAGGGTTCCAATAATCATATTATACATAACGCCCCCGGTGGTAGATTACAAGTCCAGTCAAGTGTTAGATTACGGAATCTAAACTCTTCACGATAATACGAATAGGCAGTGCAAATTTTAGTAAGATGGAGCTATTCGTCGATCCTCTAAATATTAATTTTCCTCATAATTATCACAATATGGCAATCTTCCCCTCGCTTCTACCGCTAACCCTTATGACCTTACTTCTATCAAGTGTCGTCGTTTGTACTATAACTTCCTTCGGGATTATTTTGTTAAAGTCTGAGCTGTCCTGAGGTATCCAGTCGACCCTCATGACCTTACGAGGCCTTCACATGATAATAGTAATATTATAATCACGATCTTTTGGATAATCATCTTTACTATCTGAAGGAGAACCAACCACTGAACTGTGACAGAAAGCTTTTCAGTATCAGAGAATTCTCCTTCAACCAACACGTTTTTGTCCACAGTGTCATTATTTTCTTTGGAGCAAAAAACAGCGAAATAAACAATCAAATGCCCTTTTCTGGCTTTTCTGGGGAATAAACAGACGACCAACATGATGTATAAGTTTCCAGGCTCGGTAGAGAATTATTGTGAATCCCTCAAACCTAGATATGCTGGTCACCACACCCAATATTCCCTAAGAAGTCTGCAACACCACTGACACTTAGGAGCCCTATCCAAAACTACTGAGATTACAGACCGAAGAACGAAAATTGAACGGCATATTGAAAGGACTGAGGATCTAAGAGGCCTTTAAAACTAAGTCAGTCTCGATTATTGTTATATACAGAACCTCTATATTCATGTGTAAATTCGCCATGATAATGTTCTACCTTCAACACAGATTTTTAAATTTTCACCGAGAGAGAGAGAGAGAGAGAGAGAGAGAGAGAGAGAGAGAGAGAGAGAGAGAGAGAGAGAGAGAGAGAGAGACTGATACGGCACAATAAAACAAATTTTCAATAATAATGAAAAAAAGATAAATAATTAAATGGATACAACAGCTATGTCCTTCGGTCAAAGACGCTCTGGATGACCGAAAGCTATGTTCTCTGGTCAAACATGTAACAGATGAACAGTTATTTTCCCTTTTCAAAGACTATGGATGAAAGAGCAATGCTCTCTGGTCAAGAGCACTTTGAGTAAGAACCTATGTTTCTGTGGTCAAAGACACTGTGAATGCGAGTTATTTTACCTGGTCAGAGATGCTATAGATGAGGAGGAATGTTTACCAAAGACGAGTATTATGCACCCTGGTTAAATACACTGTGAAAGAGAGAGAAGTTCTCAGGTCAATGACACTGTCTATGTGAGTGTTTTTATCTGGTCGAAGAAGTTATGAATGAGAGTGCTATGGAGGTCAAAGACGCTCTGGATGAGAAATTTCTGTTCCCTGGTCAAAGACGCCGTGAGTGCGAGAACGAAAGACTGGGTTTTGGGCGCACCCAAGCTTCTCCCAAAAATATACGGAAAAAGTGAAAATGTATGTACTGTACATAGCTTGAAACATGATAACACTAGTTGGTGGTTTTCAACCGTCAGTAGTCCGCGTGTGCCTCAAATTGCGAAGGAAGACATCTTTTAGGAAAACTGAAAAATTCAAATATATATATATATATATATTCAAATATATATATATATATATATATATATATATATATATATATATATATATATATATATATATATATATATATATATATATATATATATATATATATATATATATATATATATATATATATATATATATATATATATATATATATATATATATATATATATATATATATATACATATATATATGTATATATATACATATATATGTATATGTATGTATGTATGTATATATATATATATATATATATATATATACATATATATATTTATATAATGTATATGTATAATGTGTGTGTAAATATACGTATATGTACACATATACATATCAAAATATTATAGGTCCTACAGAATTCAAGTTGTAAATAAAATTGCTCTTTTCTCCCAAGGGCTTGTTAAAAGCCGTTTATGTAAGGTAATTAACTATGCATTAGTGGTTAACTGGAATTGCACTTCACCTTTAAAAAAGTAATAAGCCTCGTTGACATATTGGGTGAAATGAAAACAATATTAAAGGTAATATGACTTGTAAAATGTATTTTACTGAGACTTTCCTCAATAATGGAAATTCCGCTCTACCACATACCTTTTATGGAGATTTTCTGGTATGTAATGCCGATGTTTTATGAATAAGTCAAAGATCCATGGAAAATAATTGTCAATTTACATAAAGATAAACAAGCCACTTAGTTAACGGGTCTACATAAATAATGCTGTGAATTTGTGAACTTATGTGAGCTTATTCAGTATTTATTTAGCGTGGTTAATAACGCTCACAGCACTAATTTCCATTCTCGGTTAACGTTCTGCTGGTTAATACTGTTAAATCATTTGGAAAAAAGTTTTTTAAACTTATGTCGGTATGTAGCACACAACACACATGCACACATAATATAACGTATATATATATATATATATATATATATATATATATATATATATATATATATATATATATATATATATATATATATATATATATACATTATACATACTGTACATATATATATTATAAATCTATTTTTATTATTATATTTTATATTTTATATATATATATATATATATATATATATATATATATGTATATACATGGCCTACAAGTACTGTGTGAGTGGTGTGCTACATACTGATGGAAATTTAAACAACAATTTAAACGATACATACTACATGTAATTTATATATATATATATATATATATATATATATATATATACTGTATATATATATATATATATATATATATATATGTATATATATATATACCTATATATATGTATATATATACATACACATATAATATATATACATACATATATATACTATACGGTGCGGATTTACACGGTATAGTGCAATATTGCTCCTCTGATTGAAGTTCATCGATAATTCGGGCACCCTGGTCAACATTAGAGTCGATACGAATTCCTCTTTTTACTGCTCAAAAACTATTTCATTGGATGCCATTTTTAAATTGGTTATTTGTACATTAATTTACACCCAGAAGTATTTCCTCTATCCAAAACAAGGTGTTTACTGTCCGTCCATTATAATTTTTTCTTTGCATTCCTTCACTTTTTTGTAGATCAATGCAGCCTCAACACATGCAATTTACAACCTCCCGTTTGATCAGTTTACTCCATATTTCCGCATACATTTTCCCAAAATATAATTTCTAGAGGTATTACGCTATTTCCAAAGTTTTAGTTTTCACCATTAAATACTTAGTTATTGGTTATTTTTTCACACATAAGCATTCTGTTGTTTCGAAGTTTTCTTGGCAAGCCAATGGCTCCTTTGGCTTGTTTCATTTTGAAAATAATAATAATAATAATAATAATAATAATAATAATAATAATAATAATAATAATAATAATACCGCGTTTCCCTTATTAATTTCAATCGCAGTCCCACCTTCTGAGCAAAGCGCCACAAGCAATTTATTCCATTAGTTCGTGTAACATTTACTGCTTACCTGCAGCAAAAAAGCAAAATGAAACGTAATATGAAATTAAAATCACTCATGGCAATCATTTTTCTTTTGTACTTCATCGCTTACAAGATACACGTATCCTTTACCATTAGTCGTCCGATCAGCAGATTTATGCAATGTCGAGTCTGCTCATTACTTGAATGGGTTATCACATCAAGAAATGTCAAAAGCCATCGGTACGCATGCTCCGAGGGCATCGG